>NC_052351.1:46790817-46820621 GCF_009727055.1 Benincasa hispida
ACTGGTCGAATCACTATATATCTTGGTGTTCTTTACTGCTTTCGATTTATTTCTGCTGATTGTTTGCGTTCTGTTTGACCATCTAAATTAGGTTCAGAAACTCTCACAAGTGGTATAGAGCTCCAGTTGATCCAAAAAGTTTGTGTGGTAGTGTGTGTTGGCATATTCTTTGTTCAGAATTTTTGTTGGAATTAATTTGACAGATGGCTTCGATGTCTACATGGTTCAAAGTTGTTAAATTTGATGGGAAAGGTGATTTTGGGTTATGAAGGAAAAAGATTAGGGCTATTCTGGTACAACAAAAGGTAACCAAAATCTTAGACGAAGATAACCTTCCACCAACAATTACAGAAGCTGAAAAAGGGATATAGACGAGATGGCCTATTCGACGATAATTCTGTATCCGTTAGATGGAATGCTTAGGCTAGTAGATGAGGCCACTACTACAGCGGAGTTGTGGAAGAAACTGGAAAGTCTTTATTTGACTAAGTCCTTGCCAAATAAATTATATCTGAAGGAGAAATTCTTTGGATATAAGATGGACTCAAGTAAAGGCTTAGAAGAGAACCTAGATGAATTCCAGAAGATTATAGTTGATCTGAATAACATCGGTGAGAAGATGTCGGATGAAAATCAAGCAGTTATTCTTCTGAATTCTTTTCCAGAATCGTATCGAGAAGTTAAGGCAACTATTAAATATGGACGGGATTCATTGTCCATGGATATAGTGTTGGATGCCTCGAGAACGAGAAATCTCGAGATTAAAAGGGAACGCAAGGATAGAGAGTTACTCATGGCCAGAGGCAGAAATGAGAAAAAGAACGGAAAAGGAAAAGAGTCGAGATCCAGGTCAAAATCAAAGGGGAAAAACAAAAGGTGTTTCCTATGTCATAAAGAATGACACTTTAGAAAAAGTTGTCCTTTGAATAAGAGCAAAGAAACATCAAGTAGCAAGCATGCAGGGGATTCTAGTGCAGCAAATATTACTGATGGGTATGATTCAACAGAGGTTTTGATGGTGTCCAGCATGGACATTCAGAATGCTTGGATCATGGATTCAGGGTGCACGTTTCACTGACTCCTAATTGGGATTTCTTGATTGACTTTCAGGAAAATGATGGGGGATCAATTCTGCTTGGTGATAATGGTGCTTGTGATGTAAAAGGAAATTAGGTCAGTTCGAATTGGCCAACACATGATGGTATGATCAGAATTCTTACAAATGTAAGGTATGTTCCAGAACTCAAACGAAATCTAATTTCTCTGGGCGAATTAGATAGAGCAGGTTATTCTTATAAATCTGAGAATGGAGTTCTGAAGGTTATCAAGGGTTCTTTGGTTAAGCTGAAGGGGACTTTGAAGAATGGTCTTTTTGTGTTGAAGGGTACTGCAGTTTCAGGTAGTGTTGCTATTGCATCTGGGAAAGAAACAGATAAATCTATGTTATGACATAATAGACTAGTGCATGTCAATGAAAGAGGTCTTCAAGCTCTTTCAGAACAAGGTTTGCTTTGAAGAGTTAAAGACATTGAACTCTTATTTTGTGAACATTACATAATGGGAAAGTCTACTAAAGTGAATTTTGGGAAAGGGAAGCATTCTACCAAAGAAATTTTGGATTATATTCATTCAGATTTGTGGGGTCCTATACAGGTACCTTCCATGGGAGGTTAGAGATACTTTATGTCGATCATTGATGACTTTTCAAGAAAGGTGTGGATGTATTCACTAAAACAGAAGGATGAAGCTTTTGGAAAATTTCTTGAATGGAAAAAGCAGGTTGAAAACCAGCAGTCAGGAAAGTAAAGTATCTGAGGACAGACAATGGTTTGAAATTTGTGAATCACAAATTTGATAAATTTTGCAAATATGAGGGAATTACGAAACATTTCACTGTTACGTACACTCCACAACAGAATGGTTTAGCTGAGAGGTTCAACAGAACAATTATGGAGCGTACAAGATGTCTCTTGACAAATGCTTCATTACCCTTGAAATTTTGGGGGGAAGCTGCTCAAACAGCTTGTTATCTTAATAGAAGCCCGTCTTCCACTTTAGGCCTAAGGACTTCTCAGGAGATATGGACAGGAAAAGCTCCAAGCTTGGATCATCTAAGAGTGTTTGGATGTTCAGTTTATGCTCATGTTAAGGAAGGGAAGCTGAACAAGAGGGCATTGAAATGTATGTTTATTGGCTATCCTCAGGGTGTTAAAGGATATGAACTTTGGTGCTTGGAAAAGGGCAGAAATAAATGCATTAGCAGCAGAGATGTGACCTTTAATGAAACAGAGATGCCATTTTATGTCAAAGAGCAGCAGAAATAGCAGACAGTTGATCAGGTTGAGGCAGAGGTTAGAATTGATTCTAAATCACAACCATCAGTTAGTTCAGGTGATTCCAGTGATCAGTCATCCAGTTCTGATGGTAGACAACCTCAACTGTAGAGGACTTTGATTGATGAGGGAGCTTTTGGTGAAAAAAGCTCAAGTAGTAGTGACCTACAGAACTATCAGCTTACGCGTGACAGGCCTCAGCGGATGAGGCAAGCTCCTACGAGGTATGGTTATGCTGATTTAGTTGTTTATGCTCTTATTTGTGCAGCTGACAGTATTGAAGTAGAGCCTCTTGATTTTGAGGAGGCTATTGTATTTGATTCGAAGGAATAGTGGAAGGATGCTATGGAAGCAGAGTTGTTCTCGTTGCAGAAGAATCAGACATGGTCATTGGTTCCAAGACCTCCTAATCAGAAACTCATTCAGTCAAAGTGGATTTATAAAATGAAGCAAGGCACAGGAGGTGACAGCAAGCCTAGGTATAAGGCTAGGCTAGTAGCCAAGGGCTATACTCAAAAGGAGAGAGTTGACTTTCATGAGATTGAATTTCATGAGATTTTCTCTCCGGTGGTGAGGCATTTGTCCATTCGATTAATTTTATCTATTGTTGTTCACTTTGATATGTTTGTTGAACAGATGAACGTCACCACAGCTTTCCTTCATGGAGAATTGGAGGAAGTGATCTACATGGCTCAACCTAAGGGCTATGAGGTGAAAGGAAAGGAAGACATGGTTTGTCGTCTTCACAGGTCTATCTATGGACTGAAGCAATCGCCGAGACAATGGTATATCAGGTTTGACACCTTTATTATGAAGCAGGGGTTTCATAGGAGCTCATATAATGCCTGCGTGTACTGGAAACTATCTAAAAAAGGTACATATACTTATATACTTCTGTATGTAGATGATATGATTCTGATGTCTAAGGATTCTGAAATCTGTGATCTCAAGAAATGGTTGAGTAGTGAATTTGAGATGAAAGATTTAGGTGAACTGAAAAGGATCCTAGGCATGGATGTGAAAAGAGATAGGAAGAAAGGTTTGTTAACCATTTCGCAGGAGAATTATGTGCATAAACTGCTTGAGAAATATAATATGTCTGGTTGTAAGGCAGTTTTGACGCCCTTAGCATCTCATTTTAGGCTTTCTTCATCTCAGTGTCCTGTTACTGAACAAGAAAGGGTAGAGATGGCTAATATTCCCTATTGTAATGCTGTTGGAAGTATTATGTATTTGATGATTTGTACTAGGCCTGACTTGGGATATGCTATGAGTATGATAAATAGGTTTATGTCAAATCCTGGGAAGGAGCATTGGAATGTAGTTAAAAAGGTAGTGCCTGTGTATCATTGTGTTTTAGCAGGGATTGTGATAATTTAGCATTGTTGGAAGGCTTCACAGATGCAGACTATGCTGCAGACCTTGACAAAAGAAGGTCTGTATCAGGTCAAATTTTCGTTTGTTTGGTAATGTGGTCAGTTGGAAAGTTGCTCTTCAGTCAGTTGTTGCCTTGTCTACTACTGAGTCAGAGTATATTTCACTGGGTGAAAATGTGAAAGAGGCAGTGTGGTTGAAAAGGATAGTTGATGAGTTGTTGTCGTAGAAGTTCATTCCTATCGTTCGTTGTGATAGCCAGAATGCTATTCATCTTGCGAAGAATCCATCTCATCACAAACGGTCTAAGCATATCAATGTCAAATTTCATTTTATCAGAGAAGTTGTGGTCGAGAAAGATGTTGAACTGGTCAAGGTTCATACAGTTGAGAATTTGTCAGATATGTTAACCAAGGTTCTTCCAGCCCATAGGTTCAAATACCTATTAGATGGGTAGAATATTAAATCTGGATGATAGGAAAATTGGAGAATCAGCTTGGCACTTAAATATTCTTATTATGAGGGAGATTTGTAGAAAATAACAAGTTTTTTAAGTGGGTTTTTATTGGTTTTTTTGGAAATTTAAAGGTCCAATGGCATTATCGTAAATAATGAGCAGTGGCATGTTTTGGGCTGTTTTGCAACAGGTTGTTCTCAGTTTTCAGAAGCGACGTTGTGTGCGGATCTCTCGGTATCTGTGGATACAAAAATTACAGATTGGTGATTTCGTTGATTATCTGTAATTTGTAAAATTCCTTTATTGCTCATTAATAAATCAATTCAAGCTGGTTCTCAAAGTGGATGTAGACCAAACTGGTCGAACCATTATATATCTTCGTGTTCTTTACTGCTTTCGATTTATTTTTGCTGATTGTTTGCGTTCTGTTTGGCCATCTAAGTTAGGTTCAGAAACTCTTACAATCATAATTCAATTCTCGATCATAATTTCTGAAAATAACTAACAAACATGCCAAATCTTATAAAAACATATAAAAAAACCATCTTAATTCCAAGGAAAATAACACACATTTTATTTACGTTTCATTTATTTGATCTCTAAAATTTTAAATTACAAATTTAGTCATTAGGCTTTCATTTTTTTTTTTTAAATTCACATATCTACTAGACACAAAATTGAAAGTTTATGGTTCCTATACCAACATAAAATTTGGATTTATATCTAACGGATCAATTAAATTAATTTTTAAATATTTTAATTTGTAATGACCTATTAGACATAGAATTGAAAGTTTTGAAATTTATTTAATCGCTTTTTAAAGTTTTGGGACAAAAAAGATACCAACCTAAAAGTTCAAAAATTAAATTGATAATTTATCTATAATTAAAATTTCATATTTAACTTTCTTCATAAAAATGAAATAAATTTCAATATAATACTCAATTAACTTTAAAATATTAATAGAAACAACAGTGATTATTTGAAAATGGGAAAAACAAAAGAAAGAAAGAAGACCTATTTGGTAGAGAATCTAGATTATATTTTATATTTTTAGATTCACGGAGTTCAGCAAATATATTTTTGTTAGACAACCCGAATTCGTTGGTGAAAACTGTTTTTAGATTATGTGATCCAAATAGTGCAAATTATGAAAACAACACTTCTATGTTTTCATTGTATTCATATTTTGAATTTTAAATTTTAAAATACAGAATAATATTAAATAAAGATAAAAACAAATATAAATACAATATGTATCGTTATAAACTTGAGTAAAAATATTAAATTAAGAAATAATCAGATATGTGATGATGGGGAAGCTTGCTCAAAGTTGCTTGTATCATTCCCAATATTCAAACAGTGTTTCTCCCACACCTTGAGTTATCTCATAAATCTCTTTCCTATGTTGTGTGCTCTAGAAGCTGGGAAGAACCTCTCTAGAAGCTGCTTCTTTAAACCATTCCATGTCATTATCGAGCCAGGTGGTTGGTAGAACAACCAATCTTTAGCATCATTCTTAAGAGAGAAAGGTAAGGCTGTAAGGTTTAGTTGCTCTTCAATCACTCCATGCGGTCTCATCCTGTCACAAACAATATGAAAATATTTTAAATGTTTGCAAGGATCTGCTCTAGAACTCCCCTTGAATTGAGGCAATAGGTGAATAAGACCCGATTTCAACTTGAACATCGTGCTCTCGGGATAAACTATGCATGCGATTGTTGTGTGATATTCGGCTCAGCTCGCTCGCTTAAGGTTCTTTCTCGTGTCTAACCCATTTCGCCTTCTTGATCCCCAACTCTATCTTGTTCCTCCTCTGGATGTTCCTTTTCTCTACTGTTATATGCTCGATCTCCTCAAGTCTTTCTCTCATCCTCTTTTTCTGTCGGATTCACCTATCTTTTTGGTTTATGTCTACAAATAAATAAAGTCCATAGCTCCAAAAAGAACGAGTCATAAACCAAAGAAAATCAAACCACACACAATTATTCTATTTTTGCTTTTTTTGTTTTTAAGGAATTTAATAGTTGACTAAGTGAGTTGTTTAGATTTCCAGCAATAGTGCCAATTTGTTCAAGGCCCGCCGAGATAAAAAATAAATGAATTTTTAACTGCTCTCACGAGCTTGTAGGCTAGTGGAATAGAGTCGTCTCATAGAGAATCTATTACTAACTTAAACTATTATTGAATTCTATGATAACAAAGGGGGGTTTGTTGCTATCACGCAAGAAATTGAAAATGTGCTTAATTAAAAATGCAACAAATAAAATCAGAACGATTGTTTTGTGAAATTCAATTACAAAAATACAACCCGAGATAGGAATGGATTTAGCTAGTTTCTTTTCATTGGCACTAATGATTTGGATACCCTTCTATAAAACACACAACCATTTATCAAATTAATTGACAAATGTCTCGAAGCGTTAATTAAGAGAGACTCTTAACTAAACTAAACTCATCAAAATTACTTCGAAGCAAAGCACATTAGGTAACTCTCCAAGTTTGCATTAAGAGTTGTGGGGCAAAACGTTGTGACAACGATAAATTAGAAAGGCCAAATCTAGCATGTGCTTTAATTCTTATTCTAAATTAGTTTATAAAATGTAATCAAAGCCCTAAATCATATATTTAATCTCTAACTTTGTCTCCATAATCATTATGGAAGGAAAAAGACCAAATGATTAAGACTAACAAGAATTATCTATCAAAACTTGTCAGATTCATCAAGATCAATTCTATTAAGATAAAGATCAAGAATAAAAAGAGATTACAAGTACAGCAATAAAAACAAGTCCTTAAAGATAAAACCTAGCTTAAAATTCTATCCTCAAGTTGAAAGGTTACCTTAACCACTCATTGTCATCAAAATCCTCAATACAATATGTAAGAACAGCAAGTGATGGAACATAAAGAACGCAAGCACAACGGAAGCGATGATCAACAACGTTCTAATTGCAATAAAAACAAGAATAAGCATGCAAAAGAGATAGAAAATTCAACCTTTGAAGACTCCACCGCAAACTTCCTCTCCCAAGCTCGATTGACACCACCAACGGCAAATCCTCGCTTTTCTCCGGTTGAAGATTACGGTGATGAGACTGTTATGTTAGTAAAAATAAGGGAATTTCACTATAGAAAGAAGGGGAGTAAAGAAGAGTTGAGGTGGAAGAGTTTAGGTCAAAAGTTGTAGAAGCATTAGTGTTGCAAATTTCAAAAACAAAGTTATTTATAGAGAAAAATGCAAAATCTCATTTTGCATGTCTTCCACCTCAAACTCCACTAGCATGTAATCTTTAGGTGTCAAGCTTGGGAAGTGCAACTTCAAAGTCCACTTAGTGGCAAAATCCAACAATTAGATTTTTCCACTAACTACTTTTTTATTAAAAAATGAAATACAATTTTTCAAATTTAGAAATTATTTAATTAAAACAATTTCAATAAAATAAACAAATTTAATATCACATATTAAATTGTTTATGACATCTAGCTTTGATTAATCACATTAATCAAGTTTAAAAAACACAATCATGCTAATGATCAAGTATACTCTAAAAATTAATTAATTAATTATTTATTTATTTAATTGTAAATTATATCTCATATAAAATACAATTTTTCCTAAAACTCGAATTTGAACATTTCAAATTCTTACTTCACCTAGTTCTTCAATTTTGTCCGTATTGAGCTAGCAAAGAGACTTGATGAACCTACATATCATGGGCTCTAACGAACCGAGACTAACTGGTCAAACTCTTTAACCTAGTTAATCAACATTCGTTAACTAACAAGATTGTCCATTATAGCCTGTAGTTGCACTTCCCTCACTGTAGATATATTATGTGTCCATTTGATGTAACTGTCATCAATAAGTTGATCCTTCAGAGGTTGTTCGTAACCTCAACTAGGTCAAATACTGAAATGCCCTTGAGTTACATCTTTTCTCCTTAAGTATCATTGTCCCTCTAATGAACAATTGATTTAGGATCATAATCACTAAATCCATTCCCTCTCAGGCTAATGAGAGGATAGGTCCCTTGTTCAATACCCGAAATTTGCCCTTAAGGGAATAACCTTTCTACTATCCCTAAAATGAGTAGGAATTCCATCTTGCGAATTCTTTGTACCCAACCATCTACTCGGTCTTATCCCTGAAATAGGAGACATATTGAGTAACGATGTTGAGCTTACCCTCAGCTATACAGATCAAGGGACAATCGCGAATAAACAGGAATTTATAGACAACTCAAGATTCAGATCAATTATCTAGGTCATCAAGAAGTGAAATTAATCAGTGTTAATAGTAAACAGTGTTAATATGTAACAATGATTATTTCGTGGTCTGTCTTACACAATCTCATCATGTAGAACAAACCCGCTCACATGTCTCTACATGAGCAAACTAATTACATCATTTATGACATTTTACAATATTTGTAACAATCATAAAGCGGGACGTATTCAATAGTATCTCCAAAAATAGGTACTCAACTTAATCCAAGTACTATAGACGGTTTAGGCTATTTTACTCGAACTTGATCAAGTTTAGATCTCCACATAAAGTTCAAGTATTCATGACAATAGCCAAGGGTTCGTAGCTTATTGGATTTAGAGTTATTAAACAATCAACAACACTTTTTTGAATAAACTTCATATATGTTTACTGTTTACAAAACTATGAATTTTAGAACATACAATCCAACAGAAAAAAGAGGGAAGAGTAAGAGGAAGAAAATGACAGAAAAAGAGCAGTACACTGTGAAGGTTGTGAAAATCGTCTGATTCTTAACCTAAAAATTGCACTTGTATTTATAGAATTTGGCCTAGCGCAGTTGCATTGAGGGGCAGCGTCACAGCGCTCTAACCCCTTGCCGCAGCGTATGCCCCCAGCATCTCATCGCTATGCGATGCACTCCTCATCTGATGGAACGTGCGCACGCCTCTTGAATTTTTTCAAAGTTCGGAGCACAACTAAGCTCCCCTGTAGTGCTGCTACGCTCCACAATATTTTGCTCTCGCGTGAAGAGCGCAATGTTCAACCCAGGGCAGACTGTTGTGATGCTCTACATATGGGTGGTCTCTATCTTTCAGTGCAACGCAACACTTGGGAGAGGGTTGCTGCGTTGCTAAACATGATGCCATTTTCATAATTTTGGCCTCTTCAATAGGTTGATGCTTCCAGAGCTCCGTTTGGACATGTTTTAACTTCAATTTTGCTTTATTGATCCGTTTCACCTCTTTGATGATAAAAAATCAAAGGAATAACCCTATAAAACTAAAGAACGAGCGCAAATTAAGCTAGGAAAGATAGTCATTTTAGGAGCCATGACACACTGTTAGCGAACCACATAAATTCTTGTGTCGATTCTCTAGTTTTTTTCTACATTTTTTGTGTTCTTTAATTGTGCAAACTTTTTATAAATGATTATGCTAAACTATTTTGTGCATGAATATGAGTTAAAGGATGTTCAACACTTATCCCAATTGACATATAATAATTATCAAAAGCTTGGGAATGTAAATTCACTAACATTATCAAGACGAATAGTCTTAATCGTATAATTAGAAAATTGTGCTCTTAACTTAATTATTTGAGCAAGTAATCTTGCAAATGCAAGATTTCGACTTGATAACAAGCATACATATGATCGTCTACTGGATGCGTCTATTAATACCATAAAATATCTAAATGGTCTACTTGGCATGAATTCGTTCTAGAAATTAAATGCAGGTAATTCAATTCCCACTTTAGCTGGTGATGGTTTAATAATTAATTTGCGAATGCAAGTATCACATGATAATTCATTAGATTGAAAAAGCATCTTGCTCTTCAATGGATGTCCATTTAAATTTTTAATAATTCTTTTCACCATTATAGACTCTGGATGACCTAATTTGTCATGCCAAATTATAAAATATAAATACATATATGGATAGAATATAATAATATAATAAAATAATATAACCAAACTTATAAAATAACTAAAATTATATAATTATTGAAATAGGAATAATGGAAATAGAAAATATATAAAATTCTCTTTTTATTCTCGCCAATGTGCATGTATTTTAAAACCACCAAATGCCACTAGCAATTTGATAAGTAGGATTTGGTCTTACATAGACACCAAACATGATTTATTATAAGGTTCATGGACAATGTGAAGAATGACATATGATTTTTAGGATATTAAGCATTAGATATCTATTTTTATAATATTTTATAATAGTTTTAAAGTTTTTCATAGGGCCTTGTGGAACAATATAATTTTTTATTGAAAAAGTTGCTAAAATATTGAAGAATGTTGTTGAAAATTGAAGAAAATAATAAGGTCATAAATGTACTTTTTATCTCTACACCAATATCATGTTCATCACAAGACAAGATATCAAAAAAAAATTCTCATAAAAGCATCGAAAAAGACATTCTTGCTTGTCGCGAGATACCGTCCCATTGTTGAATAAAATTTGAGTAAAAGTTTAATTTATCACGAATATAAATTTGAAAACATCTAGGAAGTGGATTCAATTGCATTAGGATCCGTTTAAACTGATTTGAGAATTTTTTTTTTTTTAAAAAAAATTTTATTTAAATTATTTTGATAAAAATAGTTTAAGATGTATTTCAAAATCTATTTTGAGTAATTGTCAAATAATCCAATTTTTTTCAAAATAATTTATTTTTTAAATTAAACACTTAAAAATAGATTCCAAACACTTAATTTTTATTAACTCAATGTTTGACTCTTCAACTCAACTCAACTCTCATTCTTTTTAATATTATATTTTGAATGATTTCGCATTCACTCGCCATCATCGGAATCCAATTCCAACTACAACTACTAGCTCATTCTGGTGATATACTACGACAAAATGAATATAATTTTGTGATGATTAATATGTATTTTTTTTTCATTTGAAATCGAAAATTTAAATGGATAAAACGTGAAATCAAGAGAGCTTTCATTTTCTCAATAATCTTTTTATGAAAAAAGAAAATAAAGAAAGGAAAGAAAATAAACGAAGCGTCGTCCTTTGTTTTATTTTGCTTTTGTCGCAATCCAATGATTTTGATTCCAATCAGACGGGCTGTACCAACCCCACTAAAAATATTTCAAAACAATACAAATTATTTTTTAAAGAATAAACTGCAGGAATATAAAAACAACAAATAATAATATTTAAATTAAGATTTTTCTTAGAAAAAAGAAAGAAAAAGAAAAGTAGAACAGAATCCATGTGCAAGACTTACCCATCAGATAGGCAGAAACACGTGATTGTTTTGTTTTTCGTATCTTTCGTAAAACTATAAATTTAGTAGGTCTTTGGGATAATTATTTTATTTTTATTGAGAAAAATGACAAAGATGGTTGAAAATATTTAATAAAATATTATCGTCATAATAAAAAATCAAATGATTATCAAACTAGATCATACTTAAAAAGTATATACTAAGATTTTAAACTTTTAATTTTGAGAGCATTAAACTTTCGTAAACTTTTAATTTTATACCTTTTAATTTTATATCTAATATATCAATAAACGTTAGTATAGTTTTCAAGCTTCCAATGTTCAAAAAGAAAATTCCTTTTCCAATTTTTATTTTTCTTGAGAAGGAAAGCGATCATTTTATTGTACATTTATAAAGGAGGAGTGGGTTATTTTACTTTCAAATCTGCGATATGGATAGGGCATGGCTGTCACTTAAGGCTGTAATTTTGTCCGTTTTTTGCCCAATTTAAAACAATTTTATTTATTATCACTTCTTTTCAGAATTATATTCACACCGTCCAACGATTTTTTTTTTTTAAAACCTTTTTAATTTAATCGTGTAAATCTGTACGTGTGGATAATTGATATTTATTACAAAGATTGGAGGTTCAAAATTTATTATTTCTATTTATTGTAATTCAAAAAAAAAAAAATCCATACCATGTATTGGGTGAATCTACTTTCACCCGCAAACTTAAATTTTTTGATCAATAATCGATTTAAAATGATATCAAAATAAGTGGTTTAAGAAGATTTGTGTTCAAGTCCTTGCAATGTTGTCTCATCTCCAATTAATATCAAATTTTATTTGTTGGCCATTCTTCATATTTCAAGTCCATAAGTGAAAAGAAGTATTAGATGATATAATTAAATCTACTTTCACTCACGAGCTTAAATTTTTGGATCAATTGATGATTTAAGAATTAGCACCCATATTTCGAAGTTAACTGTAGTTTAATTATCTAGTAGGTAAGAAAAATATATTTTTAGCTTACATAATGTTGAGTAAAAGGATATATATATATATTTGATTTCTTGGTCAATGGTACATGTCTTAATCAATTTAAACAATACTCATATTAATAAGTAAGAAAAATACTAATATGATTTAAGATGAAAAAAATACTACAAAAGAACAATTTAATTTAAAATTTATTTTTTTTTAAGTAATATGTGGTGTGGGGGAATCAAACTTCTGATTTTGAGGTTGATACTATATACACTATGATAGCTGAGTTATAGTGTCATTTTGACCAGTTTAATTCAACTCTAATTTGAATGATTTAACTTGTGTAGTTTTAAATTGTATGACATTTATCCCTTGTTTGGTATCCTATTTGATATTTTTGGTTTTTAACTTTTTAAAACTAAATATATTTTTGAGAAATTGCTATTTTTAACCTAAAAAAGTTTCTTACAAAACTAAGGTTTTTTTTTTTTTTTTTTTTTTTAAAAAAAAAAAAAACAAAAACTACTTGTTCTAACGTCTTTTTTACTTTTTGAAATTTTAAGTAGAGAGTCACATAGTAAAGATACAAATTTGTCCCTTATTCAAGTGTTTTCAATTTTACTTTTTTCTAATACAATTTTTCAAATCCAATTTCAATTCTAACCCTTAAACTTTATTTCCATTTTCTTTTTCATCATGGTTTTGGCAAGTTTCAACTAATATTTGTGATATATTTATTATTATTTTTATAAAGAAAAAATTTGGAAATTTTTTTTGTTTGAATTTTCTGTGAGGATTACAATTTTCTTTTACAAAGAAAAAAATTCTTAAGTAAATTTTCTCTTAAAAATTGAAAAACCGAAGAAAATTCAATAAATTCTAATTTTTATGAGAAATTTGTACGTTTTTTTAAACTCAAAATTAAGAATGGTAAAAAAATTTAAAACTAAAAAAGTCTCTCTCCTTCCAAGAATTCACGTCTCAATTTATCCTATTTTATCAGATCCGGAATGTGATATGGTTCCGAAGGATGAACTGGATATGGACAGTTCCAATAAGATTTCATTCTTAAACAAAAATCTATTTATTTATTTATTTCATCTATTTCATGATCGGAGTAGGAGGAAATACACGTTACACCATGATTTTGAATAGAAGAGAGATTTCAAAAAATGGCAAGTCTATTCACTCTATCAATAATCGAATCAGATCTGATGTATCAAATTTGCCTTTTTCTATTGATTCGTTTAAAAAAATCCACTTAAACTCAGGGGGAAAATTTGGAAATGAAATTGATAAAAAAAAAAAAAAAAAAACTAAACTAAACTAAAACTTATGGAAATTGGAATTCATTTAAGTTTTTTTAGTGCACTTTATCAAATTTTAAGTTTAATTAATTAATTTAAAAAACATGATTTAAATTTTAAGTTTTTTTATTTAAATATTGCTTCCCAGTAAAATTTAACCAAGAAAATCATTTAAAAAAATTATGAATATTAGAAAATAAAAATAAAAAAGGGAGAGGTGCTTCGGAAGCAGTGTTTTTTCTAATGTTAAATAATTAGAAAGAACATGATATTTTTTAAATAATAATTTGACAAAAAAAAAAACTTTCATTTCCTTATGAAAGTTTGGAATTGTTTTTTTATTTGAAAAACTTAAAAAAATATTTTTCATAAACTAATTAATTAAACTTAAGTTCGACTAACTCTAACTTTTTTCGTAAGTTTAAGTTAGTGTCTTTTAAACTTAAATTTAGGTAATTCTTGTAGGGGTAATTTTTTTAGTTTTAAAAATTTTTTATTTACAATTCTTAATTTTTGAAATTTATGAAATTCCTCCCAATTTTATGAAATTTATGAATTTCTCCCAATTTTTCAATTCTTCAATGAAATTTCATGTAAGAACTCCTTGATTAACCTTAAAATTTTTCATCCTTAAAAGAAATCTTAATAAATTTTTTTTTTTCAATCTTTCTTTTAAAAACAACAACAAATCTACTACAAATATAAACTTTTCAAGAAGAAGATGAAAAAAAAATGTAAAAATGAGATTTAATGTTTAAAATTGAAATTGAGTCTGAAAAATTATATTAGAAAAAGATAAAAGCAAAGACACTTGAAGGGCAAAATGAAAATTTTACGAGTAGACTTAGCATCTTAAAAATTAATAAATATCTTGCAGAATTTCATAATTTTTCGCCCTTAGACTTGACAATCTTTTCCAAGAATTTTCTCTAAGATTTATTGTAGTAATAATAATTATTTTGCAATTAATGGCTCATTACAGAAGAAAAAAACTTTACTGGAAATTCCCGTAATTTTCTTTCGTATTAAGCTCATTAATTACAAAATAATAATAATTATTATAATAAATCTTAACGATAATTCTCTTTAAGATTTGAAAATTTTCAAATTATAAGGAGATCTCCAAAAAAAAAAAAAAAAAAAAAGAGAGAGAAAGAAAAAAAGAAAAAAAAGAAAAAAATCCATACTTGCAGGAAATTGGAAAATTCCCATTAAATATTTATTATTTTTTAAGCTTAATCTATGCTAAGATGTTTTTTTTATTACTTTATACCATTTTGTGTTGTAAAAGAAATATCTTAGCGAATTTCTAAATTTCCAAATTTTCCGCAATTCAATTTTTTTTTGTGTGTTTCTTCCTTTTTCATAAATTTATTTTTAATTTTTTAACTTCCAAATTTAACATAAAATTGTTAAAAAAATAGCAAATTTCAAACCTAACAGGAAAAAAAAAAGAGTATAATTTTCAAATCTAACTTTAATAGAAACGACTGGAACTTCAAAAATATAATACTGAAACTTCAATTTTAATAATAATAATAATAAGTTCAATGGAAAAATTAAGTTTTAAGTTTTAAAATTGAAGTTGTGACTTGTAAATTATTGAAGATATTGAATGAGAGATAAAATGATATTTTCACTATATTAATCTGAAAAATTAGAAAAGATATTAGAAAAAGTAGTTTTTATAAAAGAAATTAGTTTTGTAAGAATTTTTTTAAAAATTAAAATAATAAATTTTCCATATTTACTCTCAATTTTTTTTCACGGTTTTGCATCTTTCTTAAGTAAAGAAGAAAAAATTTAATTCTTAACCTAATTCAGAAAACAAAAAAAGGTTTTTTTTTTTATTTCTTTTAAAGTTTTGTAAACTTTGCTTGGTATTTTTGAAAACATTAGTAAAAAGTAGAAAACAAAATAAGAAATTTAGAGATGAAATGAGTATTTATAGACTTGATTGTCGTAAACTAAAAAAAATGAAATAATTATCCAATGAAGTAAATTTTAGTAAGCACATATATATGTATTGACTTTTATTATATAAATTTAATATCTATAATTAACAAATATATTTAGTTCTAAAAAATCCATTACATTTTAATAAGATCTTATACTATCGTAACAAAATTTGTAAGAATTTTAAAACATAATGATAAAAATGGTATGTAACGACACATTGTTTTTATAATACTGACAATAATTCCGAGAGAATCTTTAATTGTCCAACATTTTTGTAAAATTGCAAGTCACTAACAATCTCTTCAAACGATTTTCTCAAATTTTTTATGTCATTTTTTATGCACAAGTGGATTGGTTATTTGTCAATATAATAAATTAAATTTAAAATTTTGAAAAAAAATTGCATTGTCACCTCTCTCTCCCCAAATACTTGGACATTATCGTGGATAAATAAGTTGAGTACAATACCCTTCTTATTCGCCATTACAGAATTCTTCTTGCAACTTGCAATATTCATTCATCATCAAATCATCAGCTATGTCTATGAAGCTCGAAAATGGCTTCCATACTGAAACCATGCCAAAGGCTACAACGATTAAGCCAATAGCCAATGGCGTAGCAGCTGCTGACAAGCTTCGTAGCCAATCAAGAAGCATCGATAATAATGGTGCCGCCGCACCCTCACCGGTCATTATCCCACCACCGACCACCACCCCATCGACGCTGGGCCACTACCTAGCCCGTCGCCTAGTCCAAATCGGTATCTCCGATATCTTCTCCGTTCCGGGAGACTCTAATCTTGTGCTATTCGATTACTTTGTGGCAGAAAGAGGGCTGAACCTTGTGGGATGTTGCAACGAGCTCAATGCTGGCTATGCAGCGGATGGCTATGCCAGACGCCGCGGTGTTGGAGCATGTGCTGTGACCTTCACCGTTGGTAGTCTCAGCCTCATCAACGCCATTGCTGGTGCTTACTCTGAAGATCTTCCTGTGATTTGTATCGTGGGTGGACCAAACTCTAATGATTATGGGAGTAAGAAGATTCTCCACCATACCATTGGATTGCCAGATTTTAGTCAAGAACTTCGATGCTTTCAAAATGTCACATGTTATCAGGTATAGCTCCTAAATCTAAATACTTGTTCGATATTTGAAATATGATTTTCTTTTTTTGGGTTAAAAAGTGACTTTAGTTTATATATAAAGTTTCTATGGAAATGATTTGAAAACATCAGGTGTGGTAAGGGTTGAATGAAAAGAAATTAACTTTATGTTTGATTAAACTCATTCGAATGTGATATCTTTTACCTTTTATGTCGTCATTGATTCTGTTTTGTGTATGTAGGCCATTATTGACAATTTGGAAGATGCACAATGGCAAATAGATAGAGCAATCTCCAAATGTTTGGAAGAAAGAAAACCAGTTTACATTAGCATTTGTTGCAATTTGGTGGCCATTCCTCATCCTTCTTTCTCTGCTCAACAACTCATCCCACTCTCCCTCTCTCCCAAGTAATTTCCCATCTCTAATCAAAATTAATAAATTAATTAATATCTTTTTCGTCTCTAAATTTCGGGTCTAGTTACAATTTGGTTCCTTGATTTCAAACTAATGTTACCTTTTAAGTATTTAAGTTTTCGAGTTTAATTTCAATTTAGTTTCTATATTACGAAATGTTACATTTTTACCTTTAAGCTAAGATTTGAGTTTTATTTCAATTTGATCACCAAATTTCAAGATTTATACTTGAAGTAAAAATTTAAAATTAATTTTAATAGTGGTGAAAAAAATATGAAAATTAATTATTAATAATTTTTCTATCCCTGATGTCTATCACTATCAGACAATGATATTTTACTATATTTAAAAATATTTTCAATAATTTTATCATTTAAAACAATTAAACTCAGTTTTTGAATCCTTATTCTCTTATCGGATTTTCAAAGGAAAAGTAACCAAATGGCTTTGGAGGTGGCGGTAGAAAAGGCAGCTCAACTGCTAAACAGTGCCATAAAACCAGTCATGATTGGAGGCAAGAAGCTGCGACCTGCCAAAGCACAAGAAGCATTCATGGAGCTAGCTGATGCTTGTCGTTACGCTGTCGCCGTCACGCCGTCAGCAAAAGGTATGTTTCCAGAGTATCATCCTCATTTCATAGGAACTTATTGGGGAACAGTCAGCACTGCCTATTGTGGCGAGACAGTGGAAATAGCTGACGCTTCGATCTTTGCCGGAGCAACTTTAGACGAATTAGAAACTGTTGCCTTCTCACTTACCTACAAAAAGAACAAAGCCATTATTGTAGAAGCAGATCGCGTTGTGTTTCCAAATGGGCCGAGTTTTGGACCGATTTTAATGAAGGATTTCCTTTCGGCTATAGCTAAACGATTGAATCCCAATCCAACGGCTTATGAGAATTATCGTCGGATTTACATAGCAGAGTCGGGTCCACTCCAATCGAATCCGGGTGAGGCTTTACGAGTCAACGTTCTTTTCAAACATATTCAGAAAATGTTGTCGAGTAATATAGTTGTGATATCTGAGACGGGTGACTCTTGGTTCCAATGTCAAAAACTTAAACTACCGAAATCATGCGGGTAAATTCTTCGAAAACTAATAATTTTTTTTAAAAAATAAATCGATGATTATAACATGAAATGGCTTTGAATAAAGTGTAGGTATGAGATACAATTGCTTTATGCATCCATAGGATGGTCCTTGGGTGCAACTCTAGGATACGCACAGGCTGCACCAGAAAAGCGAATGGTCCTTTGCATTGGTGATGGGAGTTTTCAGGTCAATTTTTTTCACTAAATTTAAATTCTATTCAAATTTTAGGTTGAAAGATATATTTCATCATTCAATTTCCATGAAAGTAACAATTAGTCCAGATTTTAGTTGGTAACAATTTAGTCCATATACACAGTTAAATATGTTATAATTTAGTCATTGAACTTTAATAAGTAACAATTTAGTCCCTACATAAATTATAACATTTGAGTCCCTATTGTGAAAATTTTTCATCAAAATTAACTGTCAATTTTAATTAGGTAACGAATAAGTCTTTATAATTTATAAATAAATTCGATTCCGGATCAATTTATCAATCTACACATGTAAAAATATCATCAAATATACTATTTTTTTTTTTGTGATAGAGACTAAATCATTACAAATTATAAAGTATAAAGACTAAGTAGTTATTTATTAGAATTTAAGGATTAATTTATTAGAGATTTGAAAATATACGTATTAAATCATTGCCTATTAAAGTTTAAAAATTTAGTTGTTACTTTCATAACAATTCAAGGTCAGAAGTGCTTTTAATCTTTTACTGTTTAAGATTATTTTGAATTAATACGTTTTATTCTAGTTAACCAGAGAGAGAATATAAAAGCATATTTTTGTGCTAAGTTTAAAATTATTGCAATCATTTGAATATTTTAAAAAGAATTCAAATCCAGTTAAATATTAACATTTGTTTAAATATTAAAGTTTTTTCAAATAAATGGAATGATTATTGTGACAGATGACTCCACAAGATGTATCTACAATGATAACATTGAAGCAAAATAACATAATATTTTTGATAAATAATGGCGGATACACTATTGAAGTAGAAATTCATGACGGTCCTTACAATGTTATCAAGAATTGGGATTACACTGCCATTGTCAATGCTATGCACAATCGTGATGGCAATTGTTGGACCACCAAGGTAAAATCTCCATAAACTTATGTTACTATTAATTTCATATATCCTATTAGATTATTGAAGAAAAAACTTCTTTGGATTCCTACATTTTATGTGGTAGTCACTTTCCTAAATTTCGTTCTCATATATATATTTTTCCTAATGTCAAATACACAAGCATAAATTAATAGTTAAGAGAGAAAAAGTAACACTTTGATTCTACTTTTTTGGCACGTTATTTAAACATAAAAATTTGGGTTTTCATATAGATCCATACCGAGGAAGAGTTGGTGAATGCAATTGAGAAAGCAATGGGAGATCAAAAGGATTGTTTGTGTTTCATAGAGGTTATTATTCATAGAGATGACACTAGTAAAGAGTTACTTGAATTTGGAAGCAAGTTTGCTGCTATTAGTAGTCGTCCCCCAAGACTTGTATAAAAAAAGGAAACTTGTGATAAAATTACAAATTTGATTCATATAGTTTGGAGAAAGTTAGAATTAAGTCTCTTTAGTTTAAGAGTTAGAATTCACATTTAAAACCCACATAAATAGTCTATTTGAGTTGAGAACTTGGTCAGAATGTTAAGCCACAGGAATTAAGCTACGAGTTTAGGTAGCATCAATTTAAGAAAATGGTAGGTGCATGTTTAGAAAGTCTGGATTTAATTTAAGAAGTTTGTGTTCAAAGTGTAGATTTATAAAGCATGAGAACGAGTGCAGATTTAGAAATCTTGAATTTATGAAATATTACATTGTATTTAATCAACATTTCAATTTTAAATTAGTTTAAATTTTTCATTTTAAATATTTTAATATAGTCGAGTTTTAAATAAAATATCTTTTATATTGTTCAAATATAGCTAAATTAAAACAAGTTGTGTTTCTTATATTTTGTGATTTTAAATTGAATAAATTAAAATGTGAAAAAAATGATAGAATATAAGGCCGACAAAAGAAATAGCAAATTTTAATATTTTATTTGAAAAAATGGCATAAAAGTTTCAAAATTATAAAAATAGCAAAACAAATTTATATAATAAAAAATGCTAATTAGTAAATGACAAAACTACCCTAAGAACAACAAAATTAAGTACAAACGAGAATGCAAAGATATACTGCTTCAAAAACAACACGAATACCACAAATACACTCTACCTAAACATTTCAGAACCATAGATACACAGTATCTAAACATTCCATAATCAAAATTAAAAATCACCCAATATGGTTCTTAATGTTTCCAACTGCCTATAGAACGCGTATATGCGAGGGAAGATGATGACCAAGCAATGGGGGTCATTAAAAACTTATAGATGTCTAAAACGATGGACTTCCTCCAAGGTGATAAAGAACAAAGTTAATTGTACTAGTGAAGTTATTATTGACAAGTGAGTATTTAAAGTAATTACAACTTCATAATGATATGACTATTGAAAATATGATTGTGTTTGACATCAAATCATTTGTAGAGAGTTTCATCGTTTTTATTCCATATGACCATTTTGCTCATAGGATCTTGAAAGTCAACTTTAAATACTATCAATCCCAGAACGTCATTGTTGAAAACAATGTTCAAAGTATAAACAAAAGTAGAAACATATGTCGAGCGAAAAAGATCGACGACCTGGGAGGGTGGACGAAAGAATTCAAGAAAGGGTTGCTGAACCAAAGACATGGGATTGAGAAAGAGAAAAAGAGATTTTGGGGGTGGCTAAGTGAAGAAGACGAAGAAGATGAGATTAGGGGTTTTTTAATCTTATTTTAATAAATAATAATAATGACAATGATGACGACGGCGACGACGATGATGATAATCATGATGATGATGATGATGATATTGATATTAATATTAATAATAAAATGAACCAAAAAAAAAAAAGAAATATATTTATATATTCATGCTCATATTTCAAATATTTAAAGCTTAATTCCCATTTATATGTTTCTTTTTAAATACAACAAGTTATTTTTATGTTTTTCTATATGAAAAATTGAAAACATCGAAAATGAGGAAAAAAAGATCAAATTAATTTGATAACAATATGTATAAAATAATGAAAAAAGTATTTAGATACAATTGAATTGGTAAGAAACATTTAAATAGATCGAAAATTAGTTGGATAAAATCAAATTCGATAATAAAAGATAAATTTAAATATAAATTGGAGAGAAAAATCAGAAAGTTTTTGTTTATTGTGATTAATTTGATAAGTAGTTAGATAAAATCTAATTTGATAATAGAATATAAATTAAAATATAAATTGAGGAAGAAAAATCAGGAAGCGAGTTCATTTATTTACAATTAGACTGTATTCATAATTCAATTTCCATTTAAGCTTCAACAATTATACTCTATTTATAACTCAAAAAAAAAAAAAAAAGTTTAGTTCATTGTAGAGGCATAGCAAAAACAGCAAGATTGCAGAAGTGAATACTTATTTGTTTATTAAAAAGACAAATTAATGGTATAATAATATAATAAGATGATAAAGAATAAAAGGTGATTAAAAAAAATACAAAAATGATAAAATTTAAATGAAATATACAATTTATTACATAGTAATTAATCCAAATTTAAAAATAAAAAATGAATAAAATAATGTAAAATCTAAAGATATATTATAAATTAAAATTAAAATGGTGATAAACAAATTAAAGATTGATTAATTCTGAATATTTTCGAAAAATTATTAAATCAAAATAAATAACTAATTTAGATCAATTAGGGGAGAAAAATAAGGAAGACATTGGCTTATTTTAAATCAATTCATGAAGTAATTAACAAAATCTAATTTGAATATTAAAAATAAATTCAAATTCCAAAAGAGGGTGAAAATTGTGGAATGACACTTATTTTCATTTTTGAAATTGAATATGTTAGATTATAATATGATTAATTTGGTTATTAATCAAGTTTTCCAATTACATTGTATTTATATATCGGTTATTAATCGAGTTCTCCACTTACACTGTTTTTATATCTTGGTTATTAATAAAGCTCTCCACTTACACAATATTTAATATTTTGGACATACAAACAAACTAAGAGCAAGTCAGATATTATCAAAATGTCAACTAAAATAGTGACTAAATATGAAATATGTACAATTGAATCTGATAACATATACAAAACAATTTAAATCTTAAAAAATATGAAAAAAAATCATATTCTTTTATTAAGAATATGTATAAAATAATGAAAAACAATTCAAACATTTGAATAAATTTAAAATTTGATTAGATAAATAAAATTTGATAATATATGGATATTTAAAATATAAATTTGGTTGAAAAATATGGATATTTAATTCTAGTGAGATTAATAAGAAAAGTAGTTAAACATAATTTAAATTAATAATAAAATTTGCATTGAAATGTTAACTACGTGAGGAAAATTAGGAAGAACGGTTATTTTGAGGAATAGGTTATTTTAGTTTTTCAAATAGAATCGATTAGTGGGAAAGTGGAAAACTAAGGCATCGACAATTACCTGTATATAGAACCTCGTCATTGTTTATGATTCTACACTTACCATGTATTTATAGTTCATCAATAACAAAAGCTACGAACTAGACAAGGATAAAACATTCGCGACCATGTGCATGTCATGTGACTTGTCATAAATCTTATTATTTGTCAGCTTTATCATTTTTCAAAATCAAATCCTAAAATCTGCAATATGCTACAATGCCCCTAATGTATATATGTATGTATTAAGAAAAGCCAACTTCATAAGGGCCCAAAGAGAGAGAGTCCAAATTGGACAAAGACAAAAGAGTAATTGCGTAAAATGGCCAACTTCACATATGTACTTGGATAAATGGCCAGTTTTTTAATTGTATGATTTATGGCCAAAATTGTGAGGTGTAAGACCCCACCTCATATTTTCTTTTCCGATTCTACCTTAGACTAACGTTCCATATCATTTCTCTCCCTCATGCCTCCCACATTCACTACAAGAATTTTCATTATTTCCGACGAAATTTACCCCGACGCAGCAAAAAGAGTCAATGTATGTAACTTCCCATGACGATGCAACAACGGTGTCAAGATAAAAAACTATTCCGACGGATTATTTACTACCGTAGGGATAATGCATCTATCCCAACAGTCTAATAACCAACAATTGAGCGTATTCAGCTATCCCGACGATATCATGATCGTCAGGCTA
Organism: Benincasa hispida; assembly: GCF_009727055.1. Classification (NCBI taxonomy): domain Eukaryota; kingdom Viridiplantae; phylum Streptophyta; class Magnoliopsida; order Cucurbitales; family Cucurbitaceae; genus Benincasa; species Benincasa hispida. The sequence goes on from NC_052351.1 coordinate 46,814,334, forward strand.
TCTCTCTTATCTCAACGGTCGAAGCAACACCGTTAGAGTAAAATTAAATTCTCCTGACGGTAGTTGAGCAACCATCGAGAGTAGTTTGATTTTTAAAGAATAAAAAATATAAATGAAATGATTTATGGAAAATTGTTACAGTTCGACCAACGGTATGGAAGTAACTATTGGGATAACGCTTGATTTTTCCGATGGTCACTCAAATACCGTTGGACTTTGTGACGTTAGCCCGACGGTATGCGGAGACCGTCGGGTAATCATTATTACAATAAAAAAAAATTTATGGGAAATGGGAAAGTTATGCTGACGGTGGTGTAAGAAGACCGTCGGGAGGTGTGGAGTATGCTCGACGGTACGCGAAAGACGGTCGGCCCATGGGTATTAAATTAAAAATTAGGTTGGAATTTGTGAATTTATGCCGATGGTTGTATCAGAACACCATCGGTAGAACTTGGTGTTATCCCGACGGTTTGCATGTGACAGTCAGGACTGTGCAAATCCCCTGACGGTTTTTGATTTACCATCGAGATATTTTTATTTCTCTTGATGGTTTACCAGACGACCGTCAGAAGAAGTCCGTTTAAAACCCTCGTGCAACTTCTTCTTCCTCTATTTTTCTTCTTCTCCTTTTGATCTTCGAAACGATTTTTGATCTCCCTTGCTCGCCGTCCAGTCTAGTCGCTGTCAGCTTGCCCATTTCGTCTAGTAACCATCCAGAGGCCTTCAGCTTGCCGTCCAGTCACTGCCAGCTCTGCTTCAATTTTTGGTAAATCTCTTCCCTTGTCTTTTTGAACTCCCCTGCATTAGATTTCTACTGTGTATTAGTTGTACTCACTTGTAATTGATCACAGTTAAATCTTAGGTATTGATTTACTTTAAGGACTATATTGAGTCTAATTTCCATTTAGTTTTTATGTGTTTCGTTTAATTTCTATTTAGTTAAATCTAATTTCCATTTAGTTTTTAACTTTAGACTTAAAAAAGGGTATTTTTATATGTGTTTCAAAACATTTTGTCGGCAAAATTACTCTTGGCCCTATATTGAGTCTAATTTCCATTTAATTCCAATATTTCAAAGTGCTACGGCCCCTTTTGATAACTATTTCGTAGTTTAATTTTTTTGTTTTTGAAAATTAAGTTTGCATGCATAAGTACAATGGTCGAAATCTAAAAATAAAATAGAAATTATATCATAATTAAGTTTGCATGCATAGTTATGAGAAATATAATAAAACTTAATTCATTATAATATTTTTAAAATTAATTAATAAACATCAACATTAAATAAATTGAGAATTTAATAAAAAAAACTAAATGGAAATTGTAATATTTCAAATATGATTGTCATAACAATATTAATGAAGTATATATAGTTTTTACAATTTTAATATGAAAAGTATTTAGGTATATCCTACGTTGCATCTATCTTCATCCAACTTATTCAAAATCGGTAGAAATTTAGAGGTAGAATGAGTCTAAATAAGTTTAATTTTCAAAAACCTAAATTTAATAACTAAATGGTCACTAAGTAGGTCTTTAATCATATTTGCAGTTTTATGTGATGAATTTCAAATATGACTGTGATGACAAATATTAATAAAGTATATAGTTTATATTCTCTAAGGTTGTATTTATTCATGGAATTTATCCTTAGCTACAATTTCAGTATGAGAAGTTGGTGTACGGTGGATTGTACTTATTATATGTGCAGATTATCAAATTAAATAACTTTTTTTTTCTTTTTAACATATTTTTGAGTTTTTTTTCTTTCTTTTTTTTTATGGGATTGAAGTGTCAACGTCAATATAAAACATTTTTTGAAATCATTGTAATATTTTGAAATCTAAAGATGAAATTGTATCCAAATAATTACATATAAATATATGAACAAAAACATCTTTTAAAATAGATATAAAACGATTTTATTGTTTAAAAAGAAAATTGATCAAAAGTTAAAAGGACTTTTTCCATGTGTTTCAAAACATTTTTGCTTCTGTATTTACAAAGATAATTTACAAAGTCATTACAAACACACTCTCTTCATGAGTAAAAAAATAGGAAAAAGAAAACCATCAAAATTCTTTTAATTAAAAAAGGCAATCCAACCAAAAAAAAAGAGAGAGAGAGAGAAAGAAATTTCACCCAATAAAAACAGAAAATATAATAGAAGAAGAAGAGGTATAATTTGGGTTAGGATTACCTGAAAAGTAACAGAAGAAAGAGCATCTCTTCTAACAAATGTGGTCTGTAAATTAGAAACCCATGCATGAATCATATAAGCTAATGATTCCCACTGGTTCAAGCTCAATGAATCTCCCACAAACATTATCTTCTTCCCTCTCCATTTCTCCAAAAAATTCAACCCATTAAACCTGCAAATTCGATTTTCAATTTCTAATTAATACTCTATTTTTTTTTTTGACGACATGTTGTTTTTCATCTCATTTCTTACCTAAGAATCCCACACCCAAAGGGCTGCCACCGATACTTGAGGTACAACTTGTTGGGACGACCATACTTTTGGCAATTAAATTGTGAGTGAGCCTGAGCCCATTTATAATTATCCAACTGACTGTAGACCCATTCTCCAAAAAGCCCATGCTAAAGTTAGATCCTGAGCCTGATTGGCCAACTGGGCTCTTAAAAAAAGCCCATTTATAATTATCCAACCGACTGTAGACCCATTCTGAAACCATCTTATGAGCCCGATTAGCCCAATGGGCTTCTTGAAAATCCATTATAAATTCCACAACTGTAGACCATTCTCCAAAAAAAAAAAAAAAAAAAAGAAGAAGAAGAAGAAGAAGTAAATGAAATGAAATTAAAAAGTTAGAAATTGGAACTATGTGTTCTAATATAACTAATTGTCTAAATCATACAGGTTCAACTCGCATATATTATTAAGAATGAATAAAGAGTGGATTAAGATTAGGAACAAGTTATCAACTGAGTATGCAGAAGGAGTATATCGATTCCTTGAAGTTGCAAAACTTCATGTTAATAACTCGGGAAAAACAAGAACATGTTCCTCTTTAGTTGAGTGCCCATTGACATAAATATATCCTTCAAAAATTTCCTCATGAAAATCTTATCATGGTCTATTAGGATGGATTTTGTGACACCGGGGTGCCAAATAACTTCCTCTATAAACAACTCAGCCACTTGTTTTGCCTTGAATGGATGTTTGAGAAAGATAAAATGGGTGTACTTACTCAGTCGGTCAACTACCACCATGATATAATCATAACCCCCTACTTTCAGAAGTCCTATAAAATCCATAGTCCATTCTTCCATGATCAAATCTGAGATTGGTAGAGGCTGAAAGAGGCCTATTGGTGATAAGGATTCAGTTTTATTTCTTTGGCAAATCTCACACCTCTCAACACACTTCTTAATGTCTACCTTCATCCTTTGCCAAAACAGTTCTCTGTTCATTCTTTTATAGTTTCTCAAGAACCCCGAGTGGTCTCCTAATATCGAGTCATGGAACGTGTGTAATAAGGATGGAATCAATGTAAAGTTTCGAAATAGAACTAACCTTCCTTTGTAAAGCATGCAATTGTTTTTCCATTGATACTTAGGCTTTTCATCAGGATCTAACTTTAGCATGGCTATTATTTTTTTGGAGATCTTCATCTTCCTCAACTTCCTTCAAAGCCACCTCCACATCCAGTAAGGTCAAAGTTGTTAGAATATAGGCTTCCGTTGTACTAGGGACATGAGATAAGGCGTCCACTGCCTTGTTCTGTAACCCGAGCTGGTATAATATCTCAAAATTATACCCCAACAATTTAGTTAACCATCTATAAAATTTGGGTTGGACCTCATGCTACTCAATAAAAAAAATTAAGTGCCTTCTAATATGAAATTATTGTGAATATATTTTCCAACAACTAGTGTCTCCATTTTTGCACTGCCAGGATTACTGCCATTAATTCTCTTTCGTATATCAATTTTTCTTGTGTTCTCAGAGATAGTTTTTTGACTAAAGTAAGCAACAAGTTTGTATTCTTAAGATAACATTGCTCATAACCCAAATCCGGAGGCATCCATCTCAATCACAAAAGGTTTCAAAAAATCGGGTAGACCAAAACTGGTATTGTCACCATCGTTTGCTATAAATTTTCGAAAGCTTGAGTGGCTTCTTCATCCCATTCAAAAGCACTTTTCTGCAATAACTGAGTTAAAGGGGCTACAATGTTGCCATACCTTTGTATGAATCTTTGATAGTATCTTGTAAGCCCTGAGAATCCACGAATCTCCAATACATTCTTTGGTTGGGCCCATCCTATCATTTCTATAATCTTATCCTTGTCAGCTTCTACACCATGGTGTGATATCCAATGCCCCAGATACTGTACCCTTGATTGGCAGAAAGTACACTTATGCTTATTGGCATATAACTAATTGTCTTGCAGAATGTTGAAAACCACTCCTAGGTGTGTCTTATGAGTAGAAATGTCTAGGCTATACACTAATATATTGTCAAAAAACATAAGTATATATCGATGAAGAAAAGGTCGGAAAACCTGATTCATTAGCGATTGGAAGGTAGTAGGGGTGTTTGTTAAGTCGAAAGGCATCACCATAATTCATAGTGTCCTTCGTGAGTCTAAAAGTGGTCTTTTCAATGTCCTATTCTCACATCTTGATCTAGTGATACTCGTACTTTAGATCAAGTTTCAAATACACCACTGCTCCATGTAACTCATCAAGAAGTTCTTCTATCACGAGAATAGGGAACTCATCGGAAATTGTGGCTTGATTTAATTTTCTATAATCCATGTAGAATCTCCATCCATCATCCTTTTTTTAACTAGTAATACCAGACTAGAGTATGAACTGTGGCTAGTCTTAATTATTCTGCTTGCTGTTGGGGTTGATGCCCTAAAGTCTCGTGTCCTGTAGTTTGTAGACAGTATATACGAACACCTGTGATTGTTAACATGTGATATTTACTTCACATCTTGTTGTTTTTCTCGGTTATTTGTTTTATCTGCTTTACCACAAACCAATAAACATAAAATCCCTAGTTATCTGTATGTGACACAAGCATGTATGTGGTGACATACAAACACCTGTGATTGTTAACATATGATATTTACTTCACATCTTGTTGTTTTTCTCGGTTATTTGTTTTATCTGCTTTACCACAAACCAATAAACATAAAATCCCTGGTTATCTGTATGTGACACAAGCATGTATGTGGTGACATACAAGTGGATCATGTCTCTGTAGTTAAATGGATAAAGGAGGAAACCTTATCCTCGTTAATCCTACGGACTCGACTGCTTTGTGGAAGTTCACCAAGTGTTGTGACTGTCAAGATGGTCTGATCCTGATCATTCGTGTGAGGACATGCGAGGGGGGACGTCTATACAAAGTTGTATAAGACCTGACACGAAGTGTTACCTCTCATTATATAACACTGTTCTAGGACAGAGACTTCACTTCACTAGAGTGGACCAACTACCGGTAACATGACCTCAATCCTGAGTAAGTGGGAACTCCTACCATTGAGGCGGGTCCTTTGATTTGTATGGTGCGAGTGCCAAGTCGTCGATTCAACTAACATTTGGGGATTCGTCTGAATTGTGAGCTGGGAACTCAGCTACATAAAGATGGAATTCACTTATTCCCCAAGGCAGGGGCCTTGGGGTAAGTAGATAGATGCTCTCTTAAGGGCTATTTCGAGGCTTAAACGACATAGGCCACACACCTTCTCTTTGCCCAAGAGTGTTCACACATAGTTGGGATGGGCTAGCTAAGCTTGTACATAAGGAGTGAGAGTAACTACAGGGCAAAACGTAAATGGCCCAGGCTTACTTACGAGTTTGTGAAGGTCATCGTACTCATGAATTGATTATATCCGATGGACACAAAATATATTTGTGATAAGAAGAGTTGAGCGTGGTCTTTAATGTGAATCACTAACAGTTAACGGATGGTGAATCTCGGATTAAAGAGTTTAGTCAGCTATTCACGTACCATTGGAGCATTCGAGCCACAGGTCCATTAAGTCACTGGGTAGCTTGATAAAGTCGAGACCAGTGTTTGGGTATAAATTTGAAATGATACAAATTGACAAGGAAGTTCAATTATATATGATATATGGATAGTTAATTATAGATACATTATTTTAGAGGAATTAGATATAACAATATGATTTATATCAAGTTGAGAGAAAATACTATAGTATGTTATATGATAATCAAACTATAGGATATAATATAATATGATATATTATTTAATTAAATTAATTGATTAATTATTTGTAATTAACGGAT
>NC_052351.1:46820662-46942469 GCF_009727055.1 Benincasa hispida
ATTAATCCACGTTCGGACGTGAGAAGTGGGGCTGCGATGGTTATGGTAACCGGTGGATTAAAACAATGAAAATCGTTTTCATTTTATTCAATCGTGTATTCTTATTCGCCCGCGCCCAAAAGAATCCGTGAAAGCGATCACGAGAGCCTATATGATAGAAGCTTGTTCATCTAAATGATCGTCTGCCTCATACATTCTCTAAACGATCGTATCCATATTTCCTAAATGATCGTTCAATTTTCCTACACAATCGTGTAGCTCTCCTATACAATAAGCATTTCCACTATACGATAGCAGAGATTCATCTCCCACTTGCTTATCGTCTACACGACGTCTTCTCTTTCGTCCTCTACCAAACTCACTAGAGCTCACTCTTTGGGTTTTTGATGCCGAGGATACCCGGGTTTCTCTTGTGGTGGTGTCGTCCCCACTGCATTGTTCGTGTACGTTCGGATCGTACTGTTGTAGTCGACATACTCACCGGGTGCTGGTAGATCGGTGGGAGGTTTTCCACTACTTTGGGTTCACACATATGAAGAGAGTCTTCATCTGGCATGAACCATTTTTCCTTGTTTTTTATTGTAATCTGAGCATGCCGATAATGAGTTTTAGATGCATAACTGTTTGTGTTGAATGTATGTCATTTGTGTTTCAGTCACTGTGAAATCGGAGCGATCTAAACCCGTTCATGGAACTCTCGGTATAAGATCCTTCAATTGGTATCAGAGCCAGGTTTCTGATATTCCGATTTCATTTGTTGCAATGAAATAATGTATACATTCATGGTGGGTGCATTTCTACGTTGTTTTAAATGTTAATTCTGCTGTGGATGTGTCGGATTAATGGATGTTTTTGGGATGAATTGCCTCGGTCTGTTTATTTCCTTTTACATTTACGGTTGTTTGTAAGGGCCCCTCGTTTTTGGGCATAAATAATCGTAATCGAGTCTGTATTCAAAATGTTTGAAGTCTTGAGTCGTTTGTCGAAGTTCTGGGCAAAGGTTGCGGCTCTTTGAGGAAGGAGATGATCTAGGGTTAATCGCATCGTTCAGAGGAGGTTCTATGCGATCGCTGTCCATCGCATCGTAAAGATGAAGAACTATGCGATCGTGGTTGAACGCATCGGTTGAACGATGGGGTATACAATCAAGAGTTGGTCGTATCGGGTTGACGATCAGGCACGTAATCGCTGAGTTTCATTTAATGCGCACGCAAGCTAAACAAACGTTTAGGTTAGCAAGCTTCATCGCTTAGTAACTGACTAAACGATCGCTTAACATTGCAAGGTAAATCGTTTACCAAGTTGCACACATCGGTTAGATGATCAGACACTCGTGTATTGTTTAGAGCGTGTTAGACGATCGTTTAGGTCAGCAAACTTCATTTCTTAGTAACTGACTAAACGATCGTTTAGTAACTTAAGGTAAATCGTTTACCTGTCGTCACGCATCGTGTAGACGCTGTCTCTTATACACATCTAGATGTGTATAAGAGACAGGTCTTAGGTTATGCATTTATCATGCATCATCTCTTTATTGTAAATGTTATAATTTAGAGAAGCATGATTTTAATTATGTAAGAGCATGTTCATGCATCATATAATATAAGAGTTATATTTATGCATGCATAAAAAGCATTGATATGCATCATCTTTATATTATAATTGTTATAGTATAAGGGTGAATGATAGGATTTTTTCTTGGTTATTACGCATTATATAAAAGTTATATAGTAATGAACGGACATTGCATGAAGCATGACACATAGGTTACTTTATAATTGTTATAAACGACTTGTTATACACAATGTTTTTTAGTTGTTTCTTTTTAAGAGTTAAAGAGAAATTAGAACTAAAAGAAATAAGAAAGACATGCATGCTCACTTAGGTTTAATTCATGGTTTTAAAATGTTTAAAACTTGGATCACATAGACCTAAGATCACGGTTCTAATATGATTAGCAACCCTAAGACTTTAATCTTTCAATCAGTTTAATATGATTAAATTAGCTAATAAAAGGTTAAAGTATAGCAAATCTATCTATAAGGGACCTTTTGTCTAAGGCAGGTTCTATCTAGGTTGGGGTATTTAAGTTGACGGAAATGTAACACCCCTACTGGGAACTTACCTGGAAAGGTGAATTAGATAGATTTGATGCATGCATGCAAGTTAAGGAAAGTCCATTAAAGTGTTTAAATGTGACTACTTGAACTTGTTTATTTTTCATAAACAAACGTTGTTTATGAGCAAGCTTTAAAAAGACCACTTAGACTAAAATCATTAGTCGGATTGTCTAGGTTAATGAATCCCTAGGTAGAACATTCAGTGGGAGGTACTTGGGGCATAAGATACTTCACTTAAACCTTTCAATTTTCTCCTAAAGTCCATACTGTGAGATCTATCCTCGGCCTCGCGACACCATATCCCTCGGTCAATATCATACCCAACTGATGGTGTTTGGGTAGGTCAATATCAAGGTGGATGGAGAGAATGTTCATAGTAAGTAGGAGCGGGAAGTGTGACAGTATATCCCTTGGTCTCCCTCTTTAGGTTGAATAAAGTTACTGTGCATTGCCTCGAGGCACCCTGGGAGTGTCCCCTTAAAGGATGACAGTCTTGTGCGTTTCTTTATTTGATCTCCTGTAAGAGGATAAGGTAACTTAGACTCTTGTCCTATTCTGTCTTTTACCTACGATAAGCGCATTAGGTGGGACTCTGGCACCAAAAACGAGGGGTTACACTTACACGGAATAGTTAAAGGTTAATGATTTTGGACCGAAAAATGGTGGCTGTTTAGTTCAATTCCAAGAGTTGGTTCTGCCTAATGGTTGAGAATGTCTCATCTTAGTGAAGGGGCAACTGATCACCCAACTAGTGGCGTTTTTCCTAATCACTAGGACATCATTGCAAAATAGAAGTTTATAACTTAGGGTACTTGAAACTATTTTGCAAAACAAATTGGTTTAAAAGTGGTTTAGAAAAATCTAATCAAGATTTGTTCATATTTTCAGCGACTTTTTCAAATGGCTACAGCCACTTTATCGTTGTTAAGCACCAAAAAATTAACTGGCGACAATTTTTCAACATGGAAACACATGATCACGACGATCCTAATCATCGAGGATCTCATGTTCACTCTCATGGAGGCTTGTCCTCCTATTCTAGCTCCAAATGTCGTTCGAAATGTTAGGGAGGCATACGAACGATGGACAAGGGCGAATGCTATATCTTGGCAAGACTTTCTGACGTCTTGGCCAAGAAGCATGAGCCTATGGTCTCAGTCCGTGAAATCATGGAGTCCCTGCAGGGAATGTTTGGACAACCGTACTAATCTTTATTGAAAAGTAAGGAGAAGTCGAAGGGTGAGGCAAATGTTGCTTCATCCTCAAGGACGTTCCATAGAGGTTCGACCTTAGGAACGAAGTCTGCACCTTCTACTTTTAACTCTGCAAAGGGGAAGAAGAAGAAGGGTGGTAAGGGAAAAGGAAAGGCACCTACTAACCCACCGCCTGTCACCCCGGAGGCATCCACCAGTTGCTAAGGGAAAGTGTTTCCATTGTAACCAAGATGGACATTGGAAGAGGAACTGTCCTTGGTATCTGAAGGAGAAGAAATCAGGCAAGGCTAAGGCCAAGGCGGATAAACTTGTTTAGTGGAGAATGATGATTTTTCCTGGATAATTGATTCAGGTGCCACTAACCATGTTTGTCCTTCTTTTCAGGGGATTAGATCTTGGCGATAGCTGGAGGCTGGTGAGATGATGATGCGAGTAGGCATCGGGCACGTCGTCTCAGTTGTGGCAGTGGGAGGACTCCAGTTAATTTTATAGAATAGGTTTCTAATTTTAAATAATGTATATATTGTTCCTGAACTAAAAAGGAACCTTATTTCAGTAAAGTGTTTATCGCAATATAAATACACTGTTTCTTTTAATTTGAGTAAAGCGTTTATTTATAAAGATGGTGTCTTTATTTGTACAGCAAATCTGGAATCGAATTTATATGTGCTAAGGCCGTTAGCCATTAATTCCCTCCATAATACTAAAATGTTCAGAACTGCCGTAACTCACAAAACGTCGACGAATTTCTCCAAAAGAAAATGCCCAACTTTGGCATCTATGTTTAGGGCACATCAATCTCAATAGGATTGAGAGATTGGTGAAGAATGGACTTCTAAATGAGTTAGAAGAAAATTCTTTATCCGTGTGTGAATCTTACCTTGAGGGTAAGATGACTAAACGACCTTTTACTGAAAAAGGTTTTAAAGCCAAGGAGCCTCTTGAGTTAGTATATTCTGACCTTTGTGGTCCTATAAATATGCGAGCCCGAGGTGGCTATGAGTATTTTATCAGTTTTACTGATGATTACTCTAGGTACGAGTATGTTTATCTTTTGTAACAGAAATCTGAATCCTTTGAAAAGTTTAAAGAGTTCAAGGCTGAAGTTGAAAACGCAATAGATAGACGGATTAAAACACTTCGATCAGATCGAGGTGGAGAGTTTTTGGACTCCGCATTCCAGGACTATTTGATAGAACATGAAATCGTTTCCCAACTCTCAGCACCGGGTACACCTTAGCAGAATGGTATAGCAGAAAGAAGAAATAGGACCTTGTTAAACATGGTTCGTTCGATGATGAGTTACGCTTTCTTACCGGACTCATTTTGGGGTTTCGCAGTGGAGATTGCAGTGTACATACTTAACTGTATTCTCTCCAAGAGTGTTGCAAGAACACCTCTGGAGTTGTGGAATGGGCGTAAAGCTAGTTTATGTCATTTTCGCATCTGGAGTTACCCTACACATATGCTTGAGGCTAATCCCAAGAAGTTGGAACCACAATTGAGGTTATGCCTCTTTGTAGGCTACCCCAAAGGCACACGAGGGGGTTATTTTTATGATCCAATGGAAAATAGGGTGTTTTTTCAACAAATGCTACTTTCTTGGAGGAGGATCATATAAGGGAGCACATTTCACGGAGCAAAGTCGTGTTGCGTGAGCTTTCCAATGAAACTACTGAAACTTCAACAAGAGTTGTTGAAGAGCCTACTACATCAACAAGAGTTGTTGATGGGAGTTCATTCAGTAGGTTGGTTCCACCTCAAGATTTGAGGGAACCTCGACGTAGTGGGAGGGTTGTGAACTCACATGTTCGCTATCTGGATTTCACGAAAATCTTTGCTATGGTAGCAGATGGCGACGTTGAGGATCCGTTGTCTTATAAGAAGGCAATGAAGGATGTTGACCGAGATGAATGAGTAAAGGCCATGGATCTCGAGATGGAGTCGATGTACTTCAACTCAGTATGGGATCTTGTAGATCAGCCTGATGGGGTTCGCCCTATAGGTTGTAAATGGATCTACAAGCGTAAATGACGTGCTGATGGGAAGGTACAAACCTTCAAGGCTCGACTTGTGGAAAAGGGTTATACCCAGGTAGAGAGAGTCGACTATGAGGAGACTTTCTCACCTGTTTCCATGTTGAAGTCGATCCGCATCCTCCTATCCGGTGCAATTTATTGTCATTATGAGATCTGGCATATAGATGTCAAGACGACCTTTCTGAATGGAAATCTTTAGGAGACCATTTATATAGTGCAGTCCGAGGGATTCATAGCCCCAGGTCAAGAGCAAAAGGTTTGCAAACTGAATCAGTCCATTTATGGACTGAAACAGGCGTCTCGATCTTGGAACATACGATTTGATGCTACGATCAAGTCATATGATTTTGACCAAAACGTTGATGAACCTTGTGTCTACAAGAAGATCAAATACGCTTCAGTAGTCTCTTAGTGTTGTATGTAAACGATATCCTACTCATTGGGAATGATGTAGGTCTACTGACTGCAGTTAAGAATTGGCTAGCGACCCAATTCCAAATGAAAGATTTGGGAGAGGCACAGTTTGTTCAAGGTATACAGATGTTTCGAGATCACAAGAACAAAGTGCTAGCACTGTCTTAGGCATCGTACATTGACAAAATGTTGCTCAAGTACTCGATGTAGGACTCCAAGAGGGGCTTACTGCCATTCAGGCATAGAGTCATTTAGTCTAAGGAAATGTGTCCTAAGACGCCTCAAGATGTTGTGGAGATCAGACGGGTCTTATATGCATCTGTCGTTAGCAGTTTGATGTACGCGATGCTCTGTACTCGTCTAGACATCTACTACACTGTGGGCATAGTTAGTAGGTATCAGTCTAACCCAGGCCAGGGTCACTAGACCACAGAGAAGAACATCCTCAAGTATCTTCGGAGAACGAGGGACTACATACTTGTGTATGGTTCGAGGGGTTTGATCCTTACAAGATACACGGATTCTGACTCTTAGACTGATAAGGACTCTCGCAAGTCCACATCAGGGTCAGTCTTTACTCTTAATGGAGAAGCTGTAGTGTGGCAAAGCACTAAGCAGGGGTGCATCGCCGACTCCACTATAGAGGCGGAGTACGTAGCAGCTTGCAAAGCTGCTAAGAAGGTCGTCTGGCTTAGGAAGTTGTTGACAGACCTGGAAGTTGTTCCAGATATGTCTAGGCCCATTACCTTCTATTGTGATAATAGTGGGGCAGTGGTGAACTCTAAGGAGCCAAGGAGTCACTTGACTTTAATTCTGAGCTAACTATGAACTCCTATTTATTTGGGATTATCCTTAGATTTGCATAGGTGAGGGTTGGCTCAACAGCGCCAGCTCAGTAGCCTCCCATTTCAGGGATAAGATCGGATAGATAGTTGAGAACATAGGGTGCAAGATGGAATTCACTCCTACTCGCTGTTAGGGCTAATAGAGGGGTTGTTCTTCTCTTAAGTGTTGATTCTAGGTCTTGAACAAGGGGCCCCACCCTCTCATTGGCCCGAGAGTGACTCAGTTTTGTTTATTGGATCACAAAACAATTGGTCATTAGGGGATCGGTGGGACTTAAAGAACAAGAGGTAATTTCGGGGGTAAAACATAGATTCGACCCAACCGTGATTACGAACAACCTGTTAAGGGTTAACTTACTAATCATAGTTATATCGAGTGGACATAATATATGTACAGTGAGGGGAGTTCACCTATGGGCTTTAGTGGAGTGAACCATTAGTTAATGAATGGGGGTTAGTTCGGTCTAATGAGTTTAGCCGATTAATCTTGGATCGTTGGAGCCCATGATCTGTAGGTCCACGAGGTCCCCTTAATAGCTCGAAAATGGATTAGCTTTACAGTAGCGTGATAAGTTAATTTGAAATATTCAAATTAGAATTAGACGAAATTGGAGAATTAATATTTAAATATGATTTAAATATATAAAGATGAAAATGTGTAAAATTAATTTAATATTGGATATTAAATTAATTAGAATTATTTAAATTGTTTAAATTATTATGTATTATTTTTATTAAAAAATTAATTTATGAAAGTAATAAATTTTTATTTTTAAATCAAATGTGATTTTAAAATCAAATTTAGATTTTGAAAATAGAAAAATAGACAAATGGAAAATTGATTTTTTCCATCTTCATCTTTAAGTAGCTGAAACTAAACCCACCATCTTGAGCTTCAATTACTCCAAGCATGAGCTACCATTCATGTAGCTATTCTCATTGCATGATGGTGTGCAATATATTGAAGAGATTGGATGAATTTGAGGCAATGCAATCATAAGAATTTTTCTGAAAAATTCGGTTGAAGGAGTTCTTCATTATGTTGCTACTGTGAGTATTCTCTAAGTTCCTTTGATTCTAGCTTATTTTGAGTCCCAAAACTCAATTTAGAGCTCCAAGAGAATAGTAGGGAAGATCTTATAGTGGTCTGCACAAATATTTGGAGAGGTTTTTGCAGCTGCAAATCGAGATTTCAAGAGTTCTTCAAAGGTATAACAAGAAACCCATTTATTTTTGCTATAGCATGCTTTCATTTTTGCTAAAATTAATAAATTAGAGTGCTTATTGATCCTTGTCGCTTCTGCTGCATGCTGATACAATCCAACAATTGGTATCAGAGCATCATATAAGCATTGAATTCAGTTTAATTTTAGTTTGGTGAGTGTTTTATATGAGTTATAAAAAACTGCTGTACTGATATGATTTTCTAAGTTTTGGCTTTCATTTTCTCTTTGATTTCTCATTTAAATTTGTAATTGGTTCTTATTTGATGAGCTTATATGTGTTCCCAAGAGTCTGTAATTTATTTGGAGTCATTAGAGTCGAAATTAAGTTGTAATTGAAGAAACAAGCGAAAAGGCCGAGTTGTAGATTCCAGTTTATCAGCCTTTATTCATATCGTTGTTGAGGTTCAGTGCCAGACGATTGTTTAGCTTCATGCGTTAGCTGGTGTGAAGAAAAGCTAGATGATCGTGTAGCTTCGGGCGTTGAGCATTGTAGTGTTGTGCACTAGACGATCGGGTACCTACGGGAGTTAAACGATGTGTTGTATTGCTATACGATAGCACTACACGATCGTATAGCTTTTCCTGGGAGCTAAACGATGCGTTGAAGAGCTATGCGATAGTACTACACGATCGTTTACTTTTGTGCGACATCTAAGCAATGTGTCGAGGTGTTATGCGATAGCATTACACGATCGTTTACCTTTGTGTGTGCGCTAAACGATCAATATCTGCTATTAAACGATGGAGCTGCACGATAGTGTGAGACACTAAATGATCGTTTAAACGATTGTGTAGCGTTGTCCGACATTAGACGATGACATTATGCGATAGATAGAAGACACTACTATGGGGATTAATGTCTTAATTCTCCCGGAGTCTCGTTGTTTTGTAAAGATACACATTGTTCAATGAATAAAATAAATGTTATTTAATTCTGGCATTTACTCAAATCCAATAAACAAAGCTCCTTGGTTGTCTTATGTGAACTTAAGTATATATATGTGATATACAAGTGGATCATGCCTTAAGTGATAACCTAAATAGGTCTGTAATATAAGGATTAAAGTGGGATACCTGATCCTTGTGACATTATGGATACGACCCGCTTTGTAGAGGTTTGCAAGTGTTGTAAACTACTACAAATGGTAGATCCTGACCATTCATGTGGAGACATTGAACAGGGGTGTCCTATACAAAGAGTTTGTATAAGACGTGGACCACGAGATGACTAGACTCTGTGTATAATGCCGTTGATACTAGAGACTTATATCTCACCTAAATGACCATAGGTGACACGATCTCAATCCTGAGTGTTTTGGGAACTTCTACCTTTGAGGGCGGTCCTTTGATTAGTATGGGTGAAAGTGGTCAAATTGCCAACTCAACAAGCCTACATTTTTGGGGACTTTTCTGATATGGGAGCTGGGAACTCAATCTAAAAGATGGAATTCACTCCTTTCTCGAAGTAGGGATAAGTAGAGAGATTGCTCCCTTAAGGGCTGATTCCGGGGCTTGAACATAGTGGCCACAGCTTTTCTTTAGAAGAGAAGACTCGGTCATAGTAGGACTATGACTTATGTTCATTAGAGAGATCAGTGGTACTTAAGGAGACAAATGTAACTACAGAAGCATAACGGTTAATGGCCTAGCTGTACTTACGAGCGATCTATGAAGGGTTGTCACACTACTGATTGGTTAAGATGGACACATATATATCTGTGGTAAAGAGAGTTCAGCTGTCGGTCCTTAGTGGAGTGTCGGCAGTTAACGGATGGTAGATCTCGTGACTAAAGAGTTTAGTCAGTTATTCACGTACTGTTGGAGCTTCGAGCTACAGGTCCATGAGGTCTTCTTAGTAGCTCAATGGATTCAGTTAAGGATCAGTTTTTGGTGTTGATTTGAAATGTTCAAATTAACAAGAGGTATTTTGATTATATATGATATAATCGGTATGATGTATGAGATACATTTAGTGGAGGATTGATGTCAATGAAATTTACATTAAGTACCATGGAATAGAAAAAGAACTATAGTTTATATGTTTCATGAGATGAAATATTAAAACTATAGGTTATAAATATAATATGATAAGTTGGTTATCATTTATGTTTATAATAATATTAATTATTGGATAATTAATTCTTTTTCTTTTAAATAACCAAAATAGTGGGTGGTTATTGAAACATGGTAACCATGAGTTTAAAAAGAAATTGGTTTTCCTATTTTGAAAAGAGTTTCTAAAAAATGATTGAAAAAGGTTTTGAGTTTTTTCTCTCGACGTAAAGAAACTCACGTTAGTCGTCAAGTAAATACTGCTTTACTAAATGACGGTTGGGCGAGCTAAACGATCGTGCAGGTGCGAGCTAAACGATCGTGCAGTATTTACTAAACGATCGCATAGTTTTGTTAGACGATCACTAGCCCAAGGTAAACGATCGTGTAGTGTCTGTAGGCGATAGATAGAGTTAAACGATGAGCTAAATGATCACATAGCTTTTGCTAAACGATCGCTTAGATTTATCTAAACGATTGGGCATCGACCTATGCGATAGGTCTCCGCCATCTTCCACTTGCCCAGTCGTGTACGCGATCGATGTTTCCTCCGTTTGTCTGCCTTATACCAAGTCCGAACAGAGCCCACCCTCTGGATTCTCACACCGAGAATACCAAGGTCAACTTGTTGGTGGTGTTAGACTTAACTCGACACCGTCGAGGTGTTATGGATTTCGTTTGTGTTGTGGAGGAGTTCGTGACCCAGGCGATCGTTGAGTTCGTGCGGTGTTGCGGTCGTGTAGATAGAGCGTTTGAGGTTCCTGATTGTTCCAGCGTTCTTGCGCAACGGAGCGTAGAAACGCTTCTGCCTATGTTCGTAGAGTTTCTCTCCTTGTTCATTTGTTGTTCATTTGTTTTCATGCTGTAATTTCTCCATATGAATTTTATAACCGTTTGTATTGAAGTCGATTGTAAATGCATTGTTTATTCAAGATTGTAATTTGGAATAATCTTGTTCCGCTGCCCATGGAAATCTCGATTCCCATTTCCTTCAATTGGTATCAGAGCCAGGTTCTCTGATATTCCAAATTACAGATATGAATTGAATGCACCTTTCAGTCGCGGTGGGTTTTTGGATTTGTGGTTAACCATTTTCTGCATTTGTGGATGAATTGATGAACGTTTCGGGTTTAAATTGCCTTTTTGTTAAAGCTTTCAGTATTACAAAGTGTTAATTATAAGGGCCCCTGTGTTTTTGGGCGAAATTAACAAGGATATCGAGTCTGTAATTCAAAATGTTTGAGTTTGTCGAGTCGTTCATGATGAAGCTTCGACGCATGGTGATGCAGTTCTCAACGAAGAAGAAGACCAAACGTTGGTCGGATCGTGTAGCCTTAGGTAAAAGATCGTTGGGATTTAATTAAGCGATCGTGTAGATTTTATTTATAGACGATCGTGTAGTATTTTCTAGACGATCGTTTAGTTAATGTTAAGCGATAGGGGAAATTGTTTACCATATCGCGTAGCGTTGGTTGTGCGATCGCGTAGGCGCTGGAGGTAGGCGATCATAGTGGGAGCATGCGATGCTTGTCGTTAGAAGGCGCACGCTAGACGATCGCGTAGTTAGCAAGCTTCATCGCTTCGTTACTATCTATGTGATCGCGCGTATGCGATACAGAGGTGCTAGCTAAGCGATCGCTTAGGCAATGGTGCTTTGCGACATCGTAGTCGCTTAGACGATCGCGAAAGGCGAACGATGTGCGGAGCGCGCTATGCGATCGTGTACTTTAGGCTTCATCGCTTAGTAAAGGTACATGATCGTGTAGTAATAACTAAACGATCGTTTGGATTTTTTTAGACGATCGTATAGTGAATGCTAAACGATCTTTTAACTCTGGGAGCGCTAGTAAGCGATAGGGCAAAAAGTTTTTTTATCGTGTAGACGATCGCGGGGTGCTTAGTACACGATGGTAGGAGAAACGATGCTTCGATGAGCAGTACAAGACCTGGTTCGCTTGTTTGAGCTGAAGACTCTTTATCTTTGTAATAGTTTGCTTTTCTTTTGTGTTTTTAAGGCAATTTCACCCGATTCATCAACTTTTATCGTTTATACATGTGATGTATGGTGCTTATATGTCAAAGTGTTTGTCATATAGTTAAAAACTCACCTTAGGTTGTGAAATTATCATGCATCATATATTATAAATGTTATAATAATGCATGAAGAAATTACTTGAAAGCATGCGCATGCATCATGAAATAAAGGAGTTATATTTTGCATGCATTGAGCATTATCATGCATCATCCTTTTATTATAAATGTTATAGTCTAAAGGTGAATGGAAGCATATTTTGCTTGTTTTACTGCGATTTTGTATAAGTGTTATATAAAATAAGTAGCAATGAATGGATAATGCATTGAGCATGACACTTAGATTGTTTATTAGCGTTATGAATGCCTTGCATGTGTTAGCATCACATTGTGGTGGTTGTTTCCATTTATAAGTGTTATAAAAGAAATTGGACCTAAAATTAATAATTTAGAGTTGCATGCGACTTAGGGTGAACTCAAGTTTTTAAAAGGGTTTTAAAATTGGATTGAGATAGACCTAAGTTCAAGTGGTTCTAAAGAGTTTAGTAACCTAGATTAATCTTTTAAAATCAGTTTAATAGGATTAAATTGGTTGAATAAAAGATTAAATTTATTGTAAACCTATCTATAAGGGACCTTTTGTCTAAGGCGGGTTCTGGTTAGACTAGGGTTCTTAAGTTGACGGAAACGTAACACCCCTACCTGGGAACCTACTTGTAAAGATGAATTAGATAGATTTTCAACAAACATGCGACATTTTGGCCAAAGACTCCGCTAAAGAGTTTAATGGACGATGATAAAAAATTGTTCAACAATCCAAAGTAAATGTTACTCTTGGGAAAACCTAAAAGTCACTTTGTTAAAATCCTTAAACGTGTTTTTTCTAAGTAAATAAACCCTAGGTTATAAAATACTCAATGGGAGGAAGAGGCATATCAGATATGTCTATGATTTCACTCACATTTCTCCCTATATGTTCACACCGTGAGATTCATGTTTGGCCTCGAGATGCCCAGGACACATCCCCCTTCGGATGGTGTTTGCATGAGACAATATCAAGATGGATGGAGAGAGTGTTTATAGTAAGTGGGTGAAGGTGTGTCTCAACACGTCCTATGGTCTCTGTCATTGCTTCACACCATGAGATCATTTTGTACACCCTGGTGTCACCTTCGGAACGTCCCCTTTCAGATGGGTTTTATGCAGTTGGTCAATATCAAGGTGAACTCCAGAAATGGATAGGGTTTTTCCATCTTAATCTTCAAGTAACTCACACTAAACCCACCATCTTGAGCTTCAATTACTCCAAGCATGAGCTGTATCTCATGCAGCCATTCTCATTGCATGATGGTCTGCAATATATTGAAGAGAGTGGAGCGAATTTGAGGCAATTCAATCATAAGAATTTTTCTGAAAAATTCTCCAAGTTCTTCATTAGGTTGCTGTTGTGAGTATTCTCCAAGTTCCCTTGATTCCAGCTTATTTTGAGTCCCACAACTCAATCTAAAGCTCCAAGAGAATAGTAGGGAAGATCTTGTGGTGGTCTGCACAAAGATTTAGAGAGGATTTTGCAGCTGGAAATCGAGATTTCAAGAGTTCTTCAAAGGTATAACAAGAAACCCATTTATTTCTGCTATAACATCCTTTCGTTTTTACCAAAATCAATGAATTGGAGTGCTTATTGATCCTTGTCGCTTCCACTACATGCTGATGGAATCCAACACTTTGGGCAATATATTGACAGCATATCCATTATCAATGAGAATCTGACTGACTTTTTGTTTTTGAATGTATTTGGAAACGTACATAGGCATATTGTGCAACTTGGATCCTAGCGGTAGATCTTCTTCTGAAAAGCCTATGGATGTACAACACGAGGCATACGCACATGTTGCAGAGGTCGGTGCACTGGACACGTTGGATTCCAACAACGTCTCAATGAGGGTCGCCTTAACTTCTTGCGGAAGTGAGAGTAGGTCATCTATGTTGAATGATAATAAGCCCTTTGATTCTTCTGTCGACTTCAATGGGCTTGGGAGGGTATCTTCTTCTTCTGTGGTACTGACATCATGACATGTAGCAGCTTTTGGCGTTTCTCCTAAACCCCAATCGCAGAAGTTCTTCGAGACGAAATCTGCCAACGTCATCTGTCGCCTGGGATGAGGAACATCCTCATCTCCTTCATCAACAGCCTTCGACTTCCAGACCTTCTTTCTACCCTTCCATTTTTGTGTCTTATTTCCTCTCCTGTAACTTGATAGAAGCGTGACTCTTTTTGGGTAGAATTCGACCCTTTCTTCTTATGGCGTGTCACAAGGATCCAACCCTCTCTATCATCATTATCAACACGTTTTCCTCTATTTTGAGGATTTGTGGCTTGGACCTCCTGCTAAAACCACATAACCATAGGTTTGAAGGTCCTAAACTAGACAAAACTTTCACTTTCTTCATAACATATGATTGGTGGCAGTGCGCTTGGAGCTGTCGTCACTGCGACATGATTTGTTTGGACCACCTCATCTAGATCCAACTTTATTTTCCTCTCACGAGCCAAATTGAGGATCAACTCCTTCAATACAAAAATTTTTCAATGGGTGGCTAACGACCGCATGATACTTGCAGTAATTGGGATCGTCTACTTTGCCGACTTGTTCTGATCGTTTACATTCCGGTAGTTGGATAAAGTGGTTCTCCAACAATTGCTCGAGCATATTCGCAACGTTGGAGTCGGGGACCAGATAGACTTTTTCCTACTACTTCTTCAGAGTTAGACGATGTCTTTCACCTCCATCATCTTTCTTTTCCATCTTCTTCTCTTTACCTTTCGAGGGAAACTTCAACGGGGTCGTATTGACGACCATTGATTCCTTTGAGGTGACTTTCACAATCTTCTCAGCGCCCTTTACTTGCTTCTTGTCCTTCTTCCGCTCGGGGATCAGGAAATCCTTCATTCCCTGTCGTGGGCTTGAGTCGCCAATTCTTCAAAGGTACGGGGATTTATTCCTTATAGGATATAAAGAGTCCCCAGTGCATACCCTGAGTGCACATTTCCACAACAAATAGTTCAGTGAGTGGATCTTTGGCTGTCTCTTATACACATCTAGATGTGTATAAGAGACAGGTTTAGGACTTTATTCTCTGTAGGATATAGAGGAGTCCCTAGTGCATACCCTGAGTGCACATTTCCACAACAAATAGTTCAGTGAGTGGATCTTTGCAATCCAAACTCAGAGCCCTCCATCGATTGATGTAGTCAATGACCGGCTCCCCTTTCTATTGCTTGGCGTTTGTCAGCTCCATCATTCTGACGGTGTGTCTAGTGTTGTAGAACCGATTCAAGAATTCCCTTTCAAGTTGCTCTCAACTATCAATCATCTCAGGCTCTAAGTCTGTGTACCAATAAAAAAATGTTTCCTTTAAAGGTTCTGACGAATTGCATGACTACCAGATCTCCCCTTGTTCCCGCATTCTCGCATGTTTCTATGAAGTGGGCAATGTGTTGCTTTGGGTTGCCCTTTCCGTCGAACTGCTGGAACTTTGGGGGTTGATACCCCGGAGACATTCTTAAGTTGTCGGTCCTCTAGGTGTATGGCTTGGAATACATGAAGGAAGTTTGAGTCGGGTCTCCATACTGAGCCCTTATAGAGGTCATGATCATGTCTCGTAGTTGTTAGACCGACAAGAAAGCCACCGAAACTGACTGTTGCAGCTTATTTTCTTGTAACACGATCTTTCCTTTATCAGATGCTTTGATTGTAGGTGCTTGGCTTGATTCAGCAGCCTTTTGAGACTACATCTGTTCTCTCAGGGCAACGATCTCATGGTCTCGCTCCTCAACCGCTTTCATCAGAAAGTTGATATTCCTTTCAATTTCTGCAATAGCCGTTTCAGCCGTTACATCTTCCATCATAATAGAAATCACATCTGGCTACAAATCCTTTTTCGGCTTGCTGGAGGCAGAAGTAGAGTTGTCAAATGAGGGGTTCTTCTTGATGAAACTCCCGCCTTGTAGAGACTCTGCCATTTGCCTCCGGATGTTGTGTGCGATGAGGGAGCTTTGCTCTTGCTCCTATGTAACTTCCCTCGAGCGACTACGGTTGACAGGTTCCATGTAAAAGCTGCTCATGGAGGAAGCTCTGAATGTAATCTGCTTTGCTACCATTTTCTTGTTTAGATGCTAAGGGAGAGATGAGAGGTAAAGAGGTCCACTGGGCATGCCAATTTTTTCAGACGAGGTTTCCTGAGAAACGTATTTCATAGAGTTGAACTTGAGCCAGTGTTGGTGTTGATGTTGATTTGATGCGATGTGGTTCAATCTCTAGTACTTGATCCTCTAATTCTCTCTCTGTTAAATGGATGTGCTTGACTTGAAGAAGAAAAACACCGAACGTTCTTGAAGTAGAAGTCTTGGAAGAGTCTTTGTGTCTTCAAGGATCTTCTATCTTCTAAGAGTGCAACTTCAGGAGTCTTGGGTGTCTTCTGTTTGTTGATGAATTCTCTCTAGGCTCTCTGAATGTAGAATTGCTAACCCATTGTTATGAGAAGAGTTTCTCAATTTATAGGGCTCTCTGATGGGCTTCATGAGCTTGAGGCTAGTTGGCCCATAGGTCTAGGCTTGATTGGCCCAGGGGCCTGGCCTTTGGGCCTAACTAATTGGACTTGGGCTTGGCCTTTGGACCCTATTAATTGGATTTGGCCTTTTTTGACACTTTAGACCCAAATTAAGCCATATTTGGAGGTAACTGAACCAGCGCCCAAATCATAACGTCAAATTGAGCGAAATTAATTTTACTCAATCCAACGGTTGTGACGAAAACACATAATTTGTGTTCAACTTCAATTTGGGATACATGTTAACTCTTAGTTGGTCACAAATTTGATGATTTTGGAATTTCAGCATTAATTTAGTAAAAGACATGGCGATACGTGATTGGTCTGAAATTCTTCCTCCAACAATCATAAGAAATAAAATCAATTCAAAACAAAACAAATTGAATGAAGTAAAAGGAAAAAAAAAACAACTGGTAGAGAGAGGATTGAGATTATAGACTAGAGAGATAAAAAATTACAACAAAATATAAATTATATAATATACAAAAAAAGAAAAAGTATATATATAGTGAGAGAATTAAAAAAATAAATGTAATTAGAGAAATAAAAAATAGATAAGGAGAGAGATGATCGTTGCAGATGATAGAAAGAAAAAAAGTAAAAATTATAAAAAAAAATTATATATAATTAATAAAAAGAAAAGCACATTAAGGCAAATAAAATACTGAGAGATTTAAACTTTAAAAAAAAAAAAAGAAAAAAAAAAGAGAATGATGGATGAAACAAAATTTCAAAGTAAAAAGAAAGAATAATAACCTCGACTGGATTCAGACTTACGTGCTCATGGATGTCATGACCATCCACCAACTTGACAAAAGCAATTAGACAGTAGAGAAATCGAGGTAAACATATTTAATCTTATATAAACACTGTAGAATTAAAAAAAATCAAAATATTGGTAATATTTCCTATATTTTGACGATATTTCAACAATTTTCGGTAAAGAAAGATAATACCTATTGATTTCTCTATTCCTACCTCGATTTTGGCAATATTTCCACGAAATATCACGTTTTTTTCATCCTTGGTAACATGATGATCACATCTGACTATAAAGAGTGTTGATGGCAAAGAAATCCTGAAACCCAAGATATAGTGATCTGAAGCTCAAGATGAAGTCTGGGGAACTCAATTGCTTTATATTTAGTTTAATTAATACTTGTACCTCAGCAAAAGAAGTTTGGGATATCTTGTCAATTACTCATGACAGAACATTAAAAGTCATGTTGTATAGACTGCAACCATTTGAAGGAATAAAATATCATGCAACGGAAAACTTAAGAATCAATAAGCACTTAAACTAGTTTAATTTGAGTTTTAAGCATGCTGTTCATATGATATTCAGAATAAGGTTTGAAACATATATTACCTTTGAAAATTTCCTTCACAAATTCAACTAAAATCCACCACAATAGATCTTGAAACTTCAATAAGACTACCACCGAGATCTTCTCTACTATGCTCAAGCTGGAACGTGTGGTGGAAACACTTAGATCAAGTTGAATTGATGAAGAAATGGTGAGGGATGTATAGGTTTTTTAGGTTTTTACTTCAGCAAGTAAAACTCATATTGCTTAATGATCTTCATGCATGAAACTTCTATATATATAGGTAGAATTCATGCAATTATACCGGGTTGCAGAAGGGCAGCTCAAGCTTGAAGATCATCAGAAAAAGAAATGGATTTTGCTGACAATCCATCATATTTGTTAATGGATTTTTTCCCAAAAATTGGAAAAACTCATTAACTTAAAAATGATTATAAAAAAATTATTTCATTTTTGTTATTTAAAATAATTTTATAAAATTAATTAAAAAGATAATTAATTTAAATAAAACTAATTTTTTAAATTAAAAATAATATTAATTTAATTCTAAATATTAAATTAATAAAATATCACTTTCACCAATAAATCAATTTTATATTTAAATCATAATTTAAACATTAATTGATTTTCTAATTTCATTTAGTTTCAATTAAACTAAACGTTTTTAATTGTATCCTATACAATCAATCGAAAACCATAAAAAATGATTTTGAACATTTCAAATTCATAACCCTAATTTCATACACCAATACTCAATTTGTTATTCCAATTTAATGAGCTAATAGAGGAACCTAATGGACCTACAGATCATGAGCTCCAACGATCTGTAATTAATTCGTTAAAACTCTTTAATCGAATTAATTACTATTCGTTAACTATTAAGACACACCACTATAGCTCGATAGTTGCACTCTGCTCACTGTAATATATTTCTGTCCATATAAACCATAATCAGTAAGTCGATCCTTCACAGATTGTTCGTAATTACCACTGGGTCAAAATTATCGTTTTACCCCTGTAAATACATCTCGTTCTTTAAGTTTCCACTGACCCTCCAATAAACAATTTTGATGCATAATACTACTTATGAACCATGTCCTTCTCTATCATGAGAAGGCGGAGCCCCAATTGTTCAAGACCTAGAATCAACACTTAAGAGAACAACCTATCTGCTAACCCTAAAATGGGTAAGAGTGAATTCCATCTTGCAGGGCTATGTCCCCAGCAATCTACCAGGTCTTATCCCCAAAATGGAATGCTTATTGAGTAGTTGTGTTGGACTACTTTCATATGTAGATCAAAGAATAATCCCAAATAAACAGGAGTTCATAGCTAGCTCAGGATTAAGATTGAGTTATCCTAGGTTACTTAAGTATGAAATAGTCTATTTTAACAGTAAATGGTCGTTATAAAGAAAAGTGACTATTTCGTGGTCCAGTCTATATGCAAACTCATTGCATAGGATGCCCCCGCTCACATGTCTCTATATGAATGATTTGTGGATCATATCATTTGTATTATCTATGCAAAAACGGGCCACATCCAATAGTATTACCAGGATGAGATACCCAATTTCATCCATATACTTATAGACCATTTAGACTATATACTATTAACTTGATCCTGTTTATGTCACCACATAAAGTTAAAGTATTCATATATAGCCATGGAGATGTTTATTGGATTTTCATAATAGAATGCAAAATCAACAACTTTATTGAATAAAATACTCAATAATATTTTATTGATAAATAGAATGTTTAACACAAAATTTACGAACTGCGAGTTTTAGGACATTCCCAACACTGTTGACATCAAAATTTAAGAATCTTAAAATGTAGGATGATAAATTGATTGTCGAATTTAATTTTGGTTACCAAACATTGCCAATGAGTCATTTTCCTTGGAAGAGAAAATTTCTAAAGAAAAGTTGGTCAGAAAAGTGCTTAGGTTTTTATCTAAGAAATTTGATATGTAAATTACAGCTAATAAAAAAGCTCATACTATTTCCACTATAAAAGTTGATGAATTATTTGACTCCCTATTAACCTTTGAAATTTCCTTGATGGAAAACCAGAAAAACGGAATAAAGGAATCATTTTGCAATCCTCGGTTGAAGAAGAGCATGATAATTTAAATAGGGAGTCTGATGAATCTCTTACTAACTCTATATGTTTCCTATCTAAATAATTCAGCCATGTTCTCAAATGATTTGAGAATAAAATAGTTATCAAGCTCTCAGAGTTCTAGATCTAGAGGAAATCTCCCTCCTAAACAATTCAAAACACAAAATGTTAAAAAGGAAGCTGACAAGGTTGGTTCCACCAATTACCAGAATAAGGAAAAGTCTTTCAAGTGTAGAAAATGTGAAGGCTATGGTCACTTTTAAGTTGAATGTTTGAAATTTCTAAAAAGGCAGAATATAAGTTATGTCCTGACCTGGTCTGATGATGATCCTGATAAGAGTAGTGACTCTAAAGTTGATGTCAAGGCACTTGTTAGTAGCATCTCATTTGACACCTCGTCTTATGAGAATCTTGAGCTTGATGTATTTGTGGGAAGTGAAAATAGTGAGCATAATCTTGTGCCATCTGATCCCTTCTATTAAACACTATATAGCAAATGTCAAGATGTTTTTAAAGTACTTGATGTTAAAAAAGATATGATTGAATCACTCATGCTGACAATCATAGACTCATGTATACAATTGTAGATCTAAAAAATGAACTTAATCATGTCAGAACTGAGAAAGATTCCATATGCAAGCCAGTTAGAATGTTGAATTCAATTACTAAGACTCTAGATAAAATATTATCAAAGGGAAAAGCTGCCAGTGGTAATACAGGTCTTGGATTCTCAAAAAGTAGAATGAAGAATAATTAGCAATCCAAATTCAAGAGAAAATAGAAGATTGAATTTGTAAGAGCTCAGCATCCTGAGTCATATGGGTTGCCAGAAGCCTCCACTAGCAATGCAAATTGAAAGTTCAATCGTCAATACAGGCCTAGGTGGATTTGTCATCATTATAGAAATTTGGGACATATAAGACCTTTCTGTTTCAGTGGCTTGGGACACCTTATGGTTTTTCAAATATGACGAAGATTCCTCCTTCAATAAAAAAAAAAATCCCCATAACAGTCCTTAATTGAAACAAGTGTGGAGAATAAAAAGCGTGCAGTATAAATGTAACGTTGTCCTAAATTCTCTCTGATTCACTGCCAAAGGGGATTGATTTTTCGACAATGGAAGTTCAAGGCACATGATTGATGAAAAGAGCTATATTTTAGATCTAAAACTAGTATGCTCAAGACGAATTTCTTTTGTGGATGAAGTTAATGTTAATATTGTTAGAAAAGGCAAACTTAAGTTTCCCAGTATTCTCTCTCTTAGTGATGTGATGTTAGTTGAATACCTCACTCTTAATCTTATCAGTATGGGCCAATTGTGTGATCAAAAGCTGAATGTCAACTTCAATAGAAGTAGATGTATTGCGACTGATGATGCCAAAGCACTTGTTATGACAGGTACTCGTTCTTCTAATAACTGTTATTTATGGTCTTCTATGACTTTTCTCAAGTTTGTCACCTATCTCGTCAAAAAGAGGCAAGTCTATAGCATAAATGTTTAAGCCATATGAGCATGAGGACTATTCCAAAGGTTGTGTCAAAAACGTTTATTGGCCTTCCTTTACTGCAAGCTGCCAGTGGAACTATTTTGATTGTCATATAGGTAAACAAATATATGTGCATTATAAATAGGTACTTCATACGGGCTCAAATCGCATTATTGAATTACTTCATTTGGACCTTATGGGTCCTATGCAAACTGAGAGTCTTGGTAGAAAAAAGGTATATTCTTATTTGTGTTGATGTTACTCGAGGTACACTTGAATGTGCCTTATCCATGACAATTCTAAAACCTTCACTGTCTTTCAAGCACTCCGTCTTCGAGTTCAAAGAGAAAAAGAATTGGTTATTATTTGCATTAGAAGTAATCACGGTTGAAAATTCTCAGTTCAACGAGTTCTATAATTCTGTTGGTATGCATTATGAATCCTTTGCCCCAGTTACTCATCAGTAAAACGGGGTTGTAGAACGAAAAAATCGTACTCTCTAAGGGATGGCTAGAGCCATGCTCCATGTGAAAAATCTACCCTTTCACTTTTGAGCTGAAGTAATAAATACTACATGCCACATCTACAATTGTGTTACTCTACGTCCAATATGCTTTAGTAAAAATTATGAAATATAGAGGGGTAGAAAACCTAATGTCAAATGTTTTCATATATTCAACAACAACTGTTATATCTTGGTAGATAGGGACATCAAGAGAAAATGAGATTCCACATCTGATGAAGGCATATTTTTAGGTTATTCTACAAATAGTAAGGCTATTGCGTGTACAAAAAACACACTCGATGTGTTATGGAATCTATAGAGGTTATGATTGATGATGTTTATGATGTTTCTGTTACTATCCCTGAGGAAGAAGTAAACATGTTACCGGTTGTTAGTACTGCAACAATGAAAACCCTAACGCAGCAAAAAATACAGAACCAAAACTCGTTATTAATTTGAGATTTTTGAAATACCCATACATTGGGAAATTTAGAAATAATACAGAGACCAAATAAAAACAAAAATTAGCCTACTGTAAGATTAGAACCTAGGTTAAGCACGCTTAAAAGTAAATACACAGAAAAAGGGTAGGAAACCTTTACCTTTGTAGAACCAAATGAAAATCCAATTCTCCAATTGGGATTTCACGAACACCACCAAGAGAGTAATCTTCCTATCCTCTGAGAAACCTTTAGTATTTTTGGTTTGTGGGAACCAATTGAATTGGAAAAAAGGAAAAAATGAGAAATTTTTTTAGAGAAATAAAAGTGCAGAACAATTTTGTAGAATCGCTACAAGAACATCTTTTCTGACGCTTAAAATTGTCAGAAAATGGTTGAAAATGTATCGGGAGATCCACTACCAACGAGGTACCGGTCGTCGGGAGTTGGGTCGGGAGAAGTTCGTCGGGAGTAGAATTCTCAATGCTCAAGTAGCTATCATCGAGAGTTTGAAACAACTCCCGACGCTTAATATATGGCTTCAGGAGTTGGAAAAACTCCCAACGCATAATATACGGCGTCGGGAGATTGTGCACTCCCAAGAACTTCCTGCATATTGCTACCAATGTCTTCATGTCGCACGACCTCTTACACATATATTTTCTTCATGTGGAGTTTTGCAAACTCCCGATGGAAGTTCAATTTCAGTATTTCAAATTGGTATTTGAACCCCTGACGGGTGAGATAGTCATTTTTTAAAAAAATTAATTTGTAATTTGTAATTTGTATTTTTTTTAATTTCATCTCAATAACCTATAAAACATTATTAAACAACTCAAACATATTCACATAAGAAATAAAATAAACAAACAAAGTCCATACTATTCTTTATTACCTACAATAGAGAAAAATTACAAGATAGTTTACAAAAGAAATATGTCTTCACAAATACATAAAAGAAAGAACATGAAAACATCGTCAAGAAATATGTCTTCACAAATACATAAAAAAAAAAAAGAACAGAAAACAACGTCTGGAACACAACATCTTTAATAACATTCAAACCGTGTCTTCAGACAGCATCGTACAACAAAATAAAAACATTCAAATGTCATAAACTTCCACAAAATAACAAAAAAATCCAAATTCAACTTCGAAACAAGTATACCCAATCTCAACCCACCCCCTACAACATTCACACTTCATAAACATCTACAAACACATAAAAAACTCCAACTTTCCTCCCCCCCTCAAAACAATTATAACCAAACTCAACCCAACCCCAAAACATTCAAACTTCATAAACATCCACAAAAAAAAAAAAAAAAAAAACTCCAACTTTTCGCCCAAAACAATTTTAAACAAACTCAACCCAACTCCCATAACATTCCTGATGCTCATAAACTCCACAAATACTAAATAAACTCCAAGTTTCCCCACAAAAAAAATTATAACCAAACTCAACCCACCCCCCACAACATTCAAACTTCATAAACATTCACAAACACACAAAAAACTCTAAGTTCAACTCCAAAATGAGTATAACCAAACTCTAGCCACCCCTCCCCCCAACATTCCCGACGCTCATAAACATCCAAAAACACACAAAAAAAAAACCCCACGTTCAACTTCAAATGAGTATAACCAAACTCTATCCACCCCTACAACATTCAAACTTCATAAACATCCATAAACACACAAAAAACTCCAACTTTCCTCCCAAAACAATTACAACTAAACTTAACCCACCCCCCACAACATTTAAACTCCATAAACGTCCACAAACACACAAAAAACTCCAATTTGAACTCTAAAACAAGTATAAGTAATCTCAACCCACCCCACATATCCCACACAACATTTCATAAACATCTACAAACACACAAAAAATTCCAAGTTGATTTCCAAAATAAGTATAACCAATAATAACCCATCCTCTACAACGTTCAAATTTCATAAAAATTCACGAACACACTATAATGACAAAAATTACATCAAAATCCAGTCGTTTGGCTATCATAACTGCAGGATAACCAACAATTCATTATCATAAAGCTACTAGTAAGACATGACTACTTTACTACCATAACTGTAGGATAGCAACGTATTAGACAACTAGATGATGAAGTAATCATACCTAATTCGATGGCCCTTCTCTTTGTGATCGTATCATGTCTTCAATCATTTTTTCATTTCTTCCATTTGTCTTGCATGATCGTCTCTCGTTTATATTTAAACATCTTCATGTTTCTTAATCTTTGATTGAGACTGATCAAAATTGGCTTTCAATTCCCTCACCTCCCTACTTTCCGTTCCTTGAGTAGATGACGAACTCGATGAGCTACTACCCCTTCTTGACTTAGGTTTAGGGCNCAATTCCCTCACCTCCCTACTTTCCGTTCCTTGAGTAGATGACGAACTCGATGAGCTACTACCCCTTCTTGACTTAGGTTTAGGGCCCCAACCTAGGCCTTTTACATGACTGGTCATCTACCCAAAATCGTCTCACAGATTTCATCCCTTGTTAGTGGTTGGGAACCTTCTGGAGTGGATTTGGATTGTATTCTAACATTTGATTATGCACATATTAATTAAGTGTAAGTATGAGCGACTGAACTTAGATATGAAAAACAAAATGAAAATAAAACAAAATTTTTTACATATGCATCCTTAGCTGCCTGATTCATGAACTTGTCACCTTTAGAATGTGTTTCTTTAAATAGGTCAACACGTCCAACTTCTCGACCTTGCTTTTCCTACAGCTCAGATTGAATTTGCAGGAACAAATTTGATCCGCCTACGTGGTCGAATGGTAATTCTCTCTATTCTTCTTATTCATCTCTGAAATTTCCTACATTCGAACCAAAACAAAATTAAAAAAAATCATATAGCGACGTTGAAACTGGAACATTGTTCGAAAGTATGTCTATTTGTAGGCTACCCCAAAGAGAAAAAAATGTGGTTTATTTTATGATCCTCAAGATGACAAAGTATTTGTATCGACTAATGCAACATTCTTAGAAGAAGACCACATAAAGAATCATCAACCTCATAGTAAACTATTATTAAATGAAATGTCCACAGATGCTACAGAAAAATCAACAGAGGTTGGTGACAAAGCTAGTCCTTCAACAAAGGTTGTTATTGAAATTGGTACTTCACATCCTTCTCAAATGTTGAGAGTACCTCAACATAGTGGGAGGGTTGTTCAACATCTTAACCGTTACATAGGTTTGACAGAAACTCAGGTCATCATACATGATGATGACTTAGATGATCAATTAACCTTTAAACAGGAAATAGAAGATGTGGATAGAGACCAATGGATAAAATTCATGGACCTCGAAATGGAGTCTATGTACTTCAATTCAATCTGAGAACTTGTAGATCAACTAGAAGGGGTAAAACCTATTGGTTGCAGGATCTATAAGAGAAAACGAGACCAAACTGTTAAGGTAAAAATTTACAAAGCTAGACTTGGGGCAAAAGGGTTTATCTAAAGAGATGGGGTAAACTATGAAGAAACCTTTTCTTCATGATTAAATCGATTAGAATCCTCTTATCCACGCTGCCTTTTATGATTACGAAATCTGGAAAATGGATGTCAAGACAGCCTTTCTAAATCGCTATCTTGAAGTAAGTATCTATATATCTCAACTAGAGGGATTTATAGAACAGAGTCAAGAGCAAAAGGTTTGCAAGCTTAAAAGATATATTTATGGGTTAAAACAAGCATCTCGATCCTAAAATATGAAATTTGACACTGCGATTAGATGTTATGGCTTTGAACAAAACGTTGACGAACCTTCTGTTTAAACAAGATTGTCAACAAGACTATGACTTTTTTGGTTTTATATGTTGATGATATTCTACTCATTAGAAATGAAGTAGGATTTCTGGCTGACTTTAAGAGATGGATGGCATAGCAACTCCAAATGAAGGATTTGGGAGATGCACGGTATGTTCTTGGAATCCAAATAGTTTGGAATTGCAAGAAAAGAATGCTAGCATTATCTTAGGCATCTTATATAGATAAGATCTTGTCTAGATATAAAATACAAAATTCCAATAGAGGTATGTTACCTTTTAAGCATGGAGTTCAATTATCTAAGGAATAATGTCCTAAGACGCCTTAAGAGATTGAGGTTATGAAACGAATTCCCAATGCATTCACAGTTGGAAGTTTAATGTATGCCATGCTGTGTACATGCCTTGACATATGCTATGTAGTTGGAATAGTTAGTAGATATTAGTCCAATCCTAGATATGATCATTGGACTGTCGGTAAGAACATCCTTAAGTATCTTCGAAGAACGAGGTACTATATGCTCGTGTATGGTGCTAAGTATTTGATCCTTACTGGAAACATTAATTATGATTTTCAGACCAATATGGATTTCAGGAAATCAACTTCGGGATCAGTATTCACTCTGAATGGAGGAGCTATAGTATGGAGGAATATAAAGCAAAGTTGTATTGGTGACTCCACCCAAGACTTGAGTAAACTGACTTACAAATTGAATTTCTCAGGTTTGAGGCGCTATAGATCATAGAGCTATTTATAGAAATTACACCCAAGACTTGAGTAAACTGACTTATAAATCAGTTAAAACAAACTCAACAAATTAACAACTACTACGGTTACACTTATTAACTAATGTTGTTACTTTCCTTTAATATATATATATATACATATATATGTATGTATAGTATTTTTTTTTTTTTTTTTTGAATTTGGAGATTTCATCTTCCTTATATATACAGTTATACTGAACTTATAAACTCA
The DNA here is from genome assembly GCF_009727055.1 of Benincasa hispida. Lineage (NCBI taxonomy): Eukaryota > Viridiplantae > Streptophyta > Magnoliopsida > Cucurbitales > Cucurbitaceae > Benincasa > Benincasa hispida. The sequence continues at coordinate 46,847,887 of NC_052351.1, forward strand.
ACATGGGAGGTTTTATGGTTGACAACACTGAAAATGTGCTATCTTATTTCAATTAATTCAATATTTTTCTTATATTTTACGAGTTTATTTCTTGATTTTACTGATATTGAGCATAATTTAGATAGAACTGACCCGCATCAAATTTGGTGAAAAACGTGCCTATTTGGGGATTTAGAGCATCAATAAATGCGAGAAATTCAATTTGGGGCAAAAGTGGGCTAGCATCATGCGCTCTTGGCACTTGCCGCGGCGCCTCAAACCTGAGAGCATTCTTTTTGGAACGTGAAGAAGCGCTACAGTACTATGACTTTTCACAAAACCCAAGATGTGCATTTCATACAGTGTCGCAATGCTGCTTCCAAGCGTTGTGACACCATCATGTATTTTTTAAAATTCCAACCCTAATTGCCTACGAACATCGTCATCACGACTTTTACACTAAATTCTCTCCAACCTTTTCTCATCTCCTCTATATTTCTTCTTCTATACTCGATTATTGGATGTTTTCAAATATGTATCTAGGCTAAGGTACGGTTATCTAGCTTGTTGAGGTTTAACTCTTGACCTGTGAACTTATGAGGTTATGAACACTTTTCTGTAATTCTATTGTTTAATGAATTCTCATCTTGTTCTTATTCTATTGACTGAATGTGTTTGAGAATATTTGGCGAATTAACCAAAATATTTGACGAATTAACCAATCATGTCTAGTTTATTGCTACAAACCTACATCTAATATGTAATTGTTATGTTCTTAGATCGTTAAGTAGTAAAAGTTAAGTTAGGGTTGTACATTGATATGAAAATTCCAAACCAATAGCATTAATCTAACTAATTTAGGTAAGATTTGAATTTGACACCTAATTAGGTAATTCTGAATTATTTCCTTCGACTTAGCAATAGCCCTAAATCTTAATACTAATTGATGTGCATGTTTAGGATGTTTTTTATTAGTTGTAACAATATTTTTTTTTTGTTATTATTGTTATTTTTCCATTGGCAGTTATTAGTTTTCTCTCATTGGTTATGTGCATATATAATATATTATGCACAATGAATAAAGATAAGAAAGAAAGTTTATTTTCTTACTTTCCCTTTTCCACGTCAATATGGTATCAGATGAATAAAAATCTCTAACTTCTTCCATTCTCGCACACGATCACGATGACCCTCGCTGATCCAAATTTTCTTCCTTCAATTGATCCGTCCTCATCGGCCAATCTTCCGGTCACCAGATTGCATCTTTCTCATCAAGATCAATATAACCCTTATTCTCTTCACCATAGTGATACTTCTAATCTCGTTCTTGTTTCAGAACTTCTCACTGGTGACAATTAAGTTTCTTGGAGCAGATCAATGATGCTTGCCCTCTCCATCCGAAATAAGCTGGGTTTTATTGATGAATCACTCTCTCGACCTACAGATGAACTTCTTCCCCTGTGGATTCGGAACAATAATGTTGTTATTGCTTGGATTTGAATTCCGTCTCCGAACGAATCTCATCATGCATCCTCTTCACCGATTCAGCTCGAGCGATATGGCTTAATCTTTAAGATCGCTTCTAGAAATGGAATGGACCATGCATTTTTCATCTGAAACGAGGATTATCCAATCTCAAACAAGAACAAGATTTTGTCACCATGTATTTTAAAAAAATGAAAAGTCTCTAGGATGAATACATGTCTTATCGCCCTGGATGCAGTTGTGAAAAGTGTACTTGTGGTAGAGTAAAGTCCATGGAAGATTTTATTCAATTTGAATACCTCATTTGTTTTCTGATGGGACTCAATGATGACTTCAATCATGCTCGCTCTCAAATTCTTCTCATGGACCTTGCTCCACCCATCAACAAAGCCTTCTCCCTTGTTTTTGAACAAGAATAACATCATTCTGTTGCCAATCCTCCTTCTTCTACAGTCACACTTACTGTACATAAATCTAACAATACCTTACAACAAAACAATCACTAGCCATCTTCAAAACAGAACAAAAATCGACCTGTTTGTACCTATTACAACATTCCAGGCCACACTACTGATAAATGTTATAAACTCCATGGGTATCCACTTGGTTACAAACATAAAGGGCGATCAAATCAGGTTCATAAACCGAATTCTGCTTCCACTTCTTCCACCTCCCACTGATTCTAGTACTACATCCACTGCTCCATCTGAAACTATGATCAACAATGACACTCTTCAACAACTTCTCAATATGCTTCAGTCCAAGCTTACTATGGCCAAATCTGATGCTGATTTAGTGACACATGTAGTTGGTATTTGGTCTTAAATTGTTTCTAAACTTGAATGGATAATTGATTTTGGTGCTTCCATGCATATATGTTTTCAAAATCATTTGTTTAACAAGTTACAAACAACTAGCACGACTGTTGTTCTATCTGATAACACAAGAATTCCAATTTCCTTTCTTAGTTCCATCACACTATTTGGCTCTCTTAATCTTCATCATGTCCTATATGTTCTCGATTTTCAGTACAACTTGGTTTCTATCAGTGCCTTAACATCTGATGGTAACTTTATGTACACTTCTCCACTGATTCTTGTGACATTCAGGCAAAGTCTGTTAGGGTTGATGCCCTAAACTCTCGTTGGGTCCTGTAGTCTGTAAACACCTGTATTGAACAAACACTTGTGATGTAATAATATGAGATATTTTCTTCATTGTTGTCTATAAAACATGAAATGTTTTAATTGCTTTACCACAAACCAATAAACTAAAATCCCTAATTGTCGTTGTAACTTAAGCATGCATGTGGAGACATACAGGTGGATCATGCCTTAAGTGATAACCAAAATGGTCTGTAGTATATGAATATAGGAGAGAAACCTTATCCTGGTGACACTACGGATGCAGCCCGCTTTATAGATAGTTACAAGTGTTGTGACGTGCTAGATGGTCTGATCCTGATCATTCATGTGGAGACATGTGAGCAGAGGTGTTCTATACAAAGGAGTTTGTATAAGACTTGACCACGAAGTGTATAATCTTGTTATATAATGTCGTTCATGAAAGGGATGACCATAGATAACATGACCTTAATCCTGAGTGAGTTGGGAACTCCTGCCTTTGAGGGTGGTCCTTTGATTTGCATGGGTGCGAGTGGCCAGATTGCCGACTCAAACCTACCACTTTAGGGATTCGTCTGATTAGGGAGTTGGGAACTCAGCTACACAATATGGAATTTACTCATTCTCCAAAGCAGGGGTAAGTAGATAGATTGCTCCCTTAAGGGCTGATCCGGGGATTGAACGATGTGGCACCACATATCTTTTCATGGCCCGAGAGGTGCCCACTCATAGTAGGACTATGATGTATTGTTCATTAGAGGGATTAGTAGTACTTAAGAAGTTAGATGTAAGTATATGGGCAAAATGGTAAATTGGTCTAACTGTATTTACGAGCATCTGTGAAGGGTTATCGTACTGTTGACTAGTTATATCCGATGGACATAGAAATATATCTGTAGTGAGAAGAGTGCAGCTGTCGTTCTTTAGTGGAGTACCCGACAGTTAACGGATGGTGGATCTCGTGGCTAAAGAGTTTTATCAGTTTTTGGGTCAGTTTGAAGTGTTCAAATTGACACGAGAGAGTTTGATTATATATGATATGATAAACTTGTTCAATTATATATGATATAATTGACATGATGTATGAGATACATTTATTGGAGGGAAATGATATAAATATGATTTACATCAAGTAACGAGAAAAGAACGATGGTTTAAATGTTACATATGACGTGATATTAAAATTATAGGTTATAAATATAATATGATAAGTTAGTTTTTATATTTATTTATAATTAAAACAATTATGAGATAATTGTTGGTGGTTTCTCCTTAACCATACATGAAAGTGGGAGGTTTTATTCACTTTTGATAACTGAAGGATAAAATGAAAAAAGTTTTCATTTTTGTAAAGAGTCATTGCATCGCTTCATTCAAGTACACTGCCTATCGTTTAGCTCACGAGAGCCTACACAACAGCTTCAAGTGTTTGTCTAAACGATTGTAATACACGCGCCATTGTCTAAATGATCACATAACTTTTACTAAATGATCGCGAGCCGAGCGAGCCTCATTAAACAATCGTGTAAATGATCACACCTGATTTACTAAATGATCGTGTACCTTTACTAAACGATCGAGCACCACAGTCTATACGATAGACATAAACCTCTCCCACTTGCTTGGTCGTTGAATACAATTGTTGTTTTCTCCTTCCCTTTACCAAATCCAACAGAGCCCACACCTCCTGGATTCTCACTCTGAGAATACCAAGGTCGATAAGTGGTGGTGTTCGAGCGGTTGCTTGTTCATGGAGAAGATTGTTCGTGAGCTAAGCGATAGCAAGAGATTTGGGTAGATGATTGGCTTGGCGTTCTAAGTGACAGCGAGAGGTGCTGATCCAAGAATCCACGAGAGCAAGAAAGGTAGAAGAAGAGTTCTTCAAAAGGTATGTCTCTCATTTTTTTTTGTATTTAATTTATCAAAGCATGCCATAATTTCTCTGAATTGCATAACTAGTTTATATGTTTATGAATGTTTGTAATTCTGTCACAATGAATTTGGAACGATCTTGCTTCCGCTCATAGGTTCTCTTTGATAAGAGTTCCTTCAAAGTTCACTTTTAAGATGATTGGCAAAGGTAGATTGCATGATGGTTTGTACATTGTTGAACACCCTCATACCACTAAAGATACCCTGCAAGTTGTATCAATAAATGTTGCCTCCACTGTTTCTTCTTCCATGTGGTATGTCAGGCTTGGACATCCATCTATTTCTCATTTATCTGCTTTGAAACATGTTTTAAATCTTGATTCTCATACACTGAATAGTGCACATCCATGTGACATATGCCCTTTAACAAAGCAAAGGAAATTATCCTTTGAGTCTTATAATAATAGGTCATCTACTGTTTTTGAGTTGTTTCATGCTAATATTTGGGGCTCTTTTTCTACTTGTACCCATGTTGGACATTGATATTTCCTTACTTTAGTAGATGACCATAGTAGATTCACTTGGGTTTTCATGTTGAAAGAAAATATGATGTTTTGAAGATTATACCGGCCAAACAAAGGCCGGGAATCAAAACCTCTTGAGGGAGGAAAGAGAAGCGAGGCCCAAATTGAAGATGATCCCGGTTGGGATTGAGCTTTCCTTTTTGGAAGCTCGCTCTGGTCTGGTAGGACAGCCGGTCGGACCTATGGGTACTCTCTTTCCCATATTCCCCATACCCAACTCACGGGTCTTTCTTAGTAAAGGATCGAAACGAGGACCATATAGCTTAGAATTTCCGAGCAATTGGAAGCCGCTTTCGATGAAAAAGACAAAACTTCTCATGATTGGCAAATGTTCTTCGACGGTTCCCAAACAATGGATTCAATAAGTTCTTGCCAATAACCACGCCCGCTGAATAGAAACATGAAACTAAAAGCCCATACAAAATGAGTCAGTGGTTCGAATCCACTTCTAAGCAAAGGGTCCAAAGGACACGTGCAGTCCTCTCTTGAAGTATAAGGGTACATATAGACCCTAGCAGCCCATACAAAATGAGTCAGTGGTTCAAATCCACTTTTAAGCAAAGGGCCAAAGGACACGTGCAGTCCTCTCTTCAAATATAAGGGTACGATTATCCCTACCCTCCGTAGCTTATGAGTTTACGAGTTTGCATATGTGGAGACTTAATACAATAAGAAAATCAAAGCTTTTTGTTCTGATAATGCCCCTAAACTATCCCTTATTGATTTTTTTTTTTTACAACAAGGAGTTTTACACCGATATTCATGTGTGGGTAGACCAGAACAAAATTCAGTTGTTTAATGCAAGCGTTAAGATTTGTTGAATGTTTCCAGAGCCCTGTTCTTTCAATCATGAGTTCCTCTCAAATTCTGGAATGAGTATGTTTTAAATGCAATATATCTTATTTGGTTGGAAAACACCATATGAGTTACTACGGGGCAAGTTGGTTGGTTTTAAGGTTTTGGATGTTTATGTTTTTCCTCTACACTATCAAATGGTCGTTCTAAGTTTGCCCCAAGAGCTGTACTTGTTGTTTTTCTTAGTTATCCACCAGGTATAAAGACCTACTAATTTTTTGATATTATTAATAACAATTTTTTTTTTTTATTTCTTGTGATGTTGTCTTCCATGAAAACTTGTTTCCTTTTCATAACGTCACCTTGGAAAATGAGCAGAATAATCCCTTTTATAATGTTGTCCTACCTATAGCTTTTGATATTGATACCTCATCTTATCCATCTCATCAACCATCCTTATGTCCCAATCTTACTGACCCTATTCTTCCTGTCAATCACACTACACCACTTCTCTGTTCAGATCCTCAACCTTCTACTAACCATACTATTCCATCACATTCTCCAACCATTGCATTTCCTCCCTTTCCAACATTAAACGAAAATGACATCTCCCCAGCCCCACCTATTTCACCCTCTTTTTCAAGCCCTTCTTCTTCATCTCAATAGCCATCCTTATTACAGTCTCAGAATCCACAACCCCTTATTCCAACTCGGAAAACATCTAGAACCTTAAAACCTCCTTCATACCTCAAAGGCTATCATTGTAGTCTAACTACTCAATCCTTCTTTCCAAGCCTTTCCACACGTTATCCCTTACACTCATCCCCCTCTTATGACCATATTTCATCTACCTTTCACACTTTCTCTATTACTCTTTTCTTTCATTATGAACCTCAATTTTATCATCAAGCCAAACCTTATGATCATTGGAAGGAAGCAATGCATTTTGAACTTCAAACCATGGAAGACAATGACACTTGGGAGCTTGTTCCTTTACCTCCTTTAAAGCATAGTATTGGCTGCAAGTGGGTTGATAACGGGCAGAAATGCACGTTATCATAGTGCTAAGTTCTTAAACAATGCTTGCTTTCGTTGATAAAATATGTTAAATTGCGTCCACAAAGCATCAAATTCATAATATTGCGATCGCATGCGTTCATCGCATAGAAACAGTTGATTTTTGTATTTTTATGCAGAATATGGGTTGACGCAAGGTGAAAATTGCGATCATAGGAAATCATTGGTCGAGCGCAGCATTACTGCAAGGCTTTGCGATGATCGTGTTTGCAAACATTTGCTCAAGAAGGATTGTCGTAACTTGGTCAGCGTAACTTGGTGGATGCATCTGGGTGAAAGGCATAATTAATCACGATGGGACAGAAAGTTGATGACAGTTGAATCCGAATTAAGTTGACAGCCGCTAATGATAACAAGTACATTCAGCTTTTCGGTGACAAATATACGGTGCATCAATCAAGGAATTAAAGTCGTCCCATCTGTGCAATCATGAGAGAGAAGTCTCCGTTCACCCTGGAAGTTCTATAAATACCAAAGGCATCCTTCAAAAAACGGGTTCACCATCTTACGAGTTCACAAGTCTGTTCATAGTTTAGCCTTGTTCTTAGATTTTTCTTTTACTTTAAGGTAGATGCGAGAGAAGGAGGTTGTGCCGACAGATCATTCCGGTAAGCTTGGGAGAGCACCGGAAGCTTCAAGAACAGAGAGAGGGCCGACTCCTGCGGAAGCAGGAATATCTTTTAAACCGAATAGAAATTAACAGTGTAAAAGCCTTGGTCAGCAAGGAATTGCTACCAGGCTCTCTATACCTTCATCTTCCATTATTATTTTGTACTCAAACTCATTTATAGAAATGGAATTTACTTCTTTATATCTGTTCACTCTCTGTTATTTATGCATGAGTAGCTAAATCTTTTGAATGGAATAAGAAGCACTTAGCTAGCTTAACTGGGGAGCTTCATTCTATGTGATTATCTTGTATTATTTATGCTTCATTCCTCCATTAGAGATACTCGGGGAGGGTAGTCTAAGGACAAGATCTAGGCTTGGGACGACCATTCCTCTCGACCAGTCGCGCTCAAATTGATGTACACAAGGGGGAGGTTGTAATAAACATTCATGGGGAAAAGCTCCAAATTAATGCAGTCAAAATTCCAGAGGGCAAAGAAAAGTGGGAAAAGCCACCGTGGACACGAAAAGACCAGCTTGGAATAAGTTGTCCCTAAGTTACTATATAACTCAATTTCATCAGGGACACAACTCTTTTGAATATCCTTTTTCCTGCGTCATTACTTCATGAACTTTCATCATACTCGTTATTATCTATTATCACAATTACTTTGTTGTTATTGATTATCTATCTACACTGTTCTTATTCCAAAAAAAAAACGTTTGTTTTGTTTAAAAATTATTTGACCCTTTCTGTTTTTCTTGCAACAATCGAGGCGATGGATTGTGGAGATGTTACACAAAGAAGCAACTGATCTCATTACCGCATCTTCTTTCAAAATAGATGCCACAAAGAAAGATGCATTAATATACAATGTGGGCAACAACGCAAATTTGGGGGTTGTATTCTTCCTTCACGTTATTTCAAATTTTGCACTATCGCATCGCATTTTAGTCTTAAAAGTTTGATCATCGCATCTTCTTTGATTGCCGCAATCATTTAATATTGATGAATTTCGTGAGTTACTGCATATTGTCTCTTTGCCAATTATGATTTCAATGATGACAAACATACTTTTATTGTTTTCGTATATACTAGAGTCAACTTAATCTTAAGATAGTCACCTCACAAAACATTTCTAGAAGTTAGGGGTTTGCTAGCTTTCTTTCAAACTCTCTTTACGAAGCATTCTAAGAACATCACATGACTTATTTCAATCTTTTGGCAATGGGTCATTGCCGCATTTTAAATTTAGGTGTGAGGTATTTATTTTCGACCTTGCTATTCTAATATATATATATATATATATATTGAGAATAACAAATCCACAGTCAACGCAATGGGGAAACCCATGTTAATAAGAGTTAAGTTGAGAAGGGCACTTACCCATAGTTAGATGTCCGTATGACACACGTGAGGGCAAGACAGAACGAAAATAAGTTGACAGGATCAACACATAAATAAATGACCGCAACTCCGCTGCCATGTAGGTATGAGTTTAATCTGAGAAAGAGTGCATTGCTCGAAGTTGGATGTCCGCATGACACACGTGGGGGCAAGCCAAAATGAAGGCAAGGCACTTGGATCAGCGCAAGGTCAGGAAAAAAATAACAATGTCAAGAAATATGCAAGGATAAAATCATTTGNCCAAAATGAAGGCAAGGCACTTGGATCAGCGCAAGGTCAGGAAAAAAATAACAATGTCAAGAAATATGCAAGGATAAAATCATTTGACACCCCAGTGGAAAAGTTTTCTTTTGAAATAAATCATGCGATGTTCTATAATTTAGTAAAGTTCTTTTGAAGGTTAACCTTGCGAGCCCTAGGTCTTAGAAATATTTAAAGAAGGGACTTGAATAAGACTTAAGGAAACTTTGGTATATAGGATTTAAACGAAGTATCCTTGAAAAATCTAGGGAGAGAACATTGCGATCGACTTGCTGAAGGAAATCTTTAGCTTATGCTTGAGGACAAACATTGTTTAAATTTAGGGGTGTGATAATGGGCAGAAATGCACTTTATCATAGTGCTAAGTTCTTAAACAATACTGGCTTGCATTGATAAAACATGTTAAATTGCATCCACAGAGCATCAAATTCATAATATTGCGGTCGCATGCGTTCATCGCATTGGAACAGTTGATTTTTGTATTTTTATGTAGAATATGCGTTGACGCAAGGCGAAAATTACGATCATAAGAAATCATTGGTCAAACACAGCATTACCGCAAGGCTTTGTGGTGATTGTGTTCACAAACATTTACTCAAGAAGGATTGTCGCAACTTGGTCAGCGCAACTTGGTGGGTGCATCTGGGTGAAAGGCATAATTAATCACGATGGGACAGAAAGCTGATGACAGTCGAATCCGAATTAAGTTGACAGCCACTAATGATAACAAGTACATTCAGCTTTTCAGTGACAAATATTCGGTGCATCAGTCAAAGAATTAAAGTCGTCCCATCTGTGCAATCATGAGAGAGAAGCCGCCGTTCACCCTGGAAGTTCTATAAATACCAAAGGCATCCTTCAGAAAACGGGTTCACCATCTTACGAGTTCACAAGTCTATTCATAGTTTAGCCTTGTTCTTAGATTTTTTTTTTTTTCTTTAAGGCGGATACGAGAGAAGAAGGTTGTGCTGATAGTTGTTCCGATAAGCTTGAAAGAGCGCCAGAAGCTTCAAGAATAGAGAGAGGGTCGAGTCCTGTGGAAACAAGAATATCTTTTGAACCGAATAGAGATTGACAATGTAAAAGCCTCAGTCAGCAAGGAATTGCTACCAGGCTTTCTATAACTTCATCTTCCATTGTTATTTTGTACTCAAACTCATTTATAGAAATGGAATTTACTTCTCTATATCTGTTCACTCTCTGTTATTTATGCATGAGTAGCTAAATCTGTTGAATGGAATAAGAAGCACTTATCTAGCTTAATTGGGGATCTTCATTCTATGTGATTATCTTGTATTATGTATGCTTCATTCGTCCATTAAAGATACTTGAGGAGGGAAATTTAAGGACAGGATCTAGGCTTGGGAAAGTCAGGTCAGAATCTAGGCTCGGGAGCGACAGATTAGAATGCATAATCAAGAGATATGAGCTTAGGAATAAGCATTATTTTCTATTAACGCATCACGTGCATCCTAGAGATAGGATATGATTGTATGCTGTCACCTTGCCTTTATGCATCTTGCATCATCGCATAGGAAAAAAGTAGAGACTTAGAAATAAGCTCTATGGACACTTTAGATTTCAACACATGCGTCCTAGACTTAGAAGCATCACATTTGCATTGGAAAATGACTTGCTGTGCATGGTTGTAGCATGATCGCATAGTCTGACACATTCCAAAGTAACGATAGGTAAAGACCTTTTCAACCCGTTCACTCGCATACTCAGTGCATCTATCACACAACTGAATTTTCTCAAATCCACCGTATTTGTTTATTTTTTCATTATCGCAATCAACAAACAAACCAACAATCATTTAAGTTACAGGTTACCGCAAAGTTTTTATAAAAATTACCACTGCATATTATTTTCCCAAGCCCCTGAGTTCGACCCTGGACTTACTAGGAACTTAGTCGGGTTTACACTTGGATTCCATTGAGAAAACTTGAGTGCTCAACGCAATTTCATCATCGCCTATCATCCACAATTCCATATCATAAAATAACGCATCATAGGTCTATAAGGTTAAACACCGTGCGGATGGATCTATTGAGAGGTACAAAGCTCGACTTGTTGCTAAAGGCTATAATTAACAGGAACAATTGGATTTTATAGAGACTTTTTCACCTATAGCAAAGTTAGTAAGTGTTTGGGTTCTTCTTGTTTTGGCTCTTACTTATCAGTGGCCTCTTATTCAACTTGATGTGAATAATGCTTTTTTTCATGAAGACTTGTTTGAAGAAGTGTATATGAATAAATCAATTTATGTTCTTAAATAGGCTTCATGTAAATGAATTGCCAAGTTTTCTGATGCTTTGGTTTCTCTTGGGTTCAAGTAGTCCAAGGCCAATTACTCCCTGTTTGTTCAAGGCTCTGGTACCACATTCTTAGCTTTATTAGTTTATGTTGATATGACTTTATAATAACTGGTGCCAATATGCAACTTATTGAAGAACTTAAGCAATTGCTAAATGTCACTTTCAAGCTCAAAGACCTTAGTCTGTTGAAAATATTTTTAGGACTTGAATTGGCTCGATCATCTCAAAGAATTTCTATCTCACAAAGACATTACACTCTTCAAATTCTAGAAGATGTTGGTCTTCTTGGTGCCAAGCCTGTGAATGTTCCAATGGATCCCAGTTTTAAACTAAAAAATTATGACAAAGATCTACTCAATGATCCATCATCTTATAGAAGGCTAATCGGGAGACTCCTAGACTTAACCATTTCCAGACCGGATATTGTGTTTGCTATCAACATACTTAGTCAGTTTGTGGCTCAGCCTTGTAAGTCTCATCTAGCAGCTCATCACTTGTTAAGGTACTTGAAATCAGCCCTCGAGCAAGTTATTTTTATATCACCTGTAGAAACCTTCCAACTTCGTGCTTTTGCAGATTTTGATTGGGCTTCTTGCCCTGACACAAAGAAGTCTACATCTGGGTTTTGCATATACTTAGGTAACTCTTTTGTTTCCTTGAAATCTAAAAAGTAGACTGTGGTTTCAAGATCTTCAGTTGAAGCTGAATATAGGCCCATGCTTCAACAACATGTGAACTTGTTTGGTTACATTCTTTACTTCATATTCTTCTTGTTTCTGTTCATCGACCATCATTGATATATTGTGATAACCAAGCTGTTTTCCATCTTGTCACAAATTCTATTTTTTATGAGAGAACTAAACATATCGAGCTTGATTGTCATTTTATTCTGGATAAAGTTGCTAATGGTTCTATCAAATTGTTGCCCATTCGGTCTCACCACTAGCTTACAGATGGATTCACTAAGGTTCTTCCTCAATTTGTTTTTTCTAATATAACTTCCATGTTAGGTCTGTCGAATTTGTATAGTCCAACTCAAGGTGGGTATTAGTTGTAACAATATTTTTTTGTTATTATTGTTATTTTTCCATTGGTAGTTATTAGTCTTCTCTCATTTGTTATGTGTATACATAAATATTCTACACAATGAATAAAGATAAGAGAGAAAGTCTATTATTTTACTTCCCCTTTTCCACGTCAATATTTTTCATTTAAACAAAAAGATCAATTCGATTAATAGAATGTCCTTTTAGCTTTTCTAAATGTGATAGGCTAAGTTTACACTTACAAGATTACAAGAAATTTGTGTGGTTAATCAATGATTGAGTAGCGGATTAAGAATAACTTCAATATACCCCAGACTGGATATTTTGTCTCATTGATATTCTAATCAAATAAATCTTTAATTTTGTGCATCTTTTGCAAACGCTTTTCTTTACAATTCAACCAAACATGACAATTTTCAAAATCCCCTTTGGTTATCCTAATGATAAGTGTTTTAAACTGGAAATTTGTTGGCTCTCTATGGATCGACCTGGGAAAGGAAACTCTTTTTTAGATGGGATATATAGAGAAGAACTGGATGGCAACCACGAGCGACGACTGTAGCAATGGCAAGATAATAGGGTAGGTGGCAGGCAGCAGGCGGCGTTGAGCCTCGCTGGAGGTCGGAGGGAGAGAGGGAAGGAAAGGGCGAGTGTGGAGAGATAATAAGAGTTTTTGTTGAAGGAAATTGGATCTGAGATTTCCATGAGCAGCGAAATAAGACTATTCCAAATCACAATCATGAATGAACAATACATTTACAGTCGATTTCAAACAAACGGTTATACAATTCATACAGAGAAATTACAGCATGAATAAACTCAAATGCATAAAGAGAAAATTCTACGCATAATGGCAAAAGTGTTTCCACGCTCTGTTGCGCACTCTAATCACTCGAACAAAAGTAACCACAAATGCTCGATCTACACGAACGCAACACCGCAACGAACACAGCAAGAACACTTCGCACTCATCCTCAACGATTGCCTCAGTCACGAACGACCTCCATAGCACTACATACGGCCTCCAGAAAACCTTGACAGTGTCGAATTGAGTCTGACACCACCAATAAAACGACCTTGGTATTCTTAGTGTGAGAATCCAGAAGGTGGGCTCTATTCGGACTTGGTATGAGGCAGACGAATGGAGGAAACACCGATCGTGTACACGACTGGGCAAGTGGGAGATGGTGGAGACCTATGGCATAGGTCGATGCCCAATCATTTAGATAAAGCTAAGTGATCGTCTAACAAAAGCTATGCGATCATTTAACTCATCATTTAGCTCGGTCTGTCGCATACAGACTCTACACGATCGTTTACTTCGGGCAAGTGATCGTTTAGTAAAGCTATACGATTGTTTAGTAAATATTGCACAATCGTTTAGCTCGCCACTGAACAATCGTTTAACTCGCCCAGCCATCGTTTAGTAAATCCGAATTTACTTGACGACTACGTGAGTGTCTTTGCGCCGAGAGAAAAAACTCAGAATCTTTTTTAATTGTTTTGTAAAACTTCTTTTTCAAAATAGGAAAACCATTTTCCTTTTAAACTCACGGTTACCATGATTCAATAACCACCCACTAATTTGGTTATTAAAAGAAATATTATTATAAATATAAATGATAACCAACTTATCATACTATATTATATTTATAACCTATAGTTTTAATATTTCATCTAATGAAACATATAAACCATAGTTCTTTTTCTATTCCATGGTACTTAATGTAAATCTCCTTTACATCAATCCTCCACTAGATTTATCTCATACATCATATATAATCAAAATACCTCTTGTCAATTTGAACATTTCAAGTCAACACTAAGAATTGATCCTCAACTGAATCCATTGAGCTACTAAGGGGACCTCATGGACCTGTAGCTTGAAGCTCCAACGATACGTGAATAATTTACCAAATCTTTAGTCACAGGATCCACCATCTGTTAACTGCCAGGCACTTCACTAAAGACCGACAGCTGAACTCTTCTTACCATAGATATATTGTGTGACCATTTTAACAAATCAACAGTGCGACAACCCTTCACAGATCACTCGTAAGTACAGCTAAGCCAATAACCGTTATTCCCCTATAGTTACATCTGTCTCTTTAAGTATCACTGATCCCTCTAATGAACATAAGTCATAGTCCTACTATTACTGAGTCTTCTCTTCCAAAGAGAAGTTGTGGCCACTATATTCAAGCCCCGGAATTAGCCCTTAAGAAAGTAATCTCTCTACTTATCCCTACTTCGGGAAAGAAGTGAATTCCATATTGTGGATTGAGTTCCCAGCTCCTAGATCAGACAAGTCCCCAAAAAGGTAGGCATGTTGAGTTGGCAATCTGGCCACTCTCACCCATACTAATCAAAGGACTGCCCTCAAAGGCAGGAGTTCCCAAAACACTCAGGATTAAGGTCGTATCACCTATGGTCGTTTAGGTGAGATGCAAGTCTCCAGTATCAACGGCGTTATATACAAAGTCTAGTCATCTCGTGGTCCAGGTCTTATACAAACTTTTTGTATAGGACACCCCTACTTCACGTCTCCACATGAATGGTCAGAATCTACCATATGTAGTAGTTTACAACACTTGCAAATCTCTACAAAGCGAGCCGTATCCGTAGTGTTACCAGGATTAGGTATCCCACCTTAATCTTTATACTACAAACATATTTAGATTATTACTTAAGGCATGATCCACTTGTATATCACATATACATGCTTAAGTTCACATAAGATAGCCAAGGAGCTTTGTTTATTAGATATGAGTAAATGCCATAATTAAATAACACTTATTTTATTCATTGAACAATGTCTTTACAAAACAATGAGACTCTGGGAGAATTAGGACACAAATCCCAACATTTGTAAGATTATTATTATTATTTTAAAAATTACCACGTTAGCATCTTTGTGAAGTATTTCATGGAGATGTTGATTTAGGGACCAAAATTGAGGATTTCTTAAACTTAGAGATTTTCTTAGCGCACATTCTTCCCCCTCAAACAAAGTATTAAACCTAGACCTTTACTTGAATAAATTTGTCCAAATTTTTTTTAGTATTACGGCTACCTCCATCCATTATTTGCCACAAAAAATAACATTTAAGAATTACATAGGTCCACAAAATAAATAAATAATAAATTAATAAATTATTTAATGACATGTCAAATAATGAATGAATGTCGTAGGTATGCTATAATACCTAAAATTTTCCACTTCCACCAATTATAGCTTGTTTTTCATCTTGATGGTCCAATTGTTGGGAATGTCCTAGAACTTACAGTTTGTGTTAAACATTCTATTTATCAATAATAATAAGTTATTGATATTGCACTCTATTATGAAAATCCAATAAACATATCCATGGCTTAGGGTTTAGGGTTATAGTCTGAATATTTTAACTTTATGTAGTGACATAAACATAATCAAGTTAACAGTATATAGCCTAAATGGTCTAATAAGTATATGGATGAAATTGCATCCTGGTAACACTATTGGATGCGACATACTCTGTAGTTGTTACAAGCAGTTGTAAAGTGCTACAAATGATGTCATCCACAGATTGTTCATGTTAAGACATGTGAGTGAGGGCATCCTATGCAATGAATTTGGATATAGACTGGACCATAAAAATAGTCACTTTTCTTTATAATAGCCATTTACTGTTAAAACAGACTTTTTCATTATAAAATAACCTAGACTAACTCGATCTTAATCCTGAGCTAGCTATGAACTTCTGTTTATTCAGGATTATCCTTTAATCTACAACTGGTGAGAGTAGTCCAATAACACTACTCAATAAGCCTCCCATTTTGAGGATATGACCGGATGAATAGCTGGGGACATAGCCCTGCAAGATAAAATTCACTCCTACCCAGTTTAGGGTTAGCAGATAGGTTGTTCTCTTAAGTACTAATTCCAGGTCTTGAACAATCAAGGCCCCGCATTCTCATGATAGAGAAAGGACTTGATTCATAGGTATTATGAATCAAAATTGTTCATTAAAGGGTCAGTGGGAACTTAAGGAATAAGATGTATTCATAGGGGTAAAACGATTATCTTGACCCAACTGTGATGACGAACCACCTGTGAGTGCTTCTTGATACATTTGGCCTAGGGCGGAGACCATTGGGAAGGAAAGATATTGGTTGGGAGGGGGCACATTCCATTCTTCTTTTGATCCAATTCCATATTCCTGTGAACCAGAGACTGGAACCTTTTTTTTAATGAAGAATACTAGAATAAAAAGTTTGCTTAATCCAGGGGGAGTTCCTTGTAAGTTTTTTCACTATATGGAGATGAAGATGGAGAGAAATACAACTATTTATAGTGTAGGAATATCTGATAAGGGCATTCAACATGTCTAAAAGAAAAGCTTAGCCTAATGTTATTGGCAGGTATTTATGTTACAAGTTAGTTTCCTAGGAATTTCCAGGAACTGCCACACAAGGTACATCTTGTGCCTATGGGCCGCTATAACTATCCAAGAAGACACTCGAAACAGGAAGGATAAACAAACC
The DNA here is from genome assembly GCF_009727055.1 of Benincasa hispida. Taxonomy (NCBI): domain Eukaryota; kingdom Viridiplantae; phylum Streptophyta; class Magnoliopsida; order Cucurbitales; family Cucurbitaceae; genus Benincasa; species Benincasa hispida. Next base: position 46,864,969 of record NC_052351.1, read on the forward strand.
CACACAGTGGACTGCCGAGCTACAAGTCCCATGACACAGGAGTGGGATTCTCTAAAAAGCCAAGGTCGCAGGTGACCAAGAGGGCCCACTTGGAGACTTTGGAGCTCAATCGATAGGGAAAGGGGCGAAACAGCTCGACCGCTAAGCTTGTTGATGAGAGATGGGACAACATTTTTCGTTGTCTTTTTTGAATTCCTTTTCACCGGGTGGGGATTAGGATAAAGGGAAACCAGAAGTTGGTGGCTCATAAAATCCTCAACTTTCATTTATCCACATATTCGTTCATCCCCACTGGGGGAATGGGATTTGCCCATAAGCTACAAGGGCGAGGTTGTTGAAGGTGAACAAAAGTGGAATGACGGAGATTGGATGGCTTGGAAAGTTGGGTCGGGTTTGGGACGAGTTGTGGGCTACATTAGATATGGGTTGAAATTGCGAGAGCTGATATAATGATGATGTTTGGGAAGAAGTAGGCCTGATGGTGCCAAAAATTGAGGAATGACAAAGTACTCCTTTCTTTACGGGGCTCATGGAGTGGAGTATTTCGAAAGAGGGGCCAAAGAAAGATCAATTTATTGATTATGGTTATATCAAGTGGACATAATATATCTACAGTGAAGGGAGTTCAACTATGGGCTATAGTGAAGTGACCCATTAGTTAACGAATGGGGATTAATTCGGTCTAATGAGTTTAGCCGATTAATCTCGAATCGTTGGAGCCCATGATCTGTAGGTCCACGAGGTCCCCCAACTAGCTCGTAAATGGATAAACTTTAGAGTAGCATGATAAGTTAATTTGAAACGTTCAAATTAGAATGAAACAGAATAGAAGAATTTATATTTAAATATGATTTAAAAATATGAAGGTGAATTTGTGTAAAAATTAATTTAATATTTGATATTAAATTAATTAGAACTATTTATTAATTTTGTTAGAAAATTAATTTGTGAAATTAATTTTATAAATTAATAATATTTTCAATTTTAAAATCAAAATTGATTTTGAAATCTTATTTGATGAAAAGAAAAGTTTGAAAATAAACAAAATGGAAAATTGGTTTTTTCCATTACCATCTTCAAGTAGCTCACTCAAATCCCGTTGATATTCTCTTCAATTACTCCAAGCATGAGCTGCATCTCATGTAGCCATCTTCTCTGCATGTTCATCTGCAATAAGTAAAGAAGATTAGGGCGGAATTGAGGCATGCATTAAAAGAGTTTTTAGAGAAAATTTCATGTTGAAGAAAGAGTTCTTCAAAAAACTGGTGCAGTAAGCTTTTCTATTGTTCTCCGTTGGTTCAAGCTGTTCGTGAGTCCCACAACTTATTCTAAAACTCCAAGAGGATAGTGGGGAACATCTTGAAGTGGTTCACGGTGAGTTTTGGAGAAGACAACTGCTGAGGATCAAGATCTTGAAGAGTTCTACAAAGGTATAACTTCAAACCCTCTGATATTAGATGAGCATGCTTTAGTTTATGCCAAAATTAATGAATTAGAATGCTTATTAATCCTTGTTTCTTTTGCTACATGTTGATACACTCTTACACCGACTAGTTCACTTCTTGAGGTATCATCACTAAATTGAGCTCGATTGAACGCATATCACATTTGCATGACCATAGTCTTTCAGGACGAGTGGGAAATGTCCTGATTGAGCACAGTCAATGCGCTCTCTCTATTTCTATTTGTTCTGAATATCTAATAAGAACTAGGTTTAGATTTTGGCTTGGATACTGATCGATATGAACAACAGTCCTCTACTTATTGTCACAATAGTATGATGTTGTCAATTCTATTAAGCAATATTTTATTCGACATTTAGAACACATTAAATCAATCCAATAAACTAAGATCCATGATTATTTTATGTAATTTGAATAGTATGTGGTAGATATATAAATAGATAATGTTCAAGTAATAACCTAAAAGGTCTACAATATATGGATAAAGTTGGGTATCTTATCCTTGTGACACCGTGGATGTGACTGATAACTTGTAGAAATACAAGTTATTTATGCCACCTTATGTAGATATTGCGGCTAAAAGTTAGTGAATATGCACCGATTGCATGAAAATTAGCCTAGAATTACAATAATTATAAATGATTGCAATTACACCCACTAATACCGTAAAGATGGAAGACAAGCCGAATTTACTCTGATTTGCAGGAGACCAAGTCACCGCTTGCGCTCAAGGCTCACAAGAAACTGATCAACGCATCTCTGTCACACTGCGCCCATCAATCAACAATGAAGAGAAAATTACCACAATGATGGCACAACGCGACAGTTGATTCGGATTGTAATTCAACTGCATGCGGTAATAAAAAAAACACCGCATGCAAATCCACGATCGAAAGATGTAGTTGGGCAACACAAAAGTGGAGGATTGAGACACGCGTACAACTAACGGTTGTGCAGAATTGACGTTTTGAATGCATAACAGAAGGAATAATATCCCTCCATCTTCGGAATTACCATGACAATCAGTAGGGACCACAAGGCCGGGTCAAATACCTACACCTATAAATACCCCATAGATTTTAGAGAAAACTTATGCTACTTGATACAGGGCTAAGTGCTGCTAAATTGTTGAGAGAAAAGGCTGAGCTGAGTGCTTAAGTGAAGAAACTCGGGAAAAAGATGAGATAAGGCCGAGAGTGAATCTTAGATCTAACCTGCCAAACACCCGATCGGAAGCGGTGTGCAAAGATCCCTGCTACCGATGGAGCAAGCCTGAGAGGGAAGCTCTTCCTACCATCAAATCAATCCTATCCGGCAAGCAGATCTCCACCAAATCTGTGCCAAGACATTGGCACTTGTTTGTATCTGTTCTATCTCTTCCATCGTTGTATTTCATTCTCTCTTTATCACTTCATTCATACACCATGTATCAAACGCTTAATAGACATATTAAATGTTTCGATAACTTTCATTTACCATTTTCTGTCTATTTCCGTTCACCCGTCAATCACTTTCTTCATGATGTCTTCTTAATTCCCTGATAAACAATATGAATTAACCAAGTACTTAATTTGTATTAAAGATATAAAATGCGTTTAGCTAACGCATGCTAGATGGCATCTTCACCTGTGAGAACAGAAGTGAAGATGCCATTCTGATCTATCGAGAGAAGGTTGGAAGAATGTGTTAACTAAAGCGAGTAGTACTTCTAGACATGGAAGCAACCTTGTGTTCATTACGCTAGTCTCTGTTTCACCATAGACATGTGGGAGCGTGGTCGATCACTGAAATGTGTACGCCAAGAGAAGAGCAGAACAATATTTATAGCTTCAATGCAATTAAAAACTTGTGCTGTTTATATTAATTGTCTTTCTCTTTCTATTATGTTCATAATACTTGCCACCGCATTCCACGTTCTTTGCATAACTTTCACAACCAGCCTTGACCCCAGCATCTTGTAACATGAAGCATGTATCTTGTATCATCTAGCTTAGGTTACTGTGTTTTTATTTTATTATCGCATCTTTACTGTTTTACTTTATTTTATCGCAATTTTAATACTCGTACAAACACACCTTTAAAGATTGAAAAACTTGGTCGCATATATCATAAACATACCACAATAACCTAAATCAGTCCCCGTGTTCGACCTCGAATCATACCGAGAAACTTACGGTGGAATTACACTTGGTTCCATCGTAAGGAAACTTGTGATAATGCATGGCATACTACATGAACATCCATAATTAACGCATATCTAGCAGTAGTATCGCATCATTTTGAGCATAGAAGATCATACATCTCAGTGTTAGCGTATAAAGTCAACAATGACCCACTTTGTAAGTGTTACAAGAGCATAAAAAATATAAGACTGTATTTGTTCCCTTACACCTTGAGGGACGAGGCTAAGAGGTGGGCCTACTCACTAGAGCCAAATGAGATCACTTAATGGGAGCAATTGGTGGAGCGGTTCATGAAGAAGTTCTTCCCACCTGCCGTCAACATAAGGCGACGAAAGGACGTGTTGAACTTTGAACAGAAGGAGAATGAGACCCTGAGCACTGCTTGGGTTCGATTCATGAGACTGGTGAAAAACTGCCTGCATATTGGGATCCCTGATTGCGTCTTGATGGAAACATTTTACAATGGCCTGAACAGAGCAACATAGACTGTTGCTGATGCCTCCGCGGCAGGAGGTTTTATGGATAAGACATATACAGAGGCTAAAGTCATCCTCGACCGCATCTCGCGGAATATGGATGACTAGATCGATGATGGATATAGAGGCCGAGGCGCCGATAGAAGGAAAAATGCCATTGTCCTTCAGAGAAAATGCCACAGTTGGCCGCACATGGCCACTGGTGGACCGTCAATCCTCCAATCAATGAAATTAACCAATTGAGCCATTGTCTCCACAATTAGCGCAACCGTTGCACCCGGCTCAAGTGGTTGCAATCAGTTGCGTCAATTGTGGAGGGTTCACGTGAGCTGACATTGCACATTTGAAACCTTCAGTAAGTGTCGCTATCCAGAACACCTTTCAGCTAATACCTTAATTCTGTGTGCTAGAGAACCATCCCCGACTTCGGTTGGGAAGTTCCCAACCTAGGGGGGCCAGTTAACCATCAAGGGGGCAGTAGAGGAAATCCTCCTTTTCACCACAATCAAGGGTAATCAAGACCGCACAACCAGCAACCATCATCATCTAACACCTCGGGAAGCTCGTTAGAGACGCTGCTGAAGCAATATATGGATAAAAACGATACAGTGATGTAAGCACAAGTGGGCCAATTGGCCTCTAACTTAAAAAGTCGAACATCGGGAACATTCCCCAGCAATTCAGAAGCCCCGGTATCTACAGGGAAGGAGCAATGTCCTTAAGACATTGAGCAGGCAAGCCTGATCGCCTGCGGAGATATGGATTGTGATCACCCATGACAACACAATTTTCGATCCATATCTCAATACTATGTTTAATGCTTTATTCAATTTCTGTCTCTTTAAATTCTAAATTCTGTCTTCAATTCTTCATTTAATTCAATTTTGAATTTATGAATTTATTTCCTCATTTACTTCTTTGTATTTAATTATGTCTCATCTTTAATTCTTTGATTTTTTTTTTTTTTTGTAATCAATGTGTTGTGTTTTAAATGGTGGATGATTGAGTAATAAAGGAAAATCTATTGCCGCAAGTAATAGCACTTGTGTTGATGAATATATATATATAATAAAAATAATCAAAACAAGTAATAACAAATATGCAAGGCGACAATGGACGCATCTCAAACCAATTAGAAATGCTTTTCATTCAACTAACTCAATTGTATTGAGTTGACTGGTGTGTTACGCTCGCATATGTCCTTTGCCCGTCCATAGCCAAATGCACTATGTTGAGGTATCCTCCAAAAATGCGTCGATTAAGGGGTGTGTTGCGGGGATATATGCGGTGTTGCCCATCCACTACAAAAATACAGTTGCGTTGGTGAGTACAATGCGTTATTCTTTATCATGCGTCCATTCAAATAAAATATTGAAGAAAAATTCTTTTGGCAACTTGGGGGGAAGTCCAATCGATTTGTATCCCCAAGAAATTATGATTTGGCAGACGAAAGGACAACTTTACCTGAAATTCCATAAATTAGGGAGGTGGAATGACGCGCCTGTTGAGCTGCTCGAGGCCTATCACCGCAAAAATCGCGTTGGGCCCTACCACGGGCCAACCTATAAATATGACCTCCTTCTTTGTTGGAAACTCTTTACCTCACTTTGGCAAACCATAAACCCTAAGCATCTTGTAGCCAGACCTTTCTTTCTCCCCTGCAGCTCAAGTTTTTAGCAGACCTTTCCAAGCTCGTATCCGTGGCTGACCAAACCCTAAACCAATCCGCTTCATCTTCCACCCCTAACCAAGTAGCCATGCGAGAGGTAGCATTCCTGGCTGCCAGTCGCAGGCTTGCCGCCCAAGCCCACACTATCCCCAGACTCGCCGAAAGAGCCCGGAGAAACCCTCTGGCCGTTAGGCCTTCTGTGTTCAAGAGAGGATGAAGCACCGAGAGCATGCCTTCGCCAACACCTTCCATCTCAACTGAAAGTGAAAGGAAGAGACGCGATGATACGGAGGTGTTTGGCAACATCCTGTGTACCTTGGAGCAAGGAGGTAGACTGCCCGAGGCAGGGGTTGTAAACCAACCACTGCCTATGGAGGAGGAGGTGGTGGTAGTGGTGGATGGAGCAATGAAGGGTGGAATAGTGGTGGTTGAAGAAGAAGAAACGAGGAATGATGTTCTGGTCCCAGAGACTCAGGAGGCAACTGCCATCGCATAAGCCTATGACGAACCTCCAAGAAGAGAAGAAGAAAAAATTGTGATCAGGGAGAAAGAAGAAGAAGAGATTACAATCGAGGTCAAGGAAGTTATGGTTACGTTGGGGAACCCTAACATTGCGATGGAAGAGGTTGCAGGGGATGCGCAACCAGAAGGGGCTGAGAAGAAAAAGAAGAAGAAGAAAAGCAAGGGAAAGAAGGCTGGAGAGGCGGAGTCTTCACATCATCGTAAGGCAAGAAAGAACAAAGAGCAAAAGGATCATGATGAAGATGAAGAGGCCAAGAAGAAGAGGAAGAAGAAGGAGAAAGAAGAGAGAAAATTACACCGACGTGAAGAGAGGCGCCTGAAAAAAGAAGAAGAAGCAAGGCAGAGGGCTGCAAGCCCTGAGAAGGATGGAGAATCAACCTCCATGAGGCAGGATAGGGGGAAACGACGCAGTTGATGGAACCGGTGCAACCTGAAGCAACGCAATTGGTTGCGACGAATGAAGGAGAAGAAACAGAAGAAACCCACCTAATGCGGCGTCGCAGGGAGAATGTGCCGCAAGGGTCCATCATCGACCTTCAGAGATTAATTTTGGCATTGGAAGAGGAAGAGAGAAAAATAAAAGAAGAGGAGGAGAAGCAAGAAAAGATGGAGAGGGGTAAGCTCATCATCGCAGAGGGAAATAGAAGAAGAAGATTGGAGTTCGAATAGATGCGAAGCAACAATGAGCTTGCCAGACTTGAAGAGATCTGGAAGCGCGAAGAGGAACAACACCTATTGCTGGCCTCTGAGTAGTTTGAAGAGGAGTTTGTAAGTGAAGAAAGAGAAGAAGAAGAAGAAAAGAGAAGAAAGAAAGAACAAGAGGATAGATTGTTGTTGGGAAAGAAGAGAAGGAAGCGCGAAGCCAACCAGAGGCGCTTATATAAGAGCAAGGGCAAAGAACTCGCTGAGCGTGAGAAAGAAGAACAGCGCAAGGAGCGGGAAAAGAGACAAAGACAAGCAACCTGCCTTGCATTGGCAAAAGCCAAGGCTATAGCAGAAAGTAGCGAACCTGTGGTGGCCAAGAAGCGCTCATCAAAGAAAAAGGAGAACGTGGATATGTTGATCGAGATGGGCTTCTTTCCTGCCCCGAATCCACTACGTGACCTCATCACGAGCGTAATTTTGGAACATGGGTGGGACACATTCTGCCAGTGCCCATCCATCATAGTGCCTCAGGTAGTGCGAAGCTTTTACCGCGGGCGACTACATGGAGATAGGGATGCGGTGACCTTTAAGGGTGAAACAATATACTTCAGCGAAAGAACATCAACGAAATTTATCAGATGAAGGACAACCCTAATGCACCAGGGAACAAGATTATTGATGATCCTACAGAAGAACAGATGGCAAACGCACTGAGGGTATTAACGCAACCGGGCACAAGATGGTCGATTTCACTTAAAGGCATCCGCACTCTAGAGTCCAAGTCCTTGCTTCTTGAGGGAAGGCTCTGGTTTACCTGGTCAAGAAACGGTTGATCCCAACAACGCACGACAGAACTGTATCAAGGGATCGAGTAATGGTCGCATACTGCATCAGTCGTAGTATTCCTATCGACATGGGGCAGTTGATCGCAAGGCAGATCAGAGCATTGGTGGAGCATATACGGGGGCAATACTTCTTCCCGTGGATCGTCTCAAGTTTATGCCTAACTACGGGTGTAGGCATTGATGAGAAGCCCATGCTAGAAGTCTACGACCTCATCAACATCAAAATTTTGAGGATGCTCCTCAAAGATTCCCCGCACTGCCCCGAGCTGCCAGCAAAGAGACCTGCGATCGATTTGAATGCACCGCAGGAACCCAGATAAAAAAAAAAGATGAAGAGAAAATAAGGGAAAAGAAAGGGTTCATCAGTCACCAGAGTTAGATCTAGAACCTACGGAGCCCCTTCCCTTTGTTATCCGACCTCCATGCCCTCCGAGCCCGCCAGCGTAACCCTCTTCCCTTTTACACGAACATTTTACAAACCTTCTTCTTGTCCCCAACTCTCCTGTTATTTACCCAGCAGCCCTATCTTCACCAACAACTTCATCACCGAAACCCACCATCCCACCATTGCAAGTTGATGACCCACACGATTTGGGTGAAGACACCTCTACCCAACCCTAAAACGGTACTGGCGAGACATCACAGGCACAACCATCCTTCACCTTCATGGATGTTAAGTTAGCTGAAATGAGAACCTTCTTCTCTCAACAGCATCACTTCTTCAATCAACGATTTGAGGTAGTAATGGAATGCATTGATGAGATTCAACGCAGTGCTGCGACTTCAAGAGAGGCGCTCATCAATATACAGCGCAATATGCATAGGATTTTCCTGCACCAAAGACATATAGCGAAGCGTAATCAAGGGCATTTTAATTTCCTCACCACCTATCTGCATGGTCCAATGGTGCCTCCACATCTAAGGTAGCACTTACTGTTTGATGACGCTCCTGTTGCACCGCCTCAACATCCCCCGCCGGATCCCCCTACTCCTCAACCTTAATGTTACAATTTCTTCCAATATTAATTTTTTTTTATGCGGCCATTCTTTACTTTGTATTTAATTCATTTATTCTTTGTGAGTCAAATTCTTTGACTCTTGTACAGACAATAGAAAATTTTGTATTGCGTTCATTTGTACTTTATTTGTATACTTTGTTAATATTTAATACAATCAGAGTACATATTCACTCCACTTTTTGCCTGTGCTTTTTTCTTTATCTTCCTTTGTTAATTTTTGTGACATTCTTAATCTTTTATTTTTACGATCTTCATTGCGTTGCTATGATGTATTATATGTTTATACTTAGAAACATTTATCACACTTAGTAAATTCTGACAAACACTTAGTTAATTCTTAGTTTACCAGTACTTTACCTTTTATCTTTCAAAGTTCTGCTCAAACATTCTTTTTGAAATTTTCTTCTAAGTGTTTGTCTAGTCTACCCAAACAACACAATGAGGACCTTGCTTATCTTTAAATTTGGGGGTGGGGAAGGTCTGAGTAGATGAGATCAGGAATATGCAGTATTTAAGAAAATGTATCCATTTTCATATAAAAAAAAAAAATCTATGCAAAACTCCAATGTTAGCGCAATGGAAATTTCAAAACTGATCTCAACCTGATAAGAGTTTAGTTGTGAAAGGAGCCTGCTCGTAGTTGGATGTTCGTATGACACCCTTAGGAGCAAGCCAAAACGAAGATGGGTTTCCAATAAAAACACAGTATAAAAAGAGAAAAATAAAAGAATGCAAGAGACAACTCCTCTGAATATCATGAGTTAAAGTTGAATTGGCACACAACCGTAGTTGGATGTTCGTATAACACCCATGAGAACAAGCCAAAACGAAGAGTGTAACCATGATCAACAGTCTCTAAGTGAATAAATGACGCAAAGTTTTGCTCACCGCATATAGATACATCAAGCTGTTTTGACAAAGAAGAGATAAACATTCTATTTTGAAAACTAGAAAAGCATCTTTGAGCAAAATTTTGTTACATAGAAGAATAAAGTAGGGCTTGTTAAGAATTAGCAAGGATAGAAGGAAATTTTGATGTCATGTAATGTGCCTAAGTGTAACATTCGAAGTAACCAATCGTCGCAAAAATATAGGATAGGAATTAAGCATGATTGCCTGAGTAGAAGATATGTTTGAGGACAAGCATATATCTAAATTTGGGGGTGTGATAACTTGTAGAAATACAAGTGATTTATGTCACCTTATCTAGATATTGCGGCCAAAAGTTAGTGAATATGTATCGATTGTATAAAAATTAGCCTAGAATTACAATAATTATAAATGATTGCAATTACATCCACTAACACCGTAAAGATGGAAGACAAGCCGAATTTTATTCTGATTAGCAGGAGACCAAGTCACCGCTTGCGCTCAAGGCTCACAAGAAACTGATCAACGCATCTCTGTCACACTGCGCCCGTCAATCAACAATGAAGAGAAAATTATCGCAATGACGGCGCAATGCGACAGTCGATCTAGAGATGTATTTCAACTGCATGCGGTAATAAAAACAACACGCATGCAGTAATAAAAACAACACCGTATGCAAATCCACGATCAAAAAATGCAGCTGAGCAATGCAAAAGCGAGGATTGAGACACTCGTACAACTAACAGTTGTGCAGAATTGACGGTATTATTGCATAACAGAAGGAATAATATCCCTCCATCTTCAAAATTACCATAACAATCAGTGGGGACCACAAGGCCGGAGTCAAAGATCTGCACCTATAAATACCCCATAGATTTCAGAGAAAACTTATGCTACTTGATACGGGGCTAAGTGCTGCTAAATTGTTGAGAGAAAAGGCTGAACTGAGTGCTTAAGTGAAGAAACCCGGGAAAAGACGAGATAAGGCCGAGAGTGAATCTCAGATCTAACCTGCCAAACACCCGATCGGAAGCTCTGTGCAAAGATCCCTGCTACCGATGGAGCAAGCCTGAGAAGAAAACTCTTCCTACCATCAAATCAATCCTATCCGGCAAGCAGATCTCCACCAAATCTGTGCCAAGACATTGGCACTTGTTTGTATCTGTTCTATCTCTTCCATCCTTGTATTTCACTTTCTCTTTATCTCTTCATTCATACACCATATATCAAACGCTTAATAGACATATTAAATATTTCGATAGATTTCATTTACCATTTTCTGTCTATTTTCGTTCACCCATCAATCACTTTCTTCATGATGTTTTCTTAATTCCCTGATAAACAATATGAATTAACCAAGTACTTAATCTGTGTTAAAGATATAAAATGCGTTTATCTAAGGCATGCTAGACGATATCTTCACCCGTGAGAGCAGAAGTGAAGATGCCATTCTGATCTATCGAGAGAAGGTTTGAAGAATGCGTTAACTAAAACGAGTAGTACTTCCAGACATGGAAGCAACCTTGCGTTTATTACGCTAGTCTCTGTTTCACCACAGACATGTGGGAGCGTGACCGATCACTGAAAGGTGTACGCTAAGAGAAGAGCGAAACAGTATTTATAGCTTCAATGCAATTAAGAACTTGCACTGTTTATATTAATTTTCTTTCTCTTTCTATTCTGTTCATAAACTTGCCACCACATTCCACGTTCTTTGTATAACTTTCATAGCCAGCCTTGACCCTAGCATCTTGTAACATAAAGCATGTATCTTGTATCATCTAGCTTAGGTTTACTGTATTTTTATTTTATTATCGCATATTTACTGTTTTACTTTATTTTATCGCAATTTTAATACTTGTACAAACATACCTTTAAAGATTGAAAAACTTGGTCGCATATATCATGAACATACCACAATAACTTAAATCAGTCCCCGTGTTCGACCTCGGATCACACCGAGAAACTTACAGTGGAATTACACTTGGTTCCATCGTAAGAAAACTTGTGACAACGCATTGCATACTACGTGAACATCCATAATTAACGCATATCTAGAAGTAGTATCATATCATTTTAAGCATAGAACATCATACTCCCAGTGTTACCGTATAAAGTCAACAATGATCCACTTTGTAATTGTTACAAGAGTTGTAAATATTACAACCGATTTGATCTAAATCATTCATGTGGAGACATGTGAGTGGAGGTATCTTGTACAAAGAGTTTGTATAAGGCCGGACAAAGAAATGATCGATCTTTCTTTATAACACTGTTAATTGAAGAGACTAACATTTCGTAGGATGACTATAGGAAACTCGATCTCAATCCTAAGTGAGTTTTGAACTTCTGTCTATGAGGGCAATCATTTGATTTGTATGGGTTAGAGTGGCTCGAGTTGTCAACTCAATAAGACTACCATTTTGGGGATGTTCAAGTAGAGAGCTGTGAACATAACTTTACAAGATAGAATGCACTCTTTCCCGTGATTGCAGCCTTTTCCGGTGTCGTTTAATTCTCGAAAAGGGTCTCGAAACAAAAGAAGATTTATAATACACCAAATTGCTCTATTACTAAAAAACATAGAAACAGTGGTGTGTGTGAGGTCAAACCACAGAGTAGCCAATAACTAAATCTCTTTTAAGCTAAATTTGACTATAAAAGCAATAAAAACTGGGGTTTGATTTTTGGACAAATTGAAAACATGCAAGAAATTAAAATGCAAAGAGTAACTGTAATTTAGGAATGGAGCCCATCTTTTTTAGAGAAAAAGGGAGAATTCTAAGAAATTTCTATCATGGGCCTCAATAGTTAGACAAATGTTCAATTCATGCGTGTACAACTATCAAATTGATATGATTTAACTAGTCTCTACAAAGGTTGATAACTAATTAAAACAAAATCAATCAAGCATCCTAATTGTGAATTAAGGTCAGAAAGCCAATATCTTAATTGAACTATATGGTCTTAATTTTACTGGGTTCTCAGCAATCATATAGAATTAAAAATCATATGCATTAAGAATGAGGATTCAATTGTGTGATTAACTGATCAATAGCCTTATTCAATTAACCAACATATTCTTAGAATCTAGATTAAACATGCATTACCAAGATTCAAGACCAGCCTATAAATCTAAATATTCACATTCAATCTTTTGCCACTAGAGTGATTTTAGGTACAGACAAACACAAAGGAAACACGTAGGCTCAAAATCAACTAGCTAAGACATGCGATTATGATAGGTTCGTCACTCCAACATGTAAATGTAAATTTAAATTATAGCAAGATTCAAAGAAAGCATAAAATTGAAGAACGTAAAATTCAATCAAAGAAATCTCAAGAAAATTGCATTAAACCTCTACAAAGGTCTGACTTCAAACCCTCTGATATTAGATGAGCATGGTTTAGTTTCTGCTAAAATTAATGAATTAGAATGTTTATTGATCCTTGTTGTTTTTTCTGCATGTTGATACACTCTTACACCGACCAGTTCACTTCTTGGGTATCATCACAAAATTGAGCTCGATTGAATGCATATCACATTTGCATGACCGTAGTCTTCCTAGACGAGTGGGAAACGTCTTGACTGAGCACAGTCAATGCTCTTTCTCTATTTCTCTTTGTTTTGAATATCTAATAAGAACTATGTTTAGATCTTGGTTTGGATACTGATTGATAAGAACAACAGGTCCTCTACTTATCGTCACAATAGTATGATGTCAATTCTATTATGATTTTACTTTTGTTCACCCAAAAAAATGTTTTATTGGTTTGAGATAATTTCCTTCGTTTATATACTTATGTATCACTCCTATGTTTAAGTATATTATTAGATGATATAATATTAAATTTATATTCAGTCGTGAGTGTTACATGTGACATAATAAGTACACACTCCAAGAACGCTGATTCGACATAACAAAATTTACGGTTTGAAGTTTATTTTGAATAGTAAATTTGAACCATGATAATGAGGTGGAAACACATGAGTAAAGTTGATTATTAGAAATTCAAGAGGACAAATCATAGCCACAGCTATCAAGAGAACCCCAAAATTATAACACATAGCTGAAGTCTGGATATTACAAAACGTCTTCTCTTGCTCAATACTATATTGTTATATTTGGTCTCATGTTACTTCCTTATTTCACAAAAGAAAGGCAAAATTCATGGCACTTGATTGAAAGTTTATATAATTTTTCACATTTTCAACTTATTTATTTATATTTTTTTTATAATAAGTATAATAGAGGGAAGAGAATTCAAGCCACAGACATCTTGATCACCCTAATACATACTATTTGTCGCTTGAGTTATACTTCTAAATAAATGAATATTCATCGATTTTACAAAAGATTTGAAGGACAACTACCAATAGCTACAATCTTGCTTCCAAATTCAAGTAACTCTTTACTAGTATCATCTCTATGAACAATAACTTCTATAAAGCACAAACAATCATTTCGATCTCCTGTTGCTATCTCAATTGCATTCACCAACTCTTTCTCTGTGTGAACCTGACATGCAAACACAATTTTATTTTAAAGAAACTATTTATGGAAAAAAAATACAAATTTTCCCTCTTTGTCTCTAACTTCGGCACTTGACCGATTTTATCGAACAATTATTTATCCTTTGGCATTTGATACTTAAAAAAAAATTAGAGAATAATATATAAATATATATTTGTTTCAAAGTTTGAGTTTTATAATATCTAGGTCTCTAAACTCGACATTAGAGTTCATGAGATTTGAAAAATGGTTTATATAGTCCCTATTGTAGCTAACAAAAAATTGACTTGATGTTTTTTTATGAAAAATTGATAATGGTTTCAAATATATCATTTTCTTTTTTTCAAATTCTAAAGATCAAAATGTCAAGTGTGAAAACTTAGAGATCAAATACTACCAAACGTAAACTTTTAAGACGTTTATTTTTGCGTTTGAAAATAGGGCAAAGCATATATAACCATAGTTTCCTTTTATATTGAAATAATAGTGTAAATGAAAATTTAAAGTAAAAAGGGTATTGAGAATTGACCTTGGTGGTCCAACAATTGCCTTCACGGTTGTCCATAGCATCGACGATGGCAGTATAATCCCAATTCTTGATAACATTGTAAGGGCCATCGTGAATTTCTACTTCAATTGTGTATCCACCGTTATTGATTAAAAATATTATGTTATTTTGCCCCAACCTTAACATTGTAGACACATCTTGTGGAGTCATCTGCCAAAATTAAATAAGCATTCCATGTATTTCAATAATAATAATAATAATAATTAAATGGGCTTAAATTCATTTTAAAATATTTTAATTGAACTTTAGAATAAAGCATATGAACAACAATAAATTAAATTTAGAATAAGCTTATCTATTATATTAAAGTTAACCTGAAAGCTTCCATCACCAATACAAAGAACCACACGCTCTTTTGGCGCAGCTTGGGCATATCCTAAAGTTGCACCCAAAGACCATCCAATTGATGCATACAACAATTGTATCTCATACCTATGCATTTCATATCATAATCAAGTTGCTAAATTTACAAATTTTAAATTTTGATAACCAAAATAAGATTTAAAGTTGTGAAGAAACTACTTTATATATATATATATATACCCGCATGATTTTGGTAGTTTAAGTTTTTGAGAATGAAACCAAGAGTCACCCGTCTCAGATATCACAGTCATGTTATTGGTCAACATTTTTTGAATATGTTTGAAAAGAACATTGACCCGCAATGCCTCACCCAATTCGGATTGTGGTGGATCCGACTCGGGTATATAAATTCGGCGATAATTCTCATAAGCTGTTAAATTGGGTTTGAGCCGCTTAGTTAGAGCCTGAAGAAAGTCCTTCATTAAAATCAACCCAAAACACGATCCATTTGGAAACATGACGCGGTTTGGTTCTACGATAATGGCTTTATTTTTTTTGTAGGTAAGAGAGTAGCCAATGGTTTCCAGTTCGTCTAAAGTGGCTCCTATGAAAATTGAGGCATCGGCTATTTCCACCGTCTCCCCACAGAAGGCAGTGCTGATTGTTCCCCAATAAGTTCCGATGAAATGAGGGTGGTTCTCGGGAAACATGCCTTTTGCCGATGGTGTAACGGCAACAGCGTAGCCACAAGCATCGGCTAGCTCTAGAAATACGGCTTGTGCTTTGGCGAGTCGTAGCTTCTTTCCACCGATCATTACAGGTTTAACGGCTGTATTTAGAAGATCAGATGCTTTCTCCACTGCCATCTTCAAACACAATTGATTACTTTGCCTATGATAACATTAAGTAGAAATTAATGAAGGATTAACATTTTTTGTTTTTTGGAAATGAGTGAATTAAATTTAGGATTTGGAATATTTTGGGAGAAGAAAGATTTACTTGGGAGAGAGGGAGAGAGGGATGAGTTGTTGAGCAGAGAAAGAAGGATGAGGAATGGCCACCAAATTGCAACAAATGCTAATGTAAACTGGTTTGCTTTCTTCCAAACATTTGGATATTGCTCTATCTATTTGCCACTGTGCATCTTCCAGATTGTCAATAATGACCTATACCAACCATAAGAAAGGAGAACAAGAAGAGACATGAAAATCAGATGAACTCTTCAAAGTTCCAATATCAAGGAGATGTATAATTGTTGTCGTTTATATACTGAAGATCACTTCTGTAATTTTCATAGCTACTGAGATTTTGTTTGCATCATAACAATAATATCCATCTAGAGTTATTAGGACATAGCCACACATGGCAAACTTATTTCATTAAGATTAAAACACCTGTTTTTGGTATCTCTACTTTGGAGTTTGTTTAAGTTTAATCTTGTGCCTTTAAATATATCATTTTAATTCTTGTACTTTCAATCAATTAGTTTATATTTAGTCTCTTGAAATTAACTTTTATGATAATTTGATAAATAATAGTAATAGTTTTCATAAAGAAAATAAATTGGAAAGGGTTGGATACGTGGGGGAAAAACTTTTCTCGATGCCAAATTCAAAAGATTAGTATCGAGAGAGGGGTACCCTTCATGATACCAATCTGATTTAGCGTCAGGATAGGTTAGCTATCCCAACACCAATCTAGTTTGGTGTCAGGAAAGGTTTCAAAATTTTACATATTTTTATTTTTTTCAGATTCCTTAAAATTTGGAGTCGGGAATGGTCTTTTTTTATATAATTTTTTTCTAATTTTCTAAAAATCAAACCTATATTTTTTTAAATGAAAAAAAGCGACGATTGAAATCTACTTGAATCTTACAAATTTAAATAAATAAACTAAAATCAACAAATTTTATATTAAATTAGTTTTTCTTACCTGGCATACAATTTAATTTCACAAAACTAATTACAATTACATTTTATCCATAAAACATAAACCCCAAAATGCCTACAAAATACAAATGTACATTACATAATATATCCAGAAAACATATCTTGATTTTTCTCTACTTCATGTTTAAACATAAACTCCAAGATACCTACAAAACACAAATAGCAACATTAATACAAAACTTAAACATAACTAGCATTTATCTATACACCAGTCTCAAATTCAATATAAAACATAAACATTATAATATTAATAACTTCAAATAAAATTTTAACTCTCACGACCTCAAACTAAATGTATTTATTCATATACCAAACTCAATTCAATATAAAACTTAAATTCAACTCAAACTTGAAACATAGTTATGTTTTACCCTTATACCAACTTTAAACCCAACCTAGAAATATTAATAACTTCAAAAAATCTTAAGCTTATAAATATAATAACTAATAATTACATTTACAAATAAATAACGACCTTTAACTGAAACGTGATAATATAAACTACTCTTTACCATCAAATTAACTCCCGCCAAACTATGAATCTAACCGCAAAACATAACGGGTAATTTATTTGAAGCCAAATATCACGAAAAATTGAGATACCTACAAAATACAAATTTAAATAATTCTAATGATACTAAATAATTAACTTTGTATAAATACATCAGCTACGATTTAAAATTTATTCAAAACTTAAACATAACTGTTCATTTACCCTTATACAACTTTAAATCCAACTTGTAATTGAAATAAACTTTATGCAATCCCCCTCCCCAACACACACTTTAATCTCAAATTTAATCTCAAACTCAACTTAAACATAACTATATTTTACCTTTATATCAATTCAAACTAAATTTAAATTTAAATTCAACCTAAAAATATTAATAACCAAATAAAGGCCATTTTCTTCTCTCCCAACCAACTCTCCCTCTCCATTAAACATCAAAGGTATTACAATTCAACTCAAATTTAAATATAACCAGGCATTTACCCTTATACCAATTTAAAACTTAATAAACATTCACCACTCTAAATAAACTTTAGGCAGCCCCTACACACTCAACATCAAAAGATTAACAGAAATATTGGCCAACACAAGTTAACCATAAAAATGTCAACAATATTGATCAACAACAAATTAAGATTAACCATTTAAAAAAATCAACAATAATTACCAACAATACATAACAAAAATTTGAGTAAATTAGCATAATTTTGAGGTAAAATCCATTTTAATTTTACATTTCATTCAACGCATGAAATTGTTATCAAATAAAGGCAAAATAATTTACCTCTTTGCTCATCAAGTTCCTTGAGATTATCCTACAAACCAAACCCGCAATCCCATTTTAGAATACCAATATGTATAAAAAAAATATATTATTAAAAAATATGACATTACACAAACCTTTGAAGCGACACAAAATTTAGGAGAAATTACAGTTGAAGGTTTTTAAAAGGGATTTGGAGCGTATGACAGATTTTATGGTTCGATTTTAAAAAATGGCAAAATTGACAAATAATAAGATTTATCGCAATTTACATGACATACACATGACCACAAATTTTCAAATCTCTATTTTACCCTTGTTAGGTCGTAGCTTTTATTATTGATGAAACTACAAATACATAGTAAATATAGAATCATAAACAATGATGGGGTTTTGTATACATGGTAATTGATGATATCTTAGTTCTCCATTTTTTCTCTAATAAATTTATTTGAAAAACTAAAAATAAGCGTCTTCATCAAAAGAACCACTCTTCCTGATTTTCTTCATGTAGTTAATCTTTCAATGTTGATTTTACTATTAATTTAGATTTTATTTAACAACTTTTTGAATTAATCTCACTTGGATTAAATATCTAGTGTTTTTCTACCAAATTTATATTTTAAATATCCATATATTATCAAATTTCATTTATCTAATCAAATTTTAACTTTATTCAAATGTTTGAATTGTTTTTCATTATTTTATACATATTCTTAATAGATTAACTGGATATTTTTTCATATTTTTTAAGGTTTAAATTATTTTATAAATGTTATTAGATTCAATTGTCCATATAAATTAAAGGACTACCCTTATAGACAAATGTTCATAACTCACTCAAGATTGAGGTCGAGTTATCTATGGTCATCCTATGAAAGGTTAATCTCTTCAATTAGCAGTGGTATAAAGAGACATTAATCATTTCATAGTCCATTTTTATACAAACTCTTTGCATAGGTTACCCCCATCACATTTCTCCACATAATGATTTTAGATCAAATCGTTTGTAACACTTAAAACTCTTGTAACATTTACAAAGTGACTTGTATCTGTAGTGTCACCAGGATAAGGCACCCAACCTTATCCATATACTACAGACCATTTAGGTTATTATTGGAGCATGATTCACCTTTATGCCTACCACATACTGTTCAAATTATAAAATGGAGGGATTGAATCTTGTGAAGAAGTGTGTGAACGTTCCTGCTTCAATATTCGTTGAAGGAAACAAGAACAAAAAATAAATGAACATGGTGTAATTTTATAAAAGAAGATAGAAATACTCACTTTTGAAGACAGTTCTTCAAGCGATTCTCCTATCAAGATGTTTCGAACACCACCATTAATGTATCTCCACTATTTCCGGTAGAATCGTGGCTTGTAGGAGCCCTTTTAGAAGTATGAAGGAAGGAGAGAATTTCTTGAGAGAACCACAGAGTTAAGACTAGAAGGGAAGAAGAAGATGCAAGAAAAACAATTTTCTTATCTCTTTCTTCATTTCACGTTGAGTTAAAGGAGAGAAAGTTATTCCTCTCCCACTAACTATCAATAACTCTCCGCATGGGGAGTTATTATTTATTTATTATTATTATTATAAATTAAATAAAAATTTAATTTAAATTAATTAAATAATATTTAATAAATCTAATTTATTAAATTACATTTCATATTGTAAGATCTCCTTATTTTAAAAAATCAATCTCTTATTGTTCAAGAGATTCATACTTAAGCTTCATTTTTGTCAATAAAAGCTTTTTTACTTTCTTATTTTCTAACTCTATTCTCACACATAAGCTTAAACAAATTTGTTTGCTTTACCTAACATTCTTTGCGTTGCGAGGATTGAGTTTATGGGACAATTTAACTTAAAAAGGTAATAGTTTGATTTACTCTCTCAGTTATCAAAAGCAATATGTAGCATACCTCTTCAAAATAGTCCACCAAAATAAATATGGTTGAGAATATTGACATGTATAAAATCTGTCTCTTATACACATCTAGATGTGTATAAGAGACAGGATCTCAATATACCTTCTACATGGGCTCACTAAATCTAATGTAATTGGAATTATCCTTGTATCTATTCCAATGATTAAAAAAAAAAAATCTTGATTCTCATGACTTATATTATAGATATTGATTATTAAGAATGGTGAAAATAAACAAGATTGTCATTATAGAGTCTAAATTTTTTTTTTCAAAGTTCTCAAAAATTAAAATATATATATATTTTGTTCTTCATACGAAGATTGTTCATTTATTTCATGTCAACATGTAGTTATGGTTAAAAAAATCTTGCATATTTGGTCAATCATACCAATATCTTGCATCATTTGTGCAAACACGTGCACTAAGTTATACTTAGGTTTTAGAAATCTTGGTCAATATTATTTAAAATTTCTAGCATTCAACACATCATAAATCTTAGATATAAATTTCACTTACCATATGTATTTGATATACTAGTATAGTCTTGACATATACATACACATTATTATTGCATTACTAAGAACAATAAGTTTTGAACAAAGAGGCACTTTACATCATTAAATATAGGGGCAAATGCAAGAGAAGATTGTTATGCAGTAATAGGAACCATGAATTTTGAGCGAAAAGGCATTTTACAACATTGAATACTTGAGCAAATGCCGGATAAGTGATGCGTGGAATTATCATGCGATAGTGTGAGTATGCGATGATGTGTGTGTTATGCGATAAACATGCAAGTTTTCTTAACAAAACCCAAGTATAAGCCTTCTTCGGTTTCCTAGTAAGTCCAGGGTCGAACACAGGGACTACTAAGTAGATATGCTACAGACTCTTTGATTCTATTGCGGTGGTGAAAAAGAAGTGGATAGTGTTTTGATTTAAATTTCCTATGTGACGGAGTTGAATGCGGAGTGATGAAAGCGTAGAGTTACAATAAGTATGCGATGAAGGGGTTGAAAAGGGGTTTAGCTAACATTTCCCAAGATTGTGCACAAGTTATGTGAACAAGCTATATACAAATAACAGTACTACATTTCTCAATGCAGAATATCATAATTCCTATTTCTAGGACGCATGCGATGTATATGCGAAAACTGTCGATAGAACTTATGTCTAAGTCTCTATTCTTGCTTATGATGAATGACGCACACATAAGACAAGCTGACCGCATATCATCATTCCTATTTCTAGGGCGCATGCGATGTGTAAATAGAAGATAGAACTTATTCCTAAGTTTCTACTCTTGCTTATCCGATTCTAAGCTGACTCTCCCAAGCCTAGATTCTGTCTTTAGACTACTCTCCCAAGTATGTCCAAAGGGTGAATGATGTATACATAAGACAAGATGGTCGCATAAAATGTAAATCTTAAGTCATGCTAGCTAAGTACTTCTCAACCCATTCAAAAATTTAGCTACTCCTGCATGGTGTAGAGAGGTCGAACATGAATTGAAATGAAGTTTCCATTTTCTACAATTAAAGTACTGAATACAAAATAACAAATTGATTTGAGAGATAAGAAGCCCGGTCAGCAATGTCTTGCTTCCCCTGGCCTTTTACAATGCTCTTTATCACTTCATCTCTGTTCTAAATGTGGATTCTTGCTCTCGCAAGGGTTGGCCCTCTCTCCTTTGTATTGCTTTCTGGCAATCTCTTGATCTATCCGGGAGCAATTTCTCTCAGCTTCATCTCGTCTTCTTGCTCTCTCCATCCTCTATGTATATGTATATGTATGTGCGTGGATTTATCGGCCAACCCTTTTCTCTCTGGTGGCATTTGGTATTTATAGAATTCAAGGTGAAGCAACTTTTCTTACTAATGATTGCAATGATGGGTGGCATTAATTTCCCTACTCTATTGCAACGTTTAAAAGTCACTAAAGTTTAATGTACTTGCTACAGTGTGGCTTTTAACGGCTTGTCAACTGAATGCAGAATCGATCGTCATCAGCTTTACGTCCCATCATGATTTATTATGTTGTCGCCTTGATGCGAGGTCTTTATGCGATCACCTCTTTAAGAAACTTCTCATGATCGCATGACTTGTGATCGCAACTTCAAGCGCGCTGTCGCATTGTATCTTTGGATCGCAATTTCATATCGTCATCGCATTGTACCTACACAAAATAGGTAAATTAACTGCTTTTATGCGATGAGCACTCGCGATCACAATTCCTTTTAGTTTGGCATTTTCAGACATGATATTGCCTATTTTACCATCTTATTCTTTCATTGTTTTACTTATTTGAGTTGTAATAAGTTGTATTTCTACTAGTTATCAATAAGGTTATTCTTTCATTACAAGAAAATATGTAGCTATGGCTTAAAATGATTTTTGCATTTGATCAGTCATGCCAATATCTTTCATCAGCAAGCACATGAACTAAATTCCATTGAGGTTTTAGAAATATTGGTCAAAATCATGTGAAGCTTTAGGCATTCTATATGCATCATGAATTAAGGACATAAACTTCACTCTCCATATGCATTTCATATACTAGTATAGTCGTACATAACCATTATCATCGTATTACTAGGGATCATGAGTTTTGAAATAAAACGACATTTTACGCTATTGAATATTAGGGCAAACGTAAATGCAAGGTCAATCATTTGTCTTGCATGCATTATTTAAACCCCATTTAATAATCATTGGTTTTTTGCTTTTGTTTTTTGAAAATTAAGCTTATAAACACTATTTCTATATTCAAATTTTTTCCTTTGCTATCTACTTTTGACCAGTGGTTTAAAAAATCAAGTCAAATTTTGAAAACTAAAAAAAATAGCTTTTAAAATTTTATTTTTGTTTTTGGAATTTAGCTTAGAATTTAATCACGTGTAATTAAAAAAAGATGCAAATCATTGTAAAAGAAAATAAAGAGAAAATACGCTTAATTTCGAAAAAAAAAAAAAAAAGACGAAATGATTACCAAACGAGACGTTAGTAATTCGTTTTCGCAGGAGTTATGCTTATAAACCATCCTTCAATTTGCATAATTATATTGCTTTCATTGCCAACAAAAGTTCTAAAAGGAAAATTGCATGCTTTATCTTTGCATCAGTTCATAGTTTACATACATGTTGCATTCTTTACACAAAATATAGTATTCGTTTGAAGCTTTTTAAAAAAATTTCTATCATTCTTTATTGGATTCTTGAATCATATGCTATTGCCTCTTGAAAAGAAAACAATCATTGTTTTGCATAGATGATTGAATCATTTTCATAAATGTCATGCTCATGAGAAATTAATCTTTTAATCGACATAGACACAAATTAAATGATACCCTTACCAACGAAAGGTTCAAAAGACACGTTGCATGTTTTATCATTGCATCAAGTCATAATTTGCGCATCTCTCATTTCATATTCAAAATAATATTTTCCTAAGCTTTCCAAAGATCCTTTCATCATATTCTTTGTGAACATTTTTAAAAAGGTGTCATTATATGTGAAAATAATATGGAAGTACCTATCGCACATCAAACATTGTTATGAACAATATCACTGTATTCCACAAAACGTTCAACAAACGTAAATAACAGATAAAAAGAACACCAAGAATTATTAGTTGAGTGAAAAACATCCAAGTCTGTGAGACAGTATGCTCAGGAAAGATAACTTTACTAATATATATGATAAACAATTACAACATAGTACTTATTGTTGGATTTAGTGTTCTAAATCTCATGGATCTTATAGTTTGTAATTTGTATATACAAATTATTCATTTAATAAAATAAGCAATATTTTATTCAACATTTAGAACACATTAAATCAAACCAATAAACTAAGATCCAAGATTATTTTATGTAGCTTGAACAGTATTTGGTAGATATACAAATGGATCATGTTCAAGTAATAACCTAAAAGGTCTGTAATATATGGATAAGGTTGGGTACCTTATCCTGGTGACACCATACGACCCACTTTGTAAGTGTTGCAAACGATTCGATCTAAATCGTTCATGTGGAGATATGTGAGTGGAGGTATCTTGAGTTTGTATAAGATCGGACAAAGAAACGATCGACCTTTCTTTATAACACTGTTAATTGAAAAGACTAATATTTCATAGGATGACCATAGGAAACTTAATCTTAATCTTGAGTGAGTTATGAACTCCTATCCATGAGGGCAATTATTTGAATTGTATGGGTGAGAGTGGCTCGAGTCGTCAACTCAATAAGACTACCATTTTGGGAATTTGTTCAAATAGAGAGCTGGGAACATAACTTCATAAGATAGAATGCACTCCTTCCCGTGATTGCAGCATTTTCCAGTGTTGTTTAATTCTCGAAAAGGATCTTGAAACAAAAGAAGATTTATAATATACCAAACTGCTCTATTACTAAAAAAACATAGAAACAGTGGTAAGTGTGAGGTCGAATCACAGAGAAGTCAATAAGTAAATCTCTTTTAAACTAAATTTGACTATGAAAGCAGTAAAAACTGGGTTTTGGTTTTTGGAAAAATTGAAAACATGCAAGAAATTAAAATGCAAAGGTTAACTGTAATTTAGGAATGGAGCCCATTTAATTTTTAGAGCAAAAGGGAGAATTCTATGCAATTTCTCTCATGGACCTTGATAGTTAGACAAACGTTCAATTCATGTGTGCACAACTATCAAATTGATATGATTTAACTAGTCTTTACAAAGGTCAATAACAAATTAAAACAAAATCAATCAAGTATCCTAATTATCAATTAAGGTCGGAAAGTCAATACCTTAATTGAACTATATGCTCTTAATTCTATTGGGTTCTCAGCAATCATATAGAATTAAAAATCATATGCATTAAGAATGAGGATTCAATTGTGTGATTAACTGACCAGATAGCCTTATTCAATTAACCAACATATTCTTCGAATCTAGATTAAACATGCATTACCAAGATTCAAGACTAGCCTATAAATCTAAGCATTCACATCAAATCTTTTGCCACTAGAGTGATTTCAGGTACAGACGAATACAAAGGAAACACGTAGGATCAAAATCAACTAGCTAAGACATGCGATTATGATAGGTTCGCCACTCCAACACATAAATATAAATCTAAATTATAGCAAGATTCAAAGAAAGCATGAAATTGAAGAATGTAGAATTAAATCAAAGAAATCTCTAGAAAATTGCATCAAACCTCTTACTCAAAGAAATTAGACAGATATATCTCCTAATCCATAAACAAATCAAGAACGATCATTCAATCCATCGATTACAACCCAAAATAAAACATAAAACTAACCTATCAATAATGAAAATACAAAGTTGAAAGAAGAAAACTAGGTCTCTTCTCGGCCTCCATGAATTTCAGCATTCTTTTTTTAATCTAAATTAGAAGGAAGTATGCAACGCTGGAAAGAGCATTGCAACACTCTTATTGATTCAGCCCTTAAGCATTGTGCATGTGTTGCAATGATGCTTCGACGCTCACTTGTGATAGGCGTGTGCATGCAGACGCTTGGATTCCGTTAATGATCGCAATGTTGCAACGCTAAAGGTAGTATTGCGACGCTACCTTGCATCCTTCGCTTCTACCATTCAACGTTGCACGGGCGTTGAAGCTATGCATGTTCTAGCATTGCAACGCTCTCCACAGGGGCAGTTTGGTCATTTTCACTCCTTTGAAGTCCGTGAACATCTGTCTGCTTTATTCCTCCCGCTCAACGCCCTTCTATGCTTATTGTTTATGTTCAAATCAGCTCCAAATTACTTCAAATTAACATCATTTCTCACGAAATAATTAATTCTATCTCTTGGTTGTTCTACACCTACAAAATAAGACAATTAACACATAAAATCCAAATATTAATGTCTATTAATTAATTTAAAATAATTATGAAGTAAAATTTTAAAGTTAATTTTAATAGTGGTGAAAAAAAGATGAAAGTTAATTATTAATAATTCTCTTAATTCTTTTAACAATTAATTAATAGAGATTAAAACTAAAAATAAACAAAACTTATACTTTGAAGGTATAAAACTCTAACATTTTGAAACTTAGGGGATTAAATTGAAATCAAATTCAAAATTTAAGAACTAAAAATAATATTTTGAAACATTAGAACTGAATGGAAAGTAAATACAAAATTTAGGAGACCACAAAAAGAAAAATTCCCTAAATTAAAAATTTTAAAAATTCACATTAATTTTGGGATTGTATTTAAATATTGGAAAATGAGCCAACTTATTTATAAATATAGCAAAATGTGATTGTCAATATGTGATAGATAATGATAGACATCTATCGTGTCTATCCCTAATGTCTATCACTATCAAACAATGACATTTTACTATATTTGAAAATATTTTCAATAATTTTGTCATTCAAAGCAATTACACTCAGTTTTCTAATCCTTATTCTCTTAACGAATTTTCAAAGGAAAAGTAACCAAATGGCTTTGGAGGTGGCAGTAGAAAAGGCAGCTCAACTCCTAAACAGTGCCATAAAACCAGTCATGATTGGAGGCAAGAAGCTGTGACCCGCCAAAGCACAAGAAGCATTCATGGAGCTAGCCGACGCTTGTCGCTATGCTGTCGCCGTCACGTCCTCAGCAAAAGGTATGTTTTCGGAGTATCACCCTCACCTTTTGCAGCGAGACAGTGGAAATAACCGATGCTTCAAGCTTTGCCGGAGCCACTTTAGACGAATTAGAAACGGTTGCCTTCTCACTTACCTACAAAAAGAACAAAGCCATTATTGTAGAAACAGAACGCGTTGTGTTTCCAAATGGGCCGAGTTTTGGACCGATTTTAATGAAGGATTTCCTTTCGGCTATAGCTAAACGATTGAATCCCAATCCAACGGCTTATGAGAATTATCATCGGATTTACATAGTAGAGTTGGGTCCATTCCAATCGAATCCGGGTGAGGCTTTACGAGTCAACGTTCTTTTCAAACATATTCAGAAAATGTTGTCGAATAATATGGTTGTGATATCTGAGGCAGGTGATTCTTGGTTCCAATGTCAAAAATTTAAACTACCGAAATCATGCGGATAAAATTTATTTTCTTCTAAAACTAACCAGTTTTTAAAAAACTAAATCGATGATTATAACATGAAATGGCTTTGGATAAAGTGTAGGTATGAGATACAATTGCTTTATGCATCTATAGGATGGTCCTTGGGTGCAACTCTAGGATATGCACAGGCTGCACCAGAAGAGCGAGTGGTCCTTTGCATTGGTGATGGGAGTTTTCAGGTCAATTTTTTGCTTTTACTAAATTTAAATTCTATTCAAATTTTAGGTTGAAAGATATATTTAGTCATTGAACTTCTATCAAACTAACTTAGTCTAGACTTTAGTTGATAATAATTTAGTCTATATACACGGTCAAAGATGTTATAATTTAGTCATTAAACTTTAATAAGTAACGATTTAGTCCTTACACATATTGTAACATTTGAGTCTCTATTGTGAAAAATTTTCATCAAAATTAAGTGTCAATTTTTATTATGTAACGAATAAATCTTTATAATTTATAAATAAATTCGATTCCGGATCAATTTATCAATCTACAAATATAAAAATATCATTAAATATAATAATATATTTTTTTATAAGGACAAAATCATTACAAATTGTAAAGTATAGAGACTAAGTAGTTATTTGTTGGAATTTAAGGATTAATTTATTACTGATTTGAAAATATACGTGTTAAATCATTACCTATTAAAGTTTAAAAAAATATTCGTTACTTTCATAACAATTCAATTCAAGGGTCAGAAGTGTTTTTAATCTTTTACTATTTAAGATTATTTTGAATTAATACGTTTTATTCTAGTTAACCAGAGAGAGAATATAAAAGCATATTTTTGTGCTAAGTTTAAAATTATTGCAATCATTTGAATATTTTAAAAAGAATTCAAATCCAGTTAAATATTAACATTTATTTAAATATTAAAATTTTTTCAAATAAATGGAATGATTATTGTGACAGATGACTCCACAAGATGTATCTACATGGATAACATTGAAGCAAAAAGAGTCAACGTATGTAACTTCCTCCGATGGTACAACAATGGCGTCAAGATAAAACTATTCCGACGGATTATTTACTATCAAAGGGATAACGCATCTATCCCTGCAGTCTAATAACCAACGGTCGGGCGTATTCAGCTATCCCGATGATATCATGATCGTCAGGCTATCTTTCTCTTATCTCGACGGTCGAAGCAACACCGTCGAAGTAAAATTAAATTCTCTTGATGGTGGTCGAGCAACCATCGGGAGTAGTTTGATTTTTAAAGAATAAGAAATATAAATGAAATGATTTATGAAAAATTGTTACAATTCGACCGACGGTATGGAAGTAACTGTCGGGATAACACTTGATTTTTCTGATGGTCACTCAAATACCGTCGGACTTTGTGACGTTAGCCCGACAGTATGCAGAGAGACCGTCGGGTGATCATTATTACAATAAAAAATTTATGGAAAATGGGGAAGTTATGCTGACGGTGGTGTAAGAAGACCGTCAGGAGGTGTGGAGTATGCCCGACGATATGCGAAGGACCGTTGGCCCATGGGTATTAAATTAAAAATTAGGTTGGAATTTGTGAATTTATGTCGACGGTTGTATCAGAACACCATCGGCAGAACTTGGTGTTAGCCCAACGGTTTGCATGTGACCGTCAGGAGTGTGCAACTCCCCTGACGGTTTTTGATTTATCATCGGGATATTTTCATTTCTCCTGATGGTTTACCAGACGACCGTCGGGAGAAGTTCGTTTAAAACCCTCGCTCAACTTCTTCATCCTCTATTTTTCTTCTCCTCCTTCTGATCTCCGAAACGATTTTTGATCTCCCTTACTCATCGTCTAGTCACCGTCCAGACGCCGTCAGCTCACCGTGTAGTCACTGCCAGCTCTGCTTCAATTTTTGGTAAATCTCTTCCCGTGTCTTTTGGAACTCCCATGCATTAGATTTCAGCTGTGTATTAGTTGTACTCACTTGTAATTGGTCATAGTTAAATCTTAGGTATTGATTTACTTTAAGGACTATATTGAGTCTAATTTCCATTTGGTTTTTATGTGTTTCATTTAGTTTCTATTTAGTTAAATCTAATTTTTATTTAGTTTTTAACTTTGGATTTAAAAGGGGTTTTTTTTTATGTGTTTCGAAACATTTTCTCAGCAAAATTACTCTTGGGTCCTATATTGAGTCTAATTTCCATTTACTTCCAATATTTCAAAATGTTACGGTCCCCTTTGATAACTATTTCGTGGTTTAATTTTTTTGTTTTTGAAAATTAAGTTTGCATACCTAAGTACAATGGTTGAAATCTAAAGATAAAATAGAAATTGTATCATAATTAAGTTTGCGTGCATAGTTATGAGAAATATAATAAAACTTAATTCATTATAATATTTTTAAAATTAATTAATAGACATCAACATTAAATAAAGTGAGAATTTAGTAAAAAACGGAAATTGTAATATTTCAAATATGATTGTTAGAAGTATACATAGTTTTTACAATTTTAATATGAAAAGTATTTAGGTATATCCTACGTTGCATCTATCTTCGTCCAACTTATTCAAAATCAGTAGAAATTTAGAGGTGGAATGAGTTTAAATAAATTTAATTTTAAAAAACCTAAATTTAATAACTAAATGGTCACTAAGTAGGTCTTTAATCATATTTGCAGTTTATGTGATGAATTTCAAATATGATTGTGGTGACAAATATTAATAAAGTATATAGTTTATATTCTCTAAGGTTGTATTTATTCATGGAATTTATCCTTAGCTACAATTTCAGTATGAAAAGTTGGTGTACTGTGGATTGTACTTATTATATGTGCAGACAATCAAATTAAATAACTCTTTTTTTTTTCTTTTAACATATTTTTGAGTTTTTTTTTTCTTTTTCTTTTTTGTCATGGGATTGAAGTGTCAACGTCAATAAAAAAAAACATTTTTTGAAATCATTTTTACATATAAATATATGAACAGAAACACTTTTAAAATAGATATAAAACAATTTTATTGTTTAAAAAGAAAATTGATCAAAACTTAAAAGGACTTTTTCCATGTGTTTCAAAACAGTTTTGCTTTTTGTATTTACAAAGATAATTTAAAAAGCCATTACAAACACACTCTCTTGATGAGTAAAAAAACAGTTAAAAAGAAAAAGAAAACAATCAATATTTTTTTAATTAAAAAAAGGCAATCCAACCAAAAAAAAAAAAAAAAAAGAAAGAGAAAGAAATTTCACCCAATAAAAACAAAAAATATAATAGAAGAAGAAGAGGTATAATTTGGGTTTGGTTTACCTAAAAAGTAACAGAAGAAAGAGCATCTCTTCTAACAAGTGTGGTTTTTAAATTAGGAACTCATGCATGAATCATACAAGCCAATGATTCCCACTGGTTCAAGCTCATTGAATCTCCCACAAATATTATCTTCTTCCCTCTCCATTTCTCCAAAAAATTCAACCCATTAAACCTATAAATTCGATTTTCAATTTCTAATTAATCCTCTATTTTTCTTTTTCACGACATGTTGTCTTTCATCTCATTTCTTACCTGGAATCCCACACCCGAAGGGCTGCCACCGATACTTGAAGTACAACTTGTTGGGACGATCATACTTTTGGCAATTAAACTGTGGAGTGAGCCTGAGCCTGATTGGCCAATTGGACTCTTAAAAAAAGTCAATTTTTAATTATCCAACCGACTGTAGACCCATTCTGAAACCATCTTATGAGCCCGATTAGCCTAATGGGCATCTTGAAAGTCCATTATAAATTTCATAACTGTAGACTATTCTCCAAAAAAAAAAATAAATAAATAAATAAATGAAATAAATGAAATGAAATTAAAAGTTAGAAATTGGAACTATGTGTTCTAATATAATTAATTGTCTAAATCATATAGGTTCAACTTATTGCATATATTATTAAGAGTGGATTAAGATTAGGAACAAGCTATCAACTGAGTATGCAAAAGGAGTACATTAATTTCCTGAAGTTGCAAAACTTCATGTTAATAACTCGGAAAAAACAAGAACATGCTCCTCTTTAGTTGGGTGCCCATTGACATGAATATATCCTTCAAAAAATTGCTCAAGAAAATCTTGTCACGGCCTGTTAGGATGGATTTTGTGACACCGTGGTGCCAGATAACTTCCTCTATAAACAACTCATCCACTTATTTTGCCGTGAATGGATGTTTGAGAGAAATAAAATGGGTGTACTTACTCAATAGGTCAATTACCACCATGATAGAATCAAAATGGATGTACTTACTCAATCGGTCAATTACGACCATGATAGAATCATAACCTCCTGCTTTCAGAAGTCTTATAATGTAACGACCCGAGTTCAGGAGGGGTACATGAATGAACCAGTATCACATCCGAACGAAAGAGATCTTAAGGACATGAAAGTATGGTTAAGAAAGGCATAAAAGAATTGAAAGTTACTACCTATACCAACAACGTGCACCTTCCTTTTCGGTGGTTTAATCATAAGAACTCCAAAGTTAAGCGTGCTTAGCTTGGAGCAATCCTATGTTGGGTGATATTCTAGGAATTCTCCTAAGATGCATGTGAGTGAGGACAAAGCATATTGAAAGGATCCGTATTGGTTTATGGGGACAACTTTCACTTCTAAAGCCTTCAAGGCAAGGGAGAAAGAAGTAAGGATGACATAGCTAGATCATAGGGGACGTAGGGGAATGCCGGGGCCATTAGGGGTCGAATCCGGATTCCGAATCAGGAGGCCTACTGGTGATAAGGATTCAGTTTTGTTTCTTTTGCAAATCTCACACCTCTCAACATACTTTTTAATGTCTACCTTCATCCTTTGCCAAAACAATTCTCCGTTCATTCTTTTAAAGGTTCTCAGGAACCTCGAGTGGTCTCCTAACACCGAGTCATGGAATGTGTGTAATAAGGATGGAATCAATGTAAAGTTTCGAGATAGAACTAACCTTCCTTTGTAAAGCAGGTGGTTGTTTTTCTATTGATACTTAGGCTTTTCATCAGGATCTAACTTTAACATGGCTATTATTTTTTTTGGAGATCTTCATCTTCCTCAACTTCCTTCAAAGCCACCTCCACATCCAGTAAGGTCGAAGCTGTTAGAACATAGGCTTCCGTTATACCAATGACACAAGATAAGGCGTCCACTGCCTTGTTCTGTAACCTGGGTTGGTATAATATCTCAAAATCATACCCCAATAATTTAGTTAACCATCTTTGAAATTGGGGTTGGACCTTATGCTACTCAATAAAAAATTTAAGTGCCTTCTGATATGAAATTACTGTGAATAAATTTCCCAACAGCTAGTATCTCCATTTTTGCACCGCCAGGACTACTGCTATTAATTCTCTTTCGTATATCAATTTCTCTTGTGCTCTCGGAGATAGTTTTTTACTGAAGTAAGCAACAGGTTTGGATTCTTAAGATAACATTGCTCCTATCCCAAATCCGAAGGCATCCATATCAATCACAAAAGGTTTCGAAAAATCGGGTAGAGCCAAAACCGGTATTGTCACCATTGCTTGCTGTAACTTCTTGAAAGCTTAAGTGGCTTCTTCATCCCATTCAAAAGCACTTTTCTGCAATAACCGAGTTAAAGGGGCTGTAACGTTGCCATACCCTCACATGAATCTTCGATAGTATCCTGTAAGCCCCAGGAATCCACAAATCTCCAATTCATTCTTTGGTTGGGGCCATCCTATCATTTTCGTAATCTTATCCCCGTCAGCTTCTACACCATGGTGTGATATCCAATGCCCCAGATACTGCATCCTTGATTGGCAAAAAGTACACTTATGCTTATTGGCATATAACTGATTGTCTCGCAGAATGTTGAAAACCACTCCTAGGTGTGTCTTATTGAGTAGAAATGTCTGGGTTATACACTAATATATTGTCAAAAAGCACAAGTATATATTGATGAAGGAAAGGTCAAAATACCTCATTCATTAGCGACTGGAAGGTAGTAGGGGTGTTTGTTAAGCCGAAAGGCATCACCATGAATTCATAGTGTCCTTCGTGAGTTCTAAAAACGGTCTTTTCAATGTCCTCTTTTTGCATCTTGATCTAGTGATACTCATCTAGAAGTTCTTCTATCACGAGAATAGGGAACTCATCTGAAATTGTGGCTTGATTTAATTTTCTATAATCCATGCAGAATCTCCATCCACCATCCTTTTTCTTGACCAATAATACCAGACTGAAGTATGGACTGTGGTTAGTCCCAATTATTCCGCTTAACACATCTCATCGACGAGCTTTTCGATTTCTTCTTTCTATGCGTGGCCGTACTTATAAGGTCTAGCGTTGATAGGTTTTTGGTTTTCTCCCTTCACTATCTGATGATCAATGGATCGTTTCGGGGGAAGGGTGGTGGATGTCCCATATACGTCTTCATTTTGTTCTAACAGGGTTTGAATCATCACGGGCAACTTTTTATACCCCTCATGTTCTGGTCCATCCTCTATCTCCCCATTTCCTTCAACTTCTAAATTCTAAAATTCGATTAGGAACCCTTGGTTGTCTTCCACCCATATTTTCACTAAGGTTTTAAAGGATATTTCTAATTTTGTAAAGGAAGGGTCACCTTGTAGGATTACTTGTGAGTTGCCAGCTAGAAAAGACATGGTCAATGATGGCCAATGAATGCACATAAACCCGGTGGTACACAACCACGACATCTCTAGCACCATATCCATTTGACCCAAATCAATTGCGAGGAAATTGGCTTTCACTAGTAATTCAGGAAATTTCAGCTCTACAAATTTGCAAACTCATTCTCTTTGTATTGCTGTCCCATTCCTGATAACTACCTCAAACTTTGTCTTCCTTATTACCAGTAATCTCAGTTTTTTTCATGATCTTCTGATGAATGAAATTGTGAGTTGCCCCATAGTCGATCAGTATTATGACTTCCCTACCTTTCAATGTACCTTAGTTTCATTGTTCCCCTTGCCGAAAATCCGAACATTGATCTCAGAGCTATTTCTGCTTTCTCTGTTACTTCGATTGCCTTCAACTCTAGGTTTTCCTCTTCTTCTTCTTTCTCAGCCTCCGATTCATCTTCCTCATTCGTAATGAACAACATCAACTATCGATTTTCCTTTATTCTCCAACGATGGCCCATTGCGTATTTTTCGTTACACTTAAAACACAATCCTTTCTCTAATCGATCTTGGAACTCACTGTCCGAAAAACATTTCATTGGAGGATTGCGCTTTGTGTAGTTCCCTTTCACTAGAATTGAAATATGTTCATCACTAGGGTTTTATTGATCATAATGTTCATTTTTTCAGTGGAATGACCATCTTTTTTTCCGCGTTGGGCTTCTTTTTTATTCGGCCTAACTATTCCTAGGTCCGATATTTAATGAGACCCATCGTATTTGATTCGCAGCAGTTGTGCCCCCAAGCTCCCTTCTCCGATGGGTCGAAAATGCTCGAACATCCGTCTCTTCATTTCTTCGGAAGTAGTAATGGCTTTCCAGTTGTGACTCCATCGAAACCAGTCCACTTTGTCCGGTGCAAAGCTTATTACCGCCACCTTAACCTTTTTCGCATTCGACAACTCATGAATTTCGAAGTAATGTTCGATCCTATACACCCACAATTTGGGATTTTTTCTTAAGAACATAGGGATCTCTAGACGTTTATATTTTCTATTATCGGTTCCCCCTATTCCTTGATTCTAAGATGAATTGGTCTCATCCAGCTTCCTTTTCAGCTTCAATCGAGATCCGTTTGAGGTGCCAAAATCCTTATTCCTCCAGCTTGGTTCTCTCGTATTTCTTCAATAACCTTTTCAATACTCTTGCATAGTCCCAACAACATATCCTTCATTTCGAAAATCTCCTTCTCATTATTCTCCATTCTCTCTTCCATTTGTTTATGAGCCATTGCCCTAGTTCACCCCAGGATTGGTAAGCTTTGATACCAATTTGTTATGATAATAAGATGAAAATAAGTTTTCAATGTAGTACAAAATATTCCAGAAAGTTATCTGCTTAAAAACAAGTAGTCACAACTCTAAAGAAGAAATAAAAACGACCTAAATAAAGAAACAAGTAGTCACAACTTTAAAGAAGTAACAAAAACGACCTAAATAAAGAAAGCAAACTAGCACATTTGAGAGAGTTGATGGTCCTCTCCTAAAAGCTTCCCTCAGCTTTTCACCCAAATTATTCCCTGCCTTCGTAGACTCTCAGACTGTTCTTTTTATAACAACCTTGTGGTCCTTCAATGGATTTCTTCTTCTCCCATATTCTGTATTTCCTGTGTATTTCCTTTCTTGCTCCTCCTTTTATACTTGTAGATAATCGGAGGTTTAACATGATACTAGAAAGTTTGACAGATAGATGATTTTTTGAGTTAAAAATGTGACCTTGTGAAACATTTTAAAAATCAGATTAAAAAGAAAATTTAGGTAAAAGTAATATTTGTAAGTTTAAAAATTCAAAAATAGAAAATGAAATACAAAATACTTACAAGGTTTAGGCTTGTCATTTTTACTTATATGTTGGAAGCCAAAGCTGTAAATTAGTACATTGCAATTCACTTATTCAAACAAAATTATTATTTTTTGTTCTGGTGTGTTATGCAAACATTTCCCTTGCAAGCTTGGGTTCGAATTTTAAGTATAAGACACGTATAATGCATGTATTTATAATGTTTATGATAATTTCTATGATAAAATTTAAATTTCAATTGAGAATTAATTTTTCTTTTAAGTTCAACTAGTAAACAATGGTCACTAAGTGAAATAATAAAGAAAGTATCTAAAACTATATACTTATTGTGAATGTAAAACTATATATTTATTGTTTATTCTACGATATATTAATAAAAAATTATATCATGTAATTCTTGATTTTTCAAGAATTTTAATTTAACTTAGAAAGGAAATAATTTCGAATCATTGGTCCAATAAAACTAAAAGGTATAAAAAAAAAAAAAAAATCTAATTTGTATAGCAACCGTGATTTTATAATGATTCTACTTTTTAAGGCAAAGATTACAATTGTGAAAATTAAATTCTATATATTTATTCTTTCATTCAAGATATTTATTCTTTCATTCAAGTCAAAATATAAATAACGAAATTGTGGTGAAAAAATTTGAGACATAATTTTTAATGTAGAAATAGATTTTTGAAAGAACATATTTGTAATTGAATTTAAATTTTAAATATTTGATAGGAATAATAGCAAAGAAGAGAAAAAAAATTATAAAGTAGATGGGATGAATAAAATTGAAATATATGTGATGTAATTGAAATGAAATTTGTAAAATAAAATTGATAAGAAAAATATACAAAATAAGATAACTTATTATTTGATCTTATTATGTCAGGTAATTATCTCGCACACAGATCGACTTCTAGAGATAGGAAAAGAAACAAACAAAGAAAGAAAAAGGAATATATTTTCTAAAATTGATTAGGAAAAAATTGTACGTAAGTAAAATAGCTCACTGAAATAAGAAGAAAAGGTACAAACAATTAAATTTGAGGATATAATAGATATTTATTTAAAAATAGATGACAAAATATGAAGATAAAAATTCTACCGTCTCTCATAACCCCTTTTATATTAGTATTTCAAAATAACAAAATAGTAGAAATTTCTTTTAATCCCCAACCTTACGTATCAATCCAAACTAAATGTTAAACCATATAGTATTAAAGTTGTTTTTCTACTCTATTTCGTGGCTAATTATGTACTATTTGTTTTTCTTTTTAGTTGTGAATCATTGTCCATTATCATGTCCACACATGTATCTTCTTTTTGTATTTTAGAGATATTTGTATCTATGCTTCTTTATATTAGTCGTCTTCGATTTAGATGAAACGTTAAAAAAATGTATTCTTGAATATCTCCATCTTTTCAATTTTTTTGTTTACTTAACCTCCTCTATTTTTTTTTAAGAAAAAAAAAGTTAGAGAGAAGAAACTCACCTGGTTCCCATTACGAATGGAAGAGCCCAAGATAATTCCTTAGAGACTTCACCGTCTAGTGAGAGTCTTTGGTGGTAGTGACAATAAAAATCCAACTAAAAAACAATCAAATGTTGCAATGTAATGCGAAACGACCGATGTTTTCTTTCAAGGGCCTCTTAAAATAAAGGTGTTTCAAAGTCGTCACCAACTAGATTAGAGGTGTGATTGGCCTGATTAAAAAAGTATTGGTCTACATAAAGATTTGAGTCTGAGAGTCATTTGTGTGTAGGGAAGGAAATAGAGAAAGAGATAATGGGATAAAATTAAGGGAGAGAAGGTGAAAGACGTTGAAGGAGAAATGTGAGAATATTGTCAGAAATAACACCTTTGAGTTTACACCTAACAAAACTAGCACACATTTTGAAAATTCATTCAAATATTTTTTTCTCGGGCCTTGTTTCACTGCATCTTGCCAGATTACACATCGAGATTTGAGTAAAAATAATTGAAATGTTACGTAATCTTCCCAAATATTTTCAAAATTAAGAAAAAAAATCACATTACCAAATATTACACAATTTGGAGATATTTGAAAAGATAATCGGTAAATTATTTAGTTAATCTAGAAATCAATTTAGAAATTCGTGTAAATATAAATTGAAAGTACGATTTGCAACAGTTTGTATAAGTTTGGGAAATATTGCAAGAGGAAATTCGAGAAGAAATAAGAGATGTTATAAGATTTAGAAAAATTGCATATAATTTGAAAAAAATTGCGTGGACCTCGGTGTTAATCTCAAACAAAATAATAATTCAATATATTTCATCTTTCTCAGTGAAATCTTAGGCATAATTAAGACTGAAACTCAATATATCTTTCTTGATGGAATCTTGGGCAAGATTAACACTGAATTTCTATATATATACCCCAAACTTACCCCTTTTTTTGCAAATTTAATCTTTTCCAAAATTTAAAAATGTTGAATCAATTTGGAAACTTGATAACTCTAGAAAATAACTAATTTTATGTCCTTAACTTTTTCCTTTTTGTACAATTCTTATGCATAAAATGTTCGTTTTATAGGTAAATTTATCCCGAGGGTCAAAGGAGTCACTTAGGAGAAAAATGAGTCAAATTGGTGTAGAAATGGAGCTTAAAAGCACAAAAATCAAAGAAGTCACCAAAATTACCAAAATACCTCTCAATATAAAGCACCTGGCAATGCATGTAGCATTACAATCTCACCTCAATGCTACAACGCAACGCTGAAAGGTAGTAGGCGAGGAAACAGGGCAGCGTCACAATGCTACCCTTGACGTTGCAACGCTACGAATTTTGATGGAATACTAAGCTTCCGCACATGCGCGCCTTGTTGTAAGCCAGCATCGCACCACCATTGTAGCCCTACCCCAACGCTTGAGGTCAAATCGATACCAAAGTTGCAATGCTTATCCAACGCTTGAGGTCTTGAATCAATAACAGAGTTGCAACACTATCCTCTTTGTCGTAACACTACACCTTTAATATAAAAGTAAAATTTTGCATTTTCACGTGGAAGATCCAATCTAAACTTGATTTTCTCTCAATTTTCTTAGCTTTATGCACTTTTTCATTGTTTTCTTTCCTTACCTTTGGTGCATCCATCTATTCCTTGATCAAATCATCAAGGCGATGCTACATTAAGATAAGTATTCTAGTTTACTTTAGGTAGATTCTTAATTTTCTTAGTATGAAGTTGAATCTTTTATAATTTTCATGTATTTCTTGAATTTTTGTAAAAAACTTTTGCTAAAATTGATTATTGAATGTGAAATAATTTCTATGCATTAGATTTAAGAATTTTTTGCCAATTTTCTTTTATTCAATAAATGCTAGTAAAAAATAGCATGTCTATATGCTTAATTTCGTAGGGCAACCACAACTAAAAAGTACAAATGTGTGAATTTAGATTATTGGGATTAATCTTGTTCACAATTATGCATGCTTAGTAATTCAAGAACACTTGGACTTGTAAACCAGACTTTCCGAACTACTAATCAAATCTTAGTCAAGAATTAACAATTAATTAGGTCGCTATCAATTCTTATTAATTGAGCCACTTAGGTTTTATTAATTGTTTAATAAAGAAATTAGGGTTATACATTCCTATATTTTTAGGGTGTATAGACTATAACTAGCAGGAACCTCGATTTTATTAAATGCCTATGATTATCAAGAAAAATTAAGAGGAAACCTAACTAAACTAGATCAATAAAAAAAAATCAAGTTTTCATTTTTTTCAATTACGCATCTACATTCCTGTATTTACATTATTGCACAATTTTGTCATTTTCTTTACAAAAAAACCCTTCCGATTACCACTCGAATTTTAGGTTAAACAATCATAGGTTCTCTATGGACGGTTCCTTTCTTGCCATCTATACTACATGTTGGTGTAGGTTGTTAGATTGGAGTTACAAATTTATTTGGTCCTTGGATGTGTGATAACGATACACATTTTCAAGCTCGATAAAAACTCTATTTTGATAATTGGAAAACCCATTTGAAATTTTGAAAATTCATATAATTGTAAAATTAGAAATTATGCCAAAGATTTGAAAAATTAAGTAATAATTTGATATAATATTTATAAAGATAACTAAATTTGGAGAAAATTTGAAAAGATATAAGATTTGGGAAGATTACATAAAAATTTAGCTCGGTGTGTATCAAGTGAGATGTACCCCAAAACAATTAATAAGTTAGCAAAAGTTGATTTTTTACAAATCTTGGTGGTCGATCTCGCTTGAGATGAACCGAAAAAAGCTATTCTTAT
Source organism: Benincasa hispida (assembly GCF_009727055.1). Lineage (NCBI taxonomy): Eukaryota > Viridiplantae > Streptophyta > Magnoliopsida > Cucurbitales > Cucurbitaceae > Benincasa > Benincasa hispida. The sequence goes on from NC_052351.1 coordinate 46,904,996, forward strand.
GGGTTTTCAAAAAGTGTACTAGTTCTGTAAAGTGAAAACTTAAACGTGTTATTTCGGACAATTTTTCAAAAATGTGAAGAGAAGGCAGAAGATGTAAAGTGATGATGAGGAGAGAAAGTGTTGAAAGAAAATAGGGAAGAGAGAAAGATGATAGGTGAGATATGGAATTAAACTTCCTTTAAAAAAATGATTTTCTTTAATATCTACCGTTCAAATTTTATCATTTATAGTTTTATTATAAATTTTTATTCAAGGAAGTTATATTAGACAATGGAAGAAAATAAGAGAAATGAAAAAAAAATGCATAAAATAAAAACATATAAAAATAAAAAAATAAGCCAGACAAAATGCGATATCTACCGTTTACCCCCATTTGTACATTCTGAAAGTATTTTAAGGTGAAGAAAGGAGAAAATAAGGTATTTAGGCTGTAATATTTTCTATTTTAATGAAAGTGGACAGCTCACCTGAGCAAGGACTTTAACCTCAACTTAGGACTAGGTTATCTAAATATTGAACCTAATAGACAAAGGCTTCAACCTCAGCTCTAGGATTGGGTTTAATTTGACCAAAATTTTAGAAGATATCGTCCTTAGCTCTAGGGCTAGGTTCGATAAATATTGGACTTGATAAAAAGACTTCAACTCAACTTTAGGACCAGGTTTGAATTTTAACCAAAATTTGAGAGATCATCGACCTTAGCTCTAGGGCTAGGTTCGAATGGACTTGACAGATACAGGCTTCAACCTCTGCTCTAGGATTAGATTCAATTTAACCAAATTTTGAGAAGGCATCGACCTTAGCTCTAGGACTAGGTTCAATTTGACCAAAATTGTGATAAGACATCGACCTTAGCTCTAGGGCTAGGTTCAATTAACAATGGATTGAAAGACTTCAAACTCAGCTCCAAGACTGGGTTTAATTTAACAAAAATGTGGAAAAACATCGACCTTAGCTCTAAGGCTAGGTTCGATAAATAATGGATCTGATTGAAGCAGGCTACCTCAATTTTAAGATTGAGTTCGATTTAACCAAAATGAGAGAAGACACTAAACTTAGCTCTTGGGCTAGATTTGATAAACAATGAACCTGATACACAAAGGCTTTGAGCTCAACTCCGGGATTGGGTTCGATCGAACCAAAATTTGGGAAGACAATGACCTTAGCTCTAAGGAAAAGTTCAATAAACATTGCACTTGATGCATGCTTCGACCTCAACTCTAGGACTGGGTTAAAAAATAGATAGACTTGGTTGGACCTAACCTCCGTTTTAGCATTGGGCTTGATTTATTGACAACTTAAGGAAAATAAACACTATCATAAAAATAAAATTGCCAATTGGAAATGATAAATGAGTAGCACATGACATAATTAAGGTATGGATTGAGGACTAGGAGTAAAATCAACAATGCTATAATGAAAAGTGACAAACTAGAAGTCAAAGATAAATAAGTTAAGCACCGTCATATCCAAAGGTGTCAAAAGGAAAAGATAGACAAACATCATGTGACATAACTAAGGTATGTACTGAGGGCCAGAGATAAACAAGTACCTCTTTATCAAAAGTAATAAGTTGGAGGGTAGAAGTAAAATTAAGCCAAATTTTGAAACTGTCCATGTACGACAAAGGTTCAACATCAATCTTGGAATGTGTTAGATTAAATGTACTTAGTCTTTACTGGATTGATACCCTAAATCTCGTGGGTCCTGTAGTTATAATTATATTGTAAAAGCAATTTATTTATATAATAAAATAAAGAGGTATTTTATTTATCATTTAGTTGCATTTATCCATAAAAACCAATAAACTAAGATCTAGGGTTATTTTCTGAAACATAAATATGTATGTAGAGACATATAGGCGGATGGTGTTTAAGTGTTAACCTAAACAATCTATAGTAGATAGATAAGGCTAGGTACCTTAATCTAGTGACACTACGAATATGACCTGCTTTGTAGTTGTTACAATTGTTGTAAAGTGCTACAAACGATCGGATCCTGATCACTCATATGTAAACAAGTGAGTAGGGGTGTTCTATGCAAAGTGTTTATATAAGACCGAACCATGAAATGTATAGTCTCTCTATATAACATCATTGATAGATGAGACTTGCATTTCATTAGGATAACCATAGGTGGCGAGACCTAAATCCTGAGTGAATTGTGAACTCCTAATTATGAAGGCAGTCATTTGATTTGTATGGATGAGAGGCCAGTTTCGCCAACTTAATATGCCTAAAATTTTGGGGATTCGTTTGATTGTGGAGCTGGGAATATAACTACACAAGAAGGAATTCACTCTTTCTCTATAGTTAGAGACTATAGATAAATTCCTCCCCTTAAGAGCTGATTCCGGGGTTTGAACAATGTGGTGCCACACCTCTCTTGGCCCATGAGGGGTTGGTCATAGTTGGACTATGACTTATTGTTCATTAGAGAGATCACTGGTACTTAAAGAGTTAGATGTAACTATAGAGGCAAAATGATAATTTTGGCCCACTGTACTTACGAGCAATTTTTGAAAGGTCAATGCACCATTGATTGATTATATTCAATAGACACAGAAATATATTTGTAGTACGAAGAGTGCAGCTGTCAGTCTTTAGTTGAGTGTTTGACAGTTAATGGAGGTTGATTAATTTAATCAAAGAGTTTGAATAATTAATTGAGTACCATTGAAGCTTCAAACTATAGGTCCATATGGTCCCTTATTAGCTCAATTGGGCTAAAAATGAGAATCAAATTAATCCGGATTAATTTGAATTGTTCAAATTAATAAAGAGAATTATTTATATAAAATTATATGAGATATAATTTGAAAGAAAATATCAAACTTAATATGAATTTGATTCATATTAAATAATTGAGATAATTTATTTTTATAATATTAAATTAAAGTATATGTGTGTATTTAATACTTCATTTTTTACTTTTACGTTTCTCCTTGAATGTTTACACCGTAAGATCTATACTCGGCCCTGAGATACCTTTGCTTGTGTCCCCCTACAGGTGGTGTTTGTATAGGTCAATATCAAGGTGAAAGGAGAGAGTGTTTATAGTAAGTGGGAGCGAGACATGTGTCAACACATCCTATAGCCTCTCTCATTAGTTTGTAGTACACTTTCATGGTCAGCCTTGAGGCACCTTTGCTTGTGTCCCCCTACAATCTCCAGAAATGGATAGGATTTCTTTAGTTTTTGCACCGATCAGTTTTTACCTACGGTTGGCTCATTGTGGCGGAACTCTAGAATTTAAAACGAGGAGTTACATTTACAATAAAATGTTAAACAAGTTAATATTTTTTGGACCAAACTATAGTGACCAATAATTATAGGGACAGGAGTTGTTCTGGTGTAATTATTGGTTGAGATTGTCTCAATTCAGGGAAGGGGTATTTGATCACCCTACGATGGCTTTTACCCTGTTCCACTGTAGCATCTTTGCAAAATAGATGTCACATAGAGTACATTAGATTTTTGCTAAATTGATTGGTTGATTAATTAGGTAAAGCATTAATAAATAATATAAATAAATTGTATGGTTTCAACAATTTCATAATGATGAACGCAACTTTAAACATGCTTTCTACTGATAAGTTAAATGACGATAACTATATAAGTTGGAAACATATATTAATATGGTTCTCATTATCGATGACCTACAATTCATCCTAGTTAAGGATTGTCCTCAAGCCCCAACCACTGCTACATCTTGAAATGTTCGGAAGGCATATGAGCGAAGGGTAAAGAAAAATGAAAAGGCTCGAGCATGTATCTTGGCCAGCTTGTCTGAAATTTTAGCCAAGAAGCATGAGTCCGTGTTCACTGGCTGCGAGATCATGGAGTTCCTGAGGGGAATGCTTGGATAATTGTCCTCACAACTCAAGCATGACTTTCTTAAGTATATCTTCAATGTCCAGATGAAAGAAGGAACATCTATTCGTGAACATGATGGTCCACTTTAATGTGGTGGAGATGAACGAAATTGTCATTGATGAGGCCAGTCAGGTGAGATTCATCCTGGAAACTTTACCTGAAAATTTTCTACAGTTTTGTAGTAACGCTATTATGAACAAGCTTGACTACAACTTGACCACCCTGCTCAATAAGCTACAGATATATCAGTCATTGATGAATGTCAAGGAACATAAGGGTGAGGTAAATATTGCCTCGTCCTTTAAAAAGTTCCATAGAGGTTCGACCTCTAGAACAAAGTTTGCATCTTCTTCTTCTGGCACTTAAAAGTGGAAGAAGAAAAAAAGAGGCCAGGGGCAAGCTAACCATGCTGCTGCGCAAAAGAGGAAGAAGACCAAAGTTGTTAAGGGATTCTGTTTCCATTACAATGAGAAGGGACACTGGAAGAGGAATTATACCAAATATTTGGTAGAAAGAAGAAAGCCAAACAAGGTAAATGTGATTTACTAGTGTTGAAAACTTGTTTAATGGAGAATGATAATTCTGCTTTGATAACTGATTCAAACGCTACTAACCATGTTTGTTCTTTATTTCAGGGAATTAGTTCCTGGCAACAACTGAAGACTGATGAGATAATGATGTGGGTTGGAATTGGGCATGTCGTCTTAGCTGTGGTAGTGGGAGGACTCCAACTTTGTTTACAAAAAATCTTACATTTTATTAGAAAATGTTTATGTAGTTCCTGACTTAAAAAGGAACTTAATTTTTGTAAAATGCTTATTAGAACAATTATACACTCTGAATTTTTAATGTGAATAAAGCGTTTGTTTAAAAAAATGATGTTGATATTTGTTCTGTAAAGTTAGAGAGTAATCTTTACGTGCTAAGGCCGTTAGTAGCAAAGTCCCTCCTTAATACTGAATTATTTAGAACTGCAATAACTTAACTAAAAGACAAAAAGTTTCTCCTAAAGAAAATGCCCATCTTTGGCATCTACAATAAGGTCACATTAATCTCAATACAATTGAGAGATTGGTTAAAAACGAATTTCTAAGTGAGTTAGAAAATGATTCATTACCAGTATGTGAGTCATGTCTTAAAGGAAAATGACTAAGTCTTTTACTGGAAAAGTTCATAGGGCTAAAGAACCCTTAGAACTTATACATTCGGATCTCCGTGGTCCTATGAATGTTAAAGCAAGAGGAGGATTTGAATATTTCATCACCTTTGCAGTTGATCGTTCAAGGTATGGGTATGTTTACTTATTGCAATATAAGTCTGAAGCTTTTGAAAAATTCAAAGAGTATAAGTCTGAAGTTTAAAATGCACTAGGTAAAACAATAAGAACATTTTGATCTGATCAAAGTGGAGATTATATGGATTTAAAATTCTATGACTATTTGATGAAACATGGAATTATATTCTAACTCTCAACACCTGGTTCACCTCAGCAAAACGGTGTAGTAGAAAGGAGAAACCGAACCTTGTTGGACATGGTTCAGTCCAAGATGAGTTACGCTTTCTTACCTAACTCGTTCAAGGATATGCAGTACAGATTGGAGCTTATGTTTTGAATTGTGTTCTATCTAAGAGTGTTTTTGAAACACTTTTGGAATTATAGAATGATTGTAAAGGTAGTTTATGCCATTTTAGAATCTGGGTTACCTAGCACATGTGCTTGAGGCTAATCCTAATAAATTAGAACCTTGTTCAAAATTATGTCTATTTGTAGGCTACTCCAAAGGAACGAGAGGTGGTTACTTCTACGATCCAAAAGATAATAAAGTGCTTGTATCGAAAAATGTTACATTCTTATAAGAGGACCATATACCACGCAGTAAAATAGTATTGAATGAGCTTTCCACCGAAACTACTGAACCTTCAACAAGAGTTGTTGAAAAGACAAGTACATCGATAAGAATTGTTGATGTCGGTTCATCTTGAAGGTCACATCTACCTCAAACGTTGAGGCAACCTCGACATAGTGAGAGGGCTTCAAACCCACCTGTTCATTATATGGGTTTAACAAAAACACTAGTCGCCATATCTGATGGTGAAGTTGAGGATTTATTGTCATATAAGAAAGTAATGGAGGATGTTGACAAACATGAATGGATTAAGGCTATAAACTTCGAAATGCAGTCTATGTACTTTCATTCAGTCTAGGATATTGTAGATCAACCTGATGGGATAAAACCTATAGGTTGTAAATGGATCTACAAGAGAAAAAAAAAAGTGTAGATGATAAGGTGCAAACTTTCAAAGGTAGACTAGTGGCAAAGGGCTATACCCAGGTTGAGGGAGTTGACTATAAAAAGACTTTCTCACTTGTTGTCATGTTCAAGTCTATCCAGATACTCATGTCTATTGTCGCATATTATGACTATGAGATATGGAAAATGGACGTTAAGACTGCTTTTTCGATGCCAATCTTGATGAGATCATTTATATTTAACAGACAGAGGGATTCATAACCCAAGGTCAAGAGCAAAAGGTTTCCAAGCTTAATTGGTCCATTTATAGACTGAAACAAACTTCTCAATCATGGAACATAAGATTTGATTTTGCAATCAAGTCTTATGATTTTGATCAAAACGTTGATGAACCTTGTGTTTGCAAGAAAATCGTCAGGAGACCTCATTTGGTAAAAACCAGATCTCCTTCCCCATTTTCCCCTTCTTCTCCATTACTCAAGATTAAAACCCTAGCCGCCCCTTCCTCTTCCCCTTCCCCCTTGCGCCGCTGCCGTCCCTTCCCCTTCCCCCTCCCCCTTGCACCACTGTCGCCCCTTCCCCCTTGCATCGTCGCTTATTTCCTTCCCTTTTCCCCTTCGCGTCATCGCCCATTGTCGGCCACTTCTTCCCCATTAACCCTTTCATTCAACCAAGACTTAAAGGCCCTAGTCTTCGTGTCTCTTCCCCATTTCCTTCCCATTCATTTCCTTATCGTCATCGTTCCATTGCTTGCGAATTTTTTGTTCTTTACATGCTTTCAACAGATTCGCTCACATCCCTTTCATTTTCTTTCTCTTATTTTGCGAATGTAAGCCATTATTTAATTTCATCCTATTAATATTGTTTTGATTTATTGTCATTTAGCATCTATCTCATTTGTTGTTCTTTAAATTAAATCTAATGTTTCTAGCATATGGTTTTTTTCCCTTCCTTGTTGCACTAATTGATATTGACCCATTTTATTACGTTACAATTTCTGCAATTTGGTGGATTGTGGATGTTATTGTGAATTGTGGAATATGGATGTTAGATGTAATTAATATTATGGATGTTATTGTGAATTATGGATTATGGATTATGGATGTTATTGTGAATTGTGGATTATGGATATTACAATTTGTGGATTATGATACATCACAGAGCGTTCACCTCTGTTAATTCAACTAACTTAATGAAGGAAAATTAAACTTTATATCCCTAAAAACACTTTGGTTTTCAAACCAAATCAATAACATTCGGGGCAAAAGAAGGACTCCTTTTTTACTTAGTTTAGGGGCAAAAAAATCAATAATATTAGGGGCAAAAAAAGTCAAATCACTTATTAGAGATTATTTAAAATTTTAAATTCTCCGAACAAACTTGAAATTGTTTATTAAATTAATCAAAATTCATGCTTAATAAAGACTTTGTACTTTGTCCTCTAATCCAGGTTATTGTTTTAGATTACAAGTTGGTCAGAAAAGAATTATTTTTAAGGATGAATAAATAATGGATTAAACAATGGAATAAGTTATCAATGGAGTATAGAGAAGGAGTATCCCAGTTTTTAGATATGACGAAGTTTCATGTTAATGATTCCAGACGAATAAGATGTCCACTCAAGAATTGTCGAAGAAAATGAGATGTTGAATCTTATAAACGATCTGCAAGTTCGAATTAAAAACGAAAATACAAATAAAGAAGGGATTGAGAATGAAATGTCCTCTAATGGTCAAGAAAGAGATACCACGAACTTATTTGAGGATTTAATGACTGAAGCACGTAATAAACTATACCCTGGTTGTTCACAATTTTTGTCCTTGAACTTTTTAGTGAAGTTAATGTAGGATTTTATCAGCAACAGCGGAAGTACAAGGATCATCTAAGTACTTAAATTCACTAATTTTGGCAAAATATAAATCATGCTCTTGCAGAAAATAAGTGAGTTGCAAAACATACCTCTTGTAGAACTTCTTCAAAGTTCTTTCTCCTGTTATCTTCTCTGAATCTGTTTGCAGACCACCTCAAGATCTTCCTCACTATTCTTATGGTGCTCTAGATTGAGTTGTGGGACTCAAAACAAGCTTGAATCAAGGGATGAAGAAGAAAAGCTCACAACAGCAATCTTGATGAAGAACATTTTCTTCAAACGAAATTTTCTCTAAAATTCTCTATAGATTGTATGCCCAATTTTCAGTCCAATCTCTTCACTATATTGAATATCAACATGCAAAGGAGAGAGTTGCATGAGTTGCAGGTCATGCTTGGAGAAGACAAGGAAAACAAGAAAGCTTTTGTGTGAGCTACTTGAAAAATGAATAATAGAAAAACTTTTTTTCCATTTTAGTGTTTTGTTTTTTCTCTTTTTTAATTTATCTCAAAAAGGAAAATTTGATTTTAAAACTGAAAAATTAAAATTAATTTCATAAATTAATCATATTTAAATATATAAATTCTCCTATTTCATTTAATTCTCATATTAAACATGTAATTATATCTCATATAATTATTAATTCCCTTAATTCTAATTTGAACGTTTCAAATTAACTTATCAAGCTATTCTAGAGCTAGTCCGTTACGAGCTAGTAGGGGAACCTCATGAACCTACAGATCACGGACTCTAACGATCCGAGATTAATTGGCTAAACTCATTAGACCAGATTAATCCTCATTCATTAACTAATAGGTCATTCCACTAAAGTCCATAGTTGCACTCCTCTCACTGTAGATATATTATGTCCACATGATTTAACCATAATCAGTAAGTCAACCCTTCACAGGTTGTTCGTAATAACAGCTGAGTCAAATATCTGTTTTAGCCCCGAGATTACATCTTATTTTTCAAGTCCCTACTGATTCTCTAATGAACAACTGGTTTGTGATCCAATCACTAAACCAAACCTTCTCAGCCCAGTGAGAGGGTGGGGCCCCTTGTTCAAGACCTAGATTCAGTACTTGAGAAAGCAACCTTTCTCCTATCCCTAAATCGGGTAGGTGTGAACTCCGCCTTGCACTTTATGTCCCTGCTATCTATCCGGTCTTACACCTAAAATGAGAGTTTTATTAAGCCGGCGCTGTTGAGCCAACCATCACCTATGAAAATCTAAGGGCAATCCTGAATAAACAAGAGTTCATAGTTAGCTCAGGATTAAGATCAGGTTACCTAGGTCATCTAGGTGAAATAGTTCGTCTTAAACAGTAAACAACGTTATAAAGTAAGAGTGACTTATTTCTTGGTCCTGATCTGATGCAAACTCATGCATATGACGCCTCCACTTCTCATGTCATAACATGTAAGAATTAGGATCACATCGTATGTAGCACTTTACAACTCTTTGTAACAACTACAGAGTAGGTCGCATCAAATGGTGTTACCAGAATAAGGTACCCAACCTCATTCATGTACCATAGATCATTTTGACTATTTACTCGAATCTGATCCACTCTTATGTCTCCACATAAAGTTCAAGTACTCATACAATAGTCATGGGTCTTAGTTTATTGGATTTAGACTTTCATACAATTTATGAAATCAATAATAAGTATATTGATTATAGAAAATGTTTACCATTTTACAAAATGCGAGTTTTAGGACATAAAACCCAATAGTTGATGCATATCAAAGTTCTCAACGGCTGGAGTAACAAATCGTTTGACATGTTGCTGGAATTGTTAAAAGCAGCATTTCCAGCTGGGACCGCTATATCTACTTCATTTTATGAAGCTAAGCGAAAATTGTATGATTTAGGCCAAGCTTATGAGTCTATTCATGCGTGCAAATATGATTGTTTATTGTATTGGAAAGAATTTGCATATTTGCAACAATGCCCCGTTTGTGGTGAGTCTCGGTACAAAGTTAATGATGGCAAGGATAAAAAAATACCACATAAGGTATTGCGTAATTTTTCATTGATACCGAGATTAAAACGATTGTTTGCATCAAAAGAAGGCGCTTCTGATATGAGATGGCATAAAAATAAGCGAGTTGAAACAGAGGATGTATTGTAACATCCAGCTGATGCAGAGGGGGGTGAAAACATTTTGATCATGAATTTTCTCATTTCGTTTTAAATCCCCGAAATGTTCGTTTGGGATTGACTTCAGATGGGTTCAATCCATTTCGAAATATGAGTACTTCTTATAATATTTGGCCAGTGGTGATAATTCATTATAATTTGCCCCCTTGAAAAAGAAAAAAGGAAACAAACTTCTTCATGTCTTTGCTCACACCTGGTCCAAAATCTCCTGGAAAGGAAATTGATGTTTACTTGCAGCCGTTGATTGAAGAGTTAAAAGAATTATGGACAATTGGTGTATGAACTTATGATTATGTTACTAGTGAGTTTTTTCAACTATATGCCACCTTATTATGAACTATTAATGACTTCCCTTCGTACGGCGACCTATCTGGGTGGAGTACAAAAGGTTATCAAACATGTCCAATATGCAAAGAAGATAATTCGTCCTTCGGGATAAGAGGAAAAATATCATTTATAGGACATCGACGTTATCTTCCAGATAATCATAGTTGGCACCGAAGTAGGCAACATGATGAAAAAATTGAATGTAAACCTCCTCCAGTCGTAATGAATGGAGAAGAGATCTTACAACAAATAAATACGTTGAACTTTTCTGTGCTTAGCAAACATCCATCGAAGCAAGATAAAAAAAAATCGAATTCTAACTAGACTAAGAAAAGTATTTTTTTTCCAACTTCCAAATTGGTCCAGACTATTGTTACGACATAAATTGGATGTAATACATATTTAAAAAATATATGCGATAATTTGGTGGGCACACTGTTAAATATTGAAGGAAATACAAAGGATACAACGAACGTTCGATTAGACTTACAAGATTTGAAGATAAGAAAGGGCCTACACTTGATACAAGTTGATAACAGATTTGTAAAACCACATACAGCGTACACATTAACTAATAGTGAACGGATTTTTTTTTGAAAGTATCTGAAATCAGAGAAATTTCCTGATGGATTCATGTCTAACATAGCACGATGTGTGAATGACAAAGATGGAAAAATATCGAGGCTGAAAACACACGACTGTCATGTGTTGCTTCACAGACTACTCCCTATTTGTATTCGAGCATACCTACCGAAGAACGTATCCACTGCTATTGTTGAATTGTGTACATTCTTTCGTGACTTATGTGCAAAAACAATACGTGTAAGTGATTTGAACAGACTACAAGCAGACATCATAGTCATACTTTATAAGTTGGAGAAAATATTCCTGCCTGCCTTCTTTGATGAAATGGTACACCTTACAGTTCATCTACCATATGAAACCAAAGTGGTGGATGTATCCTATTGAAAGAAATTTACGAACATTAAAACAATTTGTACGGAACAAAGCATGTCCCGAGGGGTCTATAGCGGAAGCATATGCAATAAATGAATCATGGAACTTCTGCTCATAATATCTAAGTGGGATTGAAACAAGATTTAATAGAGATAAACAAAACGATGATAACATTCCCGATCATGAGATATTTGGTGAATTTGAATTATCTAGGTAGAAGGTACGACCATCAGGGGCATCAATTTGACGGACGCTATCAGTGGAGGAAAAGAGTATCACACATTGGTACATTCTTAACAATTGTAAAGAAATAACAGACTATCACAAGTACATTCCAAACTTTATAAATTTCTAAGTCTAGGATAAATCCTTTGATATAACTTCCAAATGATCAATTTTCTAGGCAATACTTGAGGTTAATTCGTCGTGAAGCTCAAAGCGCCTCTGACTTATATATAAGACATCAACACAAATTTTCCAATTGGTTTATATCTCAGGTATACATAGTATTGGAAGTTGAGAGATGATTAATTTTTTGTAGTCATTTTAATGTATAATTAATTATCAGGTTCTACAACAACGTGAGAGAGAAGATATCTTCGAAGATTTATTTTCACTTGCAATGGGACCTTCATTTGAGGTGCGCTCTTACAATGGATGCATTGTTAATGGGGTACGATTTCACACTGTAGAGCATGATAATCGTAAGCTAAACAAAATAGTGGAGTCCTAGTGGCCGGGGAGATAAGTGGGAACGAAAGTGTGGATAACATTTTTTATGGTGTTGTAGATAAAGTATTAGATTTCCAATATGCAAACAGAAGACGTGTTTATTTTTGTTCAAGTGTAGATGGTTTGACACAGATAACAACAAAAGTAATAGGACACATGTGGATTTAGGATAAAAATCGATCAATACATCACACTTTTGGTATGTCGATGAGGCTTTCATCTTTGCTATCTAAGCACAATAAGTATTTTATATTGATGACATAAAATATAGTAGAAATTGGAAAGTTGTTCAAGTAGTCCAAAATAAGTGAATATGAGATGTACTAGAAGTGGATGATGTTGAAAATTCACAACTAGATTTACTAGAAATTGTCAGTGGAGTCCTAGTGGATGAAACTATTGAGAGGTTACTTTATGCAGAGTTGACGTTGATCCTATAGTTGTGGAAAGACCAATTATTCGACATTCCGATGATGAATTCATAAACGATGATGAAGAACAATTATCTCTCAATAATAGTTCAAGCGTTGATGAATAATTTGATTTAGATGACGATGATGAGTAATCATGTATCTACTCAATTCTCTTTCTCTGTATACATATTTCATATTAATTTAATACTGTTTTGTCTTTTTTGTGTTTGTATAGATACGATGTCAACCCCTAATAGGCAATAGGAGGCTGATTAAGAATTCCAGGAACAGGAGATATATCTAGGCAACACGAGATCTTCTGTGGGTGACACTTCATGTTAGTACATTTTGAAATATATTCTATTAACTGAAATACATCCTAAACTATTTTAAATTTTTTATTCCTTAGATAGTAGCTAAGCATCCACTTGGGGGAAACGCGAGCATTCGCGGAACATCGAGTTGTAAAAATACGTCAAAAAATATGGTAGAATTACAATCGTGATAAATGAGGGTGTGACGAAGATGATTTCTCAACATTCGATACAATTTTAGTAATGCAATTAGTGTTGCGGTGAGATCTACATTTCCAGTACGAGGTCATATTTTTGTTGAGGTTCCTAACGAGTTTATAGAATTGGCTTAGAGTCAATTGTTGGCAAGTTATAAGTTTATTCTTTTAGAGTCAATTGTAGACAAAGAGTCATGAACATCATATATGTTAATTCTTCATTTATTCTTTTGTAGCCTCATTTCGTACTTGAACTATCCAGTCAACGACATAACCATTTTATAGAACATCAAATGCAAAACTCCTTTAAAGAATTTAGAGCAAATTTGCACAGATATTACAAGAAATGTGGAGATCTTCAGCAAGTACGTGCCAACTTGCCTAACTGACTTAAAAATAGACCAGAAGATTGGTATTTTTTGTGTGACCGCTTCGCGAGTGAAGCGTTTCATATTAGAATAATTTAGGGCGCGTATCATTTACTGCATTTACTATTATAGAATATTTGTTTTTTATTATTTTTTTTGGTTGAAATGTATGAAATGTCGGAGACGTACAGGAAGAATAGAGAGAAATTACCGTTCGACCACGTAGGCGGATCGAAGTCGTTCCTGCAAATTAAACCATAGTTGTAGGCAAAGAAATGTTAAGAAATAGGGTGTGTTAACCTATTTAGGGAAACACACTCTAAAGGTAGTAAGTTCGTGAACGAGGCAGCTAATGCACATGTAACATTTTTTATTTTACTTTAGTGTTGTTTTTAATTTCTAACTTTAGTCGCTCGTACTTACACATTTAATTAATATGTCTAGAATCAAATGTTAGAATTACAATCTAACCTCACTCTAGAAGATTCTCAACCACTAACAGGGGATGAAATCTATGAGACGGTTTTGGGTAGACGACCCGGATATTCAAAAGGCCTAGTTTTGGGCCCTAAACCTAAGTTTTTGAAAGGGTAACAGCTCATCGAGTTCGTCATCTACTCACGGAATGGAGAAGGAGGTGAAAATTGAGAGCCAATTTCGAACAGTCTCAGTCGAGGATTAAGAAACTTGAAGACGCTTAGAAACAAATGAAAGAAGATCATGTAAGACAAATGGAAGAAATGAAAAAAAATGATTGAAGACATGATACGGTCACAGAGAGGAGGCCCATTGAATTAGGTATGATTACTTCATTATTTAGCTGTCTAATATGTTGCTATCCTACAATTATGGTAGCAAAGTAGTTATGTCTTAGTAGTTTTATGATAAAGAATTGTTGGTTATCCTACAGTTATGGTAGCCAAACAACTGGATTTTGATGTGCTTTTTATCGTTTTGTCATTTTTGTGTATTTATGAATGTTTATGAAGTTTGAATATGTTGTGGGGGTGGATAGAGTTCGTTTATAATCGTTTTGGAGTTGAATTTGTAGGTTTTTGTGTGTTTTTTTTTTATGTTTATGAGAAGTTTTATGTTTGTCGTCGGGGGTGGACAGAGTTTGATTTACTCGTTTTGCTTGTTTTATCGTTGAACTTGAAGTTTTTGCGTGTTTATGAATGTTTATGAAGTTCGAATGTGATGTAGGAGGTGGGTCGAGATTGGTTTAGATTGTTTTGGGGAGAAAGTTTGAGTTTTATGTGTGTTCGTTCTTGTTTATGAAGTTTGAATATGTTGTGGGGGTGCGCAGAGTTCGATTATAATTTTTTTTGGAGTTGAATTTGTAGGTTTTTGTGTGTTTTTTTTTATGTTTGAGAGGTTTCATGTTTGTCGTGAGGGGTGGGTAGAGTTTTATTATACTCGTTTTGCTCGTTTTGTCGTTGAACTTGGAGCTTTTGTGTGTTTATGAATATTTATGAAGTTCGAATGTGTTGTAGGGGGTGGATCGAGATTGTTTAGATGGTTTTTGGGAGAAAGTTTGAGTTTTATGTGTGTTCGTTCTTGTTTATGAAATTTAAATAGGTTGTGGGGGTGCGTAGAGTTCTGTTGTGATCGTTTTGGAGTTGAATTTGTAAGTTTTTGTGTGTTTTTTGATGTTTGAGAGTTCGGTTTCGTTCTTGTTCATGTTTGTGTGTTTTTTGGGGAGAAATTGATTGTGCTGTGTTGCTATCATTGACATTGAGCATTCATGTGTTGCTATCTTGGAGACTGAATGAGCGTTCGTGATCGAGGAAGTTTGAAGATGAGTCTTCAAAGGTATTGATGATCTATCCCTTGATCTTGTGGTTAAGCATGCTGTAATTTCATATTGTTCATGACCTGTAAGTTTCCGTTTCTTGACTATAATTGTTTATGTTCAATTTCGAATAAAATTTGGAACAATCATTCTATTGCTCATGGAAATCCTCATGTATGATTTTCTTCAAATGCACCGTTGATTGGTTATATCCAATGGACACAAAAATATATATGTAGTACGAAAAGTGCAGCTATCAGTCTTTGGTGGAGTGATGACGATTAATAGCAGTTTATTAATTTAATCAAAGAGTTTGATTAATTAATCAAGTACCATTGAAGTTTCAAACTATAGGTCCATATGGTCTCCTCGTTAGCTCAATTGGATAAAAATGAGAATCGAGTTAATTCAGATTAATTTGAATTGTTCAAATTAATAAAGGAAATTATTTATATAAAATTATATGAGATTTAATTTGAGAGAAAATATCAAATTTAATATGAACTTGATTCATATTAAATAATTAAGAGAATTTATTTTTATAATATTAAATTAAAATGTATATATAAATTAGTTTTATTTAATTACATAAACCTTCCGTTTTCTTTAAATAACTTATAAACTTTTCATTTTCTTTAATAAATTCTCTCATTATTATTTAGAAGATAAAAAGAAAGGATCTTTCATCTTCTACTTGCACTATTATAAATACTCCAAAATGTATTGGAATTGTAAGGTGTTGAAAATATTGAAGTTGTTGAAGGTTTTGGAAAAGTATTTTTTCTCTCAAAACAAAATCATTCCCTCCCAGAATACCGAGGTCTCCATGTGGTGGTGTCTATTATTTTTGAACACTTGTTATTGTGTTTTTTATTGTTCGTATTTGAAGATTTTGGAGAGGAAATCATGAAGAGACTAGTCTTTAAGGGTACATTTTCCAAATCTTTTCTTCTTCTTTTTATATATATATATGTATTCTTAATTGATCATGTGTATTCTGTTTTTGTCACATATATTCTTTGCGTTTTATGTAAAATTAAAATTAGGACACGATCTTTTCCCCAATAGGTACTCACGTATCCTTTCAGGCTTAGGATATGTTTCAACTAAAATCAACTACATCACTTGTTGATATTTTTGCCATGACCTTGAATAAGGTATTGTTTAATAAATCTAAGCTTGGCGTAGATTTGAACCATAATGTTGGATTGGGTAGTTTAACCAAAAATAGAAAAAATCTTGCTAGGTAAAGATTCAACCTAAATCTTGGATAAGATTTGATTTAAACCTTTGCTTGGTGTAAGCTTCAACCGTATTCATGGATTGAATTTAATCAAGATTTGAAACCAATACGAAGACAAGGTATTTGAATTGATAAAATTGAACTTGACGTATGCTTCAACTAGAAGCAATTGACATTGCATGATGAGATTTCTATCTCAATCTTGCGTCAGGTTTGGTTCATTGAACCAGTCTTGGTGCAAGCTTAAGTCTTGAGTCGAATACTTCAACAAATTTTGAAGCCAATATGAAGACCTATCAGATTTGTTGAACCTAGACTTGGGGTAGACTTCAATCATAATCTTGGATTAGGTTGAATTCAAGCAAAATGGAATTGAACTTGTTTGTCAATATTGGAATGTATGCCCTAAAGCCTCGTAGTTAATAAGTTATTTGAAATAATGGTTGATTATTTTTTATATGCAATTATCCATTAAGAAAAAACCCAAAGTTATTTCATGAAACTTGAATAGTATGTAGTAGAATATAGGTGGATCATGTTCAAGTAATAACCAAAAAGTTATATAATATATGGATAAGGTTAGGTGCCTTATCTAGTAACACTATGGATACAATCCACTTCGTAAATGTTACAATTATTGTGAAGTGTTACAAATAATATGATCTAAATTATTCATATAGAGATATGTGAGTGGGTGTATCTTATAAAAAGAGTTTGTATAAGACTGGACCGCGAAATATTTAATCTCCCTTTGTAACACCATTGACTGAAGAGATTAATATTTCATAGGATAACCATGTAACTCGATCTTAATCCTAAGTGAGTTATGGATTCCTGTGTATGAGGACAATTCATTCATTTGTATGGGTGAGGACTCAATAAGCTATCATTTTGGAGATTTGCCCGACTAGGGAACTGGGAACATAGCTACACAAGATGAAACTCGCTCCTTCCCGCCTTTAGGGTTAAGTACTGATTTCGAGTCTTAAATAAAGACTACTCACCCTCTCAACGGTTCGGGAGGGACTTGGTTTATGGTGGGATCATAAACAAATTATTCATTAGAGAGATTAGTGGTACTTAAGAAGTAAGAGGTAATTACAAGGGTAATTGACCTAGATGTAATTACGAACTATTCGTGTAGAATCGACTTATTGCAGTTAAATCCATGGACGCAGAAATATTCTGCATTACGAAGAGTACAACTGTGAGTCTTTAGTAGAGTGACCTATAATTAATGAATGTTCATTAACATAATTAAAAAGTTTAATTAGTTAATGTTGAATTATTGGAGCTTTTAATATGTAGGTAGGAGTCTACAAAAAATGGACATAATCGACGAATGGAACTGGGTGGTTTGATTCAATTCCTTTAAAAAACATGGAACTCTTGGTTCAGTGATAGGGAGAACTTATCAATTTGGTTTGGTTCTCGATTCAACATGCAAAAAAGCCCCCTAAAACCAAATCGAACCAAGCCTTAAAAATATATATGTTTATTTTAATATTTTTATGCTTCCAGCCAAACCCACATTTCTTTTAATTTAGTTGCCCAGCCCAACCTTCCCCTAGGATTTCTGTTAGTTTAATAAAAACAACCCATCCCCAGCCCAATCATAATCCTTCACTTCACCTTCACGTCTCAGCATGCCGCCACCTTAGTTCTCATTCAACTCTCACTAGACCTCCATGGCTCCTCCAAAATCACCACCGCCAGTAGCCACCGCCACCGTTCGCACACACGCCGGCTGCTTCAATTCTCTCTTTCAACCCTCACCAGACCTCCACGGCTCCACCAAAGTTGCCACCGCCACCGTTTGCATGCACGCTGGCCTTCCAGACCTCCACTTAGAGTTCAAAATTGACATTCCACGAAGTTTTTTTTATTGAAAAAATAGCATACCTATTTAAGTTCATTGTGGCTGTGCAACACATTAGAGATTTATGTTGACTAGGTCCAACTGGTTTATGTGAGGGATAGCTCACTATAAAACACATAAGAATTATACTTATTCACATTTTGGGACAGTAGACAAAGCTTGAGTTGGGGAGTGCAGAAGCATTAGGAAGGGAAAAAATCGGTTTTAACCGAACCAGCATGAACTGATGCAGGCCGGTTCGGTTCAAAAATCAAAATCGAGCTTAGCTGGTTTTTAGCGGTTCACGTTTATTTTAACCCGGCCAATTTGGTTCAGTCCTTAGTTTTGCTTAAAATTAGACCGAAACGAATAGTGCACACCCTTATCTATAGGTCTACTAAGTCCCCTGTAAGTTTACAACGGGTAAACAAGGATCAAAATTCAAGAATTTTGAAAGAATTATAAGTGTTCAAATTAAATAAGAGAATAATGTTAATTTCATATGATACTATTAATATAATGTATAAAAATACATTATAATATAATCTTAATTATGAATAAGATTCAAAACTAAAATGTATGATAAAAGGAGATTTATTGATTCATATAATTAATAGGGGTAAGATTCATATTAAAACTATAGGTGATGAGAGAGATAAATATTTGAATAAGATTCAAATATTTATGTCTCGTTTGGTAACTATTTGGTTTTTGGTTTTTTAATTTTTAAAAAATAAGCTTATAAACACCTCTCATACTTCTAGATTTATTGCTTTGTAATCTATTTTGTACCCATTTTTTTTTAAACCAAGCCATAATTTAAAACTAAAAAATAGTTTTAAAAAACTTGTTTTTGTTTTTAGAATTTGGCTAAGAATTCTACTCTTGTGCTAAAAAAAATACAAACTATGGTAGTAGAAATGGGAGGAAATAAGTTTAATTTTGAAAAACCAAAATTAAAAAAAAAAATGGTTAGCCTTAATTAATTAAATGTTAGTATTTAATTTTGTATATTAATTAATTAATTAAAGTTATTAATTATTGTAATTAATAATTAATTAAAATTAAATTAAATTATTTAATTTAATTTAATTTAATAAGTGTCCCATTTCACGTTAAAGTAGCGGGAAAAGTTATTTAATATAATTAATTGGATTTCATTTAATTAATTAAATAGGAAGTGGGTGAAGTAGGAGTTCATCCACACTTCACATTAAAAAAATGGGAGAAGTTATTTTCTCCTTAACTCTCAATTTTCATCATAGAGAAAGAGATATTTGTGGGAAAGCTCTCCAAAAACCATTAATTCTCTTTACTCTTTCAAAAAACCAGTTTTCACTAACCAATCATCGCCAAGAGAATAGTGGGGAAGACTTTTTGGTGACGTCTTCATACTATTCGTGAGAGATCACAAATGTGAAGATGTTTGTTTTAAAAAAAAAAAAAATTGGTGAAGACCTAAAGAAGATTTGAAAAATGGTTCTTCAAAGGTAATGTTTTCTTTCTTCTCTGTATTTTTATTTTGATGTCTAACCTGTAATTTTACAGTGTTATGAATTTAGGGTACCATTTTATCTTTTTTGTGTTGTAAATTTCAAAATGAGTATCAAAGTAATAAGCGATCACTCGCTTTCGTTGGGGAATTTGATTCCTTCAGCCAAGGGTTTAATCTTAATCTTGGTGGGTCGAACTTGTTTGATTTAATGAACCAAGGCTTGGTGTAGGTTCAAGCCATAATTGTGGATTAGGTTACATTTAACCAAAATGGAACGAACCATTTTTGTAAGAGTTCAATCTCAATCTTGAGTAGAGTTTGTTTCTTTTTTAAGCGCTTACTATTAGAAGTTGTGTGTTGGCAATATTTGTTTAAGTCTGATGAATGTCTCTTGGGTTGTCTTTGCATTCGGCCTATTTGGTTAAAGGAAGTTTTCTAGAAATACTGTTTCTACAAAATATTTTACTCATGTGGAAAATCTTGTATGCAATAATTTTGCAGATCTTTTTCCTTCTCGGTGTGCAACTATTTTTAGAAGTTAGGGTCACCCATTTGTGTTGTCCGTTGTGCATATTTAAAGACGCTTAGTCTTTAATTAGGGTCGGTCATTTTCATGAAATAATTTGGAGTGTCGTTGTATTGTAAAGTTCTTCAGTCCAAGTGTGTGGTTTGTCAATCATCGAAGGCGTTTATGTTGTTGTAAGGTCGGAGACATACTCCAAACCATCTATGTAGGTTTCTTGAGAAAAGATTCTCAAGCTTAGAAGGAGCCTAAGCTAGACGAGTGGAATGGTCTTTGCTCGAGAGGAAAAGAAAAAGTACAAGTGAGAGGAAGTCTCATGACTTAAGAGGAGCTTAAGTCTAGAAGAGAGGGAGTCTCAATCTCAGGGGGAGCCTAAAATGTTCTTCACTGATATCATTGCTTAGGGGAGCCCAAGTGTCTGAGAGAGAGAATCCCTCATTTAAGGGGAGTCTAGGTGAATGGTTGAGTTATTATGTTCTATAGATGTCACTGTAATGGTATTATTATTACAGATAAGTGAAAGGATTGAATCTCAATGCGGAAGCATTTTAACACTTTTTGTTTTTAAATTGGGATGGGAAAAATACATAATTGATTTTATAATAAAGTAAAGGCTAAGCATTCAATTAAAGGAATTTAGGAAAAGTACCTTTGAAGACCAATTTCTTCATGAATCTCCGTGAATTTTCTCTGCATGAAATCCCAAGAACTCGAACGGAAAGACACTAACAATAGAGCTTCCCGACTATGTCTTTAGAAAGATCACAGATGGTGGGATCCAAAATAGCAAGGAACTAAAGAAACTCTTGAGAGAATATTTTCTCTGAGAGATTGAGAGAGAGCAAAGAGATGATAACCACACCATAGTGATTTTTCGTATTTCTACGTTTCTATATTTCACAGAAACTAATGTGAGGGGAAATAACCTCGTCATGCCCCACTCTCCACTCTCCTGCATAACTGTAAGGGATTTATTTTATTTAAAATTATCTAATTAATTTAATTAATAAATATATATTAAATAATATTTAATATATAATAAATAATTAAATAAATATTAATTAATTAATTAACTATTAATTAATCAATATAAATATAAAAATTTAATCATACATTAAAATCATATAAAAATGCATACCTCTCTCTTATCCTATAGTTTTAATATGAATCAAATTCATATTAAATTATACCCTATAGTTTTAATATAAATTCAATTCATATTTATTTAATATTCAAATCTTATTCAAATCTTATTTTCTCATATTATATAGTTTTACTTATAAATCATATTTATAACTAACTATATTCTATAATGTATCATTATACATTATACTTTATGTTAATCCTTATTAATATTAAATTACCTAAAATAATTCGAACAATTCAAATTATTGCAAAATTAATTGATCTTTGTTTTACCCTTAGTGAGCTAGTAGGAGACCTAATGAACCTACACATTAGAAGCTTCAATGATTCAGAACTAAATTAATCAATCTCTTTAATTAATATAATCAACATTCATTATGGGTCATTCCGCTAAAGACTCACAACTACACTCTTCACACTGTAGTTATATTTCTATGTCTATGGATATAACTAGTCATCAATAAGTTGATTCTTCACACATTGCTCGTAATTACAGCTGGATCAAAATTACCATTTTACCCCTATAATCACATCTTTGTCCTTAAGTCATAGTGATCCTCTAATGAATAACCTATTTATAGTCCTACCATAAACAAATCCCCCTCTGACCAATGAGAGGGAGGGACCCTTTGTTCAAGACCCAGAATCAGCAGTTATGAGAGCAATTCATCTATTTTTCCTTGCTTAATTTAGGATCATTAATGGATTTTATGTGTTAATTGTCTTATTTTGTAGGTGTCAAACAACCAAGAGGTAGAATTAATTATTTTGTGAGAAACGAGGTAAATTTGAAGCAATTTGGAGTTGATTTGAGCATACAGACTTTAAAGGAATGAAAATGACCAAACTGCCTTTGTGGAGAGCATTACAATGCTAGAACATGCATAGCTTCAACGCCCGTGCAACGTTGAATGGCAGAAGCTAAGGATGCAGGGCAGCGTCGCAACACTACCCTTAGCGTTGCAACGTTGCGATGATTAACGGAATGCCAAGTGTCCGCACGCACACGCCTGTGCAAGTGAGCGTCGAAGCATCATTGCAACGCATGCCTAATGCTTGAGGGTTGAATCAATAAAAGTGTTGCAATGCTCTTCCTAGCGTTGCATACTTCCTTCGAATTTAGGTTAAAAAAAGAATGCTGAAATTCATGGAGGTCGAGGAGAGACCTAGTTTTCTTCTTTCACCTTTGTATTTTTAGTATCGATAGGTTAGTTTTATGTTTTATTTCAGGTTGTAATCGATGGATTGAATGATCGTTCTTGATTTGTCTATGGATTAGGAGATAAATCTGTCTAATTTCTTTGAGTAAGAGATTTGATGCAATTTTCTTAAGATTTCTTTGATTTAATTCTACATTCTTCAATTTCATGCATTCGTTGAATCTTGATATAATTTAGATTTACATTTATGTGTTGGAGTGACGAACCTATCATAATCGTATGTCTTAGCTAGTTGATTTTGAGTCTACGTATTTCCTTTATGTTCGTCTGTACCTGAAATCATCCTAGTGGCAAAAGATTGGATGTGAATGCTTAGATTTATAGGCTAGTCTTGAATCTTGGTAATGCATGTGTAATCTAGATTCGAAGAATATGTTGGTTAATTGAATAAGGCTATCCGGTCAGTTAATCACACAATTGAATCCTCATTCTTAATGCATATGATTTTTAATTCTATATGATTGTTGAGAACCAAGTAGAATTAAGAGTATATAGTTCAATTAAGGTATTGGCTTTCCGACCTTAATTGATAATTAGGACACTTGATTGATTTTATTTTAATTAGTTATCGACCTTTGTAAAGACTAGTTAAATCATATCAATTTAATAGTTGTGCATGCATGAATTGAACGTTTGTCTAACTATTGAGGTCAATGATAGAAATTGTATAGAATTCTCCCTTTTGCTCTAAAAATTAAATGGGCTCCATTCCTAAATTACAGTTACCCTTTGCATTTTAATTTCTTGCATGTTTTCAATTTTTCCAAAAACCAAAACTTAGTTTTTAATACTTCATAGTCAAATTTAGCTTAAAAGAGATTTACTTATTGGCTTCTCTGTGGTTCGACCCCGCATTTACCACTGTTACTATGTTTTGTTTAGTAATAGAGTAGTTTGATGTATTATAAATCTTCTTTTGTTTCGAGACCTTTTTCGAGAATTAAACAACACCAGAAAAGGCTGCAATCACGGGAATGAGTGCATTCTATCTTGTGAAGTTATGTTCCCAACTCTCTACTTAAACAAATCCCCAAAATGGTAGTCTTATTGAGTTGACGACTTGAGCCACTCTCACCTATATAAATCAAATAATTACCCTCATAGATAGGAGTTCATACCTCACTCAAGATTGAGATCGAGTTTCCTATGGTCATCCTATGAAATGTTAGTCTCTTCAATTAACAGTGTTATAAAGAAAGATCGATCATTTCTTTGTCCGATCTGATACAAACTCTTTGTACAAGATACCTCCGCTCACATGTCTCCACATGAACGATTTAGATCGAATCATTTGTAACACTTACAAAGTGGGTCATATCCACGGTGTCACTAGGATAAGGTACCAAACTTTATCCATATACTGTAGACCTTTTAGGCTATTACTTGAACATGATCCATTTGTATATCTACCACATACTGTTCAAGCTACATAAAATAATCTCGGATCTTAGTTTATTAGATTGATTTAATGTGTCCTAAATGTTGAATAAAATATTACTTATTTTATTAAATGAATAATTTGTATTTACAAATTACAAGCTATAAGATCTTCGAGATTTAATTAGAACACTAAAACCAACAATAAATACTATGTTGTAATTTCTTATTATATATATTAGTAAAGTTATCTTTCCTGGACATATTATTCCACAGACTTGGATGTTTTTCACTGAACTAATAATTCTTGGTGTTCTCTTCATCTGTTATTTACGTTTGTTGAAACGTTTTGTGGAATATAGTGATATTGTTCATAACAATGTTTGACGTACGATAGGTACTTCCATATTATTTTCACATATAATGGCACATGATTAAAAATTTTCACAAAGAATATGATGAAATGATCTTTGGAAAGCTTAGGAAAATATTATTTTGAGTATGAAATGAGCGATGCGCAAATTATGACTTGATGCATTGATAAAACATGCAACGTCTCTTTTGAACCTTTTATTGGTAAGGGTACCATTTAATTTGTGTCTATGTCGACTAAAAGATTAATTTCTCATGAGCATGACATTTATGAATGATGAAATAATTTTTTAAAAGCTTGAAACCAATACTATATTTTGTGTAAAGAATCCAACATGTATGTAAACTATGAACTGATGCAAAGATAAAGCATGCAATTTTCCTTTTAGAACTTTTGTTGGCATTGAAAGCAATATAATTATGAAAATTAAAGGATTCTTTATAAGCATAACTCTTGCGAAAACAAATTACTAAGGTCTCGTAACCATTTTGTCTTTTGTTTTTTTTTTTTTTCAAAATTAAGCGTATTTTCTCCATTTTTTTTACAATGATTTGCATCTTTTTTTAATTACACATGATTAAATTATGAGTTAAATTCCAAAAATAAAAGTAAAATTTAAAAAACTATTTTTTTTTTTTAGTTTTCACAATTTGACTTGATTTTTTAAACCATTGGTCAAAAGTAGATAACAAAGGAAAAAAACTGAATATAGAAATAGTGTCTATATACTTAATTTTCAAAAAACAAAAGCAAAAAACCAAATGATTATTAAATGGGGTCTAAATGATGTATGCAAGACAAATGATTGACCTTGCATTTACGTTTGCCCTAGTATTCAATAGCGTAAAATGCCGTTTTATTTCAAAACTCATGATCTCTAGTAATGCGATGATAATGCTTATATACGACTATACTAGTATATGAAATGCATATGGAGAGTGAAGTTTATGTCCTTAATTCATGATGCATATAGAATGCCTAAAAATTCACATGATTTTGACCAATATTTCTAAAACCTCAGTGGAATTTAGTTCATGATGCAAGATTTTGGTATGATTGACCAAATGCAAAAATCATTTTAAGCCATAACTACATATTTGCTTGTAATGAAAGAACAACCTTATCCTGCATTTGCTCTAGTATTCAATGTTGTAAAATGTCTTTTTGCTCAAAATTCATGGTTCCTAATACTGCATACTACCTTGTAATGAAAGAACAATCTTCTCTTGCATTTGCCCCTATATTTAATGATGTAAAGTGCCTCTTTGTGCAAAACTTCTTGTTCTTAGTAATGCAATAATAATGTGTATGTATATGTCAAGACTATACTAGCATATGAAATGCATATGATAAGTAAAATTTATATCTAAAATTCATGATCTGTTGAAGGTTAGAAATTTCAAATAATATTGACTAAGATTTCTAAAACCTAAGTATAACTTAGTGCACGTGTTTGCACAAATGATGCAAGATATTGGTATGATTGACCAAATATGCAAGATTTTTTTCACCATAACTACATGTTGGCATGAAATAAATGAACAATCTTCGTATGAAGAACAAAATATATATATTTTTTTTTTAATTTTTGAGAACTTTGAAAAAAAAAATTAGACTCTATAATGACCATCTTGTTTATTTTCACCATTCTTAATAATCAATATCTATAATATAAGTTATGAGAATCAAGATTTTTTTTTTTAATCATTGGAATAGATACAAGGATAATTCCAATTACATTAGATTTAGTGAGCCCATGTAGAAGGTATATTGAGATCTATGCCAGTATTATATTATTCCAATTGTATTAAGCAGACAAGCTCATTTAAAAGGGAATCTGAGATGAATATAAGAATATAATCAAGTAGCACTCATTTAGAGAGAATTTTATACATGTCAATATTCTCAACCATATTTATTTTGGTGGACTATTTTGAAGAGGTATGCTACATATTGCTTTTGATAACTGAGAGAGTAAATCAAACTATTACCTTTTTAAGTTAAATTGTCCCATAAACTCAATCCTCGCAACGCAAAGAATGTTAGGTAAAGCAAATAAATTTGGTTTAAGCTTATGTGTGAGAATGGAGTTAGAAAATAAGAAAGTAAAAAAGCTTTTATTGACAAAAATGAAGCTTAAGAATAAATCTCGAGATTGATTTTTTAAAATAAGGGGATATTACAATATGAAATGGAATTTAATAAATTAGATTTATTAAAATTATTTAATTAATTTAAATTAAATTTTCGTTTAGTTTATATTAATAATAATAAATAAATAATAACTCCCCATGCGGGAAGTTATTGAGAGTTAGTGGGAGAAGAGTAACTCCCTCTCCTTTTAACTCAACGTGAAATGAAGAAAGAGATAAGAAAATTGTTTTTCTTGCATCTTCTTCTTCCTCTCTAGTCTTAACTTTGTGGTTCTCTCAAGAAATTCTCTCCTTCTTTCATACTTCCGAAAGGGCTCCCACAAGCCACGATTCTACAGAAAATAACGGAGATACATTAGTAGCGGTGTTCGAAACATCTTGATAGGAGAATCGCTTGAAGAACGGTCTTCAAAAGTGAGTATTTCTACATTCTTTTATAAAATTACATCATGTTTATTTGTTTTTTGTTCTTGTTTTCTTCAACGAATATTGAAGAAGGAACGTTCACACGCTTCCTCATAGGATTCAGTCCCTCCATTTTATAATTTAAACAATATGTGGTAGGCATAAAGGTGAATCATGCTCAAGTAATAACCTAAATGGTTTGTAGTATATGAATAAGGTTGGGTGTCTTATCTTGGTGACATTACAAATATAACTCACTTTGTAAATGTTACAAGAGTTGTAAGTATTACAAACGACTTGATCTAAAATCGTTCATGTGGAGAAATGTGAGTGGGAGTATCTTATGCAAAGAGTTTGTATAAAACTGGACTGTGAAATGATTAATATCTCTTTATACCACCGTTAACTGAAGAGATTAATCTTTCATAGGATGACCATAGATAACTCGACCTTAATTTTGAGTGAGTTGTGAACATTTGTCTATAAGGGTAGACCTTTAATTTATATGGACAATTGAATCTAATAACACATACAAAATAATTTAAACCTTAAAAAATATAGAAAAATATCCAATTAATTTATAAAGAATATGTATAAAATAGTGGAAAACAATTCAAACATTTGAATAAATTTAAATTTTGATTAGATAAATGAAATTTGATAATATATTGATATTTAAAATATAAATTTGGTAGAAAAAACTAGATATTTAATTCAAGTGAGATTAATTCGAATAGTGGTTAAACAAAATCTAAATTAATAGTAAAATCTACATTGAAAGATTAATTACATGAGGAAAATCAGGAAGGGCAGTTATTTTGATGATGACGCTTATTTTTAGTTTTTCAATTGTATTGATTAGAGAAAAAGTGGAGAACTAAGGCATCATCAGTTATCCTATATATAAAACCCCATCATTGCTTATGATTCTATAATTACTATGTATTTATAGTTTCATCAATAACAAAAGCTACGACCTAAACAAGAATAAAATAGGGATTTGAAAATTTGTGGTAATGTGCATGTCATGTAAGTTGCGATAAATCTTATTATTTGTCGATTTTGCCATTTTTTAAAACCGACCCATAAAATCTATCATACGCTCCAAATCCCTTTTAAAAACCTTCAACTTTAATTTCTCCTAAATTTTGTGTCGCTTCAAAGGTTTTTGTAATGTCATACTTTTTAATGTTTTTTTATACATATTGGTATTCTAAAATGGGATTGCGGGTTTGGTTTGTAGGATAATCTCAAGGAACAAGGTAAATTAGTTTGCCTTTATTTGATAACCATTTCATGCATTGAATGAAATGTAAATTAAAATGGATTTTACATCAAAATTATGCTAATTTACTCAAATTTTTTTTATGTATTGTTGGGGTATTATTGTTGATTTTTTTAAATGGTTAATCTTAATTTGTTGTTGATCAATATTGTTGACATTTTTATGGTTAACTTGTGGTTGGCCAATATTTCTGTTAATCTTTTGATGTTGAGGTCGTGAGAGTTTAAATTTTATTTGAAGTTATTAATATTACTATCTTTAAGTTTTATATTGAGTTTGACATTGGTATATAGATAAATGCATGGTTATGTTTAAGTTTTGTATTAATGTTGCTATTTTTGTTTTGTAGGTATCTTGGAGTTTATGTTCAAACATGAGGTAGAGAAAAATCAAGATATGTTTTCTGGATATATTATGTAATGTACATTTGTATTTTGTAGGCATTTTGGGGTTTATGTTTTATGGATAAAATGTAGGAAAATTATTTCAAATGGTAAAACTGCCAAAAATATTTACAAAATATAGCAAATTTTCAAAACTATGAATGATAGACATTGATAGACTTCTATCAATGTCTAACAATGTTACTGATAGACACTGATAGAAGTCTATCAGTGTTTATCAACGTCTATCATTAATAGTTCTAAAATTTTGCTATGTTTTGTAAATATTTTGATTCATTTTTCTATATTTAAAAATAGTCCTAAAATGTAATTGTAATCAATTTTGTGAAACTAAATTGTATATTATGTATGAAAAACTAATTCAATGTAAAATTTGTTGATTTTAGTTTATTTATTTAATATTGTAAGATTCAAGTAGATTTCAATTGTTGCTTTTTTTCATTTAAAAAAAATAATAGGATTGATTTTCAGAAAATTAGAAAAAATTTATATAAAAAAAGACCATTCTCGAAGCCAAATTTTAAGGCATCAGAAAAACAATAAAAATATGTAAAATTTTGAAACCTTTCTTGACACCAGACTAGATTGGTGTTGGGAAAGGTAACCTATCCCGACGCTAAATCAAATTGGCATCAGGAAAGGTACCCCTCTCCCGACGCTAATCTTTTGAATTTAGCGTCGAGAAAAGCTTTTTCCCCACGTATCCAACCCTTTGCCAATGGCAAATAAGTGGCGTTGGCATATGGTATTTATCTTGACGCTAATAAATCAATTTTTGGAGTTGGGACTTGGCGATGCTACCATTTTGGCATTGGCATATCTCCTCCCAATTCGAAGGGTTATGAGTTCAATTTTTTCCGACAAAGGAATTTTTTTGCATCGGAATAGGGTTCCCAACGACCTCGTTAATGGTAAAAAAAAGCATCGGAAAAGCATTTTTCGACGTTTTTCTTATTTTTCCCGATGATTTTTTCCATCGGTAAAAGTAAAATTTCTTGTAGAGATAGGACCCTCCAATAAGTCTATTGAAATTGGCTCTAGAATAATAGAATCTCGTCATCTATACATAACGAATTGAAGGTACAACCATATTACCTTCTTTTCAAAAAGAGCTAATACTTGTTAGGTATTTTAATTTGATACTGCTTCGCACCCAAAAAGAAATGGGTTGCATCTGATTTAATATCTAGAATCATTACATGGGGTTCTCAACAATTACTTTATTTCTTCTGAAGACCACACTTGTTTTCTACTCAATTGCATTATTTCGAAAGAAAACCTTTTATTTTAAACGGCCGATAATTGTATTTTTTTTTTGTATACATTTAATCTATTTTTCTTCTTATTTTCCCATCTATTTATTTTGTTTTTATTTACGAAATTTTTCACCGAAACAGTGCTTTACCCCTAAATGTTCAGTCAACTGTTGCGCCTCAACACATTTCGGGGAGAATCAGCGAGCTCTGGGTTCGAGTGATATTTCACTCCTAACCACAACTCATCCATTGATTCTTCAACATCAGTCAGTTTGGACCCAATGCAGGTTGAACTCTATGGAATCTAAGCCTCACTACCCTCTTAGAGCATTACAAGGCCTTTTTTGTCGGCCCCATATGGATTCAGCTTAATAGATTCTGCTTAGGGGTCAACTTTGCGTCAACCTCAAGCAACTACATTGGGATAGGACTGGGTTCCCCACTCTCAGAAGCCGAATTTGAAGCAGGCAAGTTCAATGGGACGAGCACTTCCACACTAGGTAATCTTCGTCTTATATTGTCGGCCTCCCAGAATGGACATGTCATGTTGGCTTGATGCACCAGCTCCACTACCCTACTTCACTCAATCAATCTCTTAATCTTAATCCTACCACCCTTCCTACAACTAAACCACCAATAGCGGGAGAGCTCACATTCTGACTATAGAATGATAGATGTTCAGCGTCAGGTTGTCCCCCTTCGATAAGCAACCAGAAAGATTAAGTCGTTTAGAAAGACAAAGCACAATCGATTAAAGAGTTGTACAATCTAATTAGATATCAGTAATACATACGATTCAAAAAAGAATGAGAATTCAATTACTAGAGGACTGTCACAAGAGGCACATTCCCCGCTTTCACTTACATTAGTCTGAGTTCGAGGAAAAGAAAAGGAGATTACTATGGGTCAGCCGGTAAAGAGTCTCAAGGAAAGAAAAAGACATTATCCCCTTAGCCTTAGTCGACTTCGACAAAACAAAGATAGGAAGACTTCGACTAAGTCCTCTTGACGACTAAAAGCCAACAATCTCAGGGTTTATAAAAGTTTGGAGATTGAAATCTTAGTTGTTTAGCTTAGGTCCATCAATCAATTTGTTTTTTTTTNTTAAGATGAAAATAATGTTCTTATTTTTGCTCAAGATAAAAAGTGAAAATTAACTTATCTTTTAAAGAAAATACCTTGAACTTCGTTCTTTGGGTAAAAATATCTTTGAACTTTCAAAGTTTAAAAGATACCCTCAAACTTTCAAAAAGAGTTAAAAATACTCTGGACGTTAGTTTCAGATGGAAACCGTTAGAATTTTGTTTAAAAAATACTCTTGAACTTTTCGAAGTTTCAAAAATACCTTTAACTTAAAAAAAAAGTTTTTTTAAAAAATCCTTTATTAGTATATGAACTTAAACCGTTAATATCTCATTGCAAAACTAACTTTAAAATTGAAAAAAAAAAAAGTTTAAAAATTCTCCTACGGTTAATATGATGATCAATTTGTTTGAAGTTTTCTTAAGGTTGAAAAAAAACTAATTTTAAAACAAATTATATAGATATCCCCAATTTTTTCATATAGATACTCTCACTTTTCTCATAGTTGTCCAATTTTTAGCTTACACAAATTTTCTTAACAACCAAAATAAAAATAAAAATTTTAAATTAAAACATAAAATCTCACAAAATTATAAAATAGTCAAATAGTTAACAAAAAAGGGAGTAAGAGAGTATTGAAGAAAGGATGGGAGAAAAAAAGATGGAAAATAGAGAAGTAAGACAGTATTAATGATTTCTTTCATATGTAAGGATATTTTTGAAAGTTTATTAAAGTTTAAGAGTATTTTTGAAACTTTTGAAAGTTCAAGGACATTTGACACAAAATACTAACGTTTCCATCCAAAACTAATTGTAAGGGTAGATTTTAACTCATTTTGAAAATTTAAAAGTATTTTTTAAACTTTTAAAAGTTTAAAGATATTTTTTATATAAAATACAAAGTTCAAGAGTATTTCACAAAATTTAGCCTTTTTTAAAAAAAAAAATAGAATTTAACAATTGTATAGTCTTAAAGGAGTCTTTGAACATAAAAACTAAATTACCCCATTCAAAATAAATTGAAATTCAATATTGACAATAAAATCTTGTGAAGGAGTTTTACAAACAAATTATCCTTATTCATTACTAGAAGATGATCCGATCACGCTTCGTTCCTAATGAGTCATGTATGGTGGACGATATTATCACGACCCCATACAACTGACTATTGACCTTCATCTCCCATCCTCATTTTGGACTCATTGGTCACAAATTGATCTTGAAAACTATAGTGGGTATGTGAAGATTGACCTCCGTCTTCAGTGAATTTTTTATGGATTATATTATGAAATGATACTATTGTTGTGACCAATTGTCATAGAAGGTTGCTAGTTGCAACATGAATATAAGTGTGTATTGTTCATATCAGTAGGTCACACACCCTAAATTTATATGCATTGCTCATATCGATAAGTGATACCTACATATGTAATACAATCATTTAAAATTTGAAGATCAGATTTAAAATTGATGTTTTTGTTTAAGGCCTTTTTTGAGTCACAACATCAAAATTTATAAAATATAGATTCATTTTAGCCATAAATAAATTGGGAAAGAAAAATAAATCTATGTGAGGGAAAATTTGTAATTCCTTAAATTTCAGATGAAACACACCCATAACACTAGATCCTGCTTATTATTAACATCTAGATGTGTATAAGAGACAGATTTTATACATGTCAATATTCTCAACCATATTTATTTTGGTGGACTATTTTGAAGAGGTATGCTACATATTGCTTTTGATAACTGAGAGAGTAAATCAAACTATTACCTTTTTAAGTTAAATTGTCCCATAAACTCAATCCTCGCAACGCAAAGAATGTTAGGTAAAGCAAATAAATTTGGTTTAAGCTTATGTGTGAGAATGGAGTTAGAAAATAAGAAAGTAAAAAAGCTTTTATTGACAAAAATGAAGCTTAAGAATAAATCTCGAGATTGATTTTTTAAAATAAGGGGATATTACAATATGAAATGGAATTTAATAAATTAGATTTATTAAAATTATTTAATTAATTTAAATTAAATTTTCGTTTAGTTTATATTAATAATAATAAATAAATAATAACTCCCCATGCGGGAAGTTATTGAGAGTTAGTGGGAGAAGAGTAACTCCCTCTCCTTTTAACTCAACGTGAAATGAAGAAAGAGATAAGAAAATTGTTTTTCTTGCATCTTCTTCTTCCTCTCTAGTCTTAACTTTGTGGTTCTCTCAAGAAATTCTCTCCTTCTTTCATACTTCCGAAAGGGCTCCCACAAGCCACGATTCTACAGAAAATAACGGAGATACATTAGTAGCGGTGTTCGAAACATCTTGATAGGAGAATCGCTTGAAGAACGGTCTTCAAAAGTGAGTATTTCTACATTCTTTTATAAAATTACATCATGTTTATTTGTTTTTTGTTCTTGTTTTCTTCAACGAATATTGAAGAAGGAACGTTCACACGCTTCCTCATAGGATTCAGTCCCTCCATTTTATAATTTAAACAATATGTGGTAGGCATAAAGGTGAATCATGCTCAAGTAATAACCTAAATGGTTTGTAGTATATGAATAAGGTTGGGTGTCTTATCTTGGTGACATTACAAATATAACTCACTTTGTAAATGTTACAAGAGTTGTAAGTATTACAAACGACTTGATCTAAAATCGTTCATGTGGAGAAATGTGAGTGGGAGTATCTTATGCAAAGAGTTTGTATAAAACTGGACTGTGAAATGATTAATATCTCTTTATACCACCGTTAACTGAAGAGATTAATCTTTCATAGGATGACCATAGATAACTCGACCTTAATTTTGAGTGAGTTGTGAACATTTGTCTATAAGGGTAGACCTTTAATTTATATGGACAATTGAATCTAATAACACATACAAAATAATTTAAACCTTAAAAAATATAGAAAAATATCCAATTAATTTATAAAGAATATGTATAAAATAGTGGAAAACAATTCAAACATTTGAATAAATTTAAATTTTGATTAGATAAATGAAATTTGATAATATATTGATATTTAAAATATAAATTTGGTAGAAAAAACTAGATATTTAATTCAAGTGAGATTAATTCGAATAGTGGTTAAACAAAATCTAAATTAATAGTAAAATCTACATTGAAAGATTAATTACATGAGGAAA
The DNA here is from genome assembly GCF_009727055.1 of Benincasa hispida. Taxonomy (NCBI): domain Eukaryota; kingdom Viridiplantae; phylum Streptophyta; class Magnoliopsida; order Cucurbitales; family Cucurbitaceae; genus Benincasa; species Benincasa hispida. Next base: position 46,939,221 of record NC_052351.1, read on the forward strand.
ATCAGGAAGGGCAGTTATTTTGATGATGACGCTTATTTTTAGTTTTTCAATTGTATTGATTAGAGAAAAAGTGGAGAACTAAGGCATCATCAGTTATCCTATATATAAAACCCCATCATTGCTTATGATTCTATAATTACTATGTATTTATAGTTTCATCAATAACAAAAGCTACGACCTAAACAAGAATAAAATAGGGATTTGAAAATTTGTGGTAATGTGCATGTCATGTAAGTTGCGATAAATCTTATTATTTGTCGATTTTGCCATTTTTTAAAACCGACCCATAAAATCTATCATACGCTCCAAATCCCTTTTAAAAACCTTCAACTTTAATTTCTCCTAAATTTTGTGTCGCTTCAAAGGTTTTTGTAATGTCATACTTTTTAATGTTTTTTTATACATATTGGTATTCTAAAATGGGATTGCGGGTTTGGTTTGTAGGATAATCTCAAGGAACAAGGTAAATTAGTTTGCCTTTATTTGATAACCATTTCATGCATTGAATGAAATGTAAATTAAAATGGATTTTACATCAAAATTATGCTAATTTACTCAAATTTTTTTTATGTATTGTTGGGGTATTATTGTTGATTTTTTTAAATGGTTAATCTTAATTTGTTGTTGATCAATATTGTTGACATTTTTATGGTTAACTTGTGGTTGGCCAATATTTCTGTTAATCTTTTGATGTTGAGGTCGTGAGAGTTTAAATTTTATTTGAAGTTATTAATATTACTATCTTTAAGTTTTATATTGAGTTTGACATTGGTATATAGATAAATGCATGGTTATGTTTAAGTTTTGTATTAATGTTGCTATTTTTGTTTTGTAGGTATCTTGGAGTTTATGTTCAAACATGAGGTAGAGAAAAATCAAGATATGTTTTCTGGATATATTATGTAATGTACATTTGTATTTTGTAGGCATTTTGGGGTTTATGTTTTATGGATAAAATGTAGGAAAATTATTTCAAATGGTAAAACTGCCAAAAATATTTACAAAATATAGCAAATTTTCAAAACTATGAATGATAGACATTGATAGACTTCTATCAATGTCTAACAATGTTACTGATAGACACTGATAGAAGTCTATCAGTGTTTATCAACGTCTATCATTAATAGTTCTAAAATTTTGCTATGTTTTGTAAATATTTTGATTCATTTTTCTATATTTAAAAATAGTCCTAAAATGTAATTGTAATCAATTTTGTGAAACTAAATTGTATATTATGTATGAAAAACTAATTCAATGTAAAATTTGTTGATTTTAGTTTATTTATTTAATATTGTAAGATTCAAGTAGATTTCAATTGTTGCTTTTTTTCATTTAAAAAAAATAATAGGATTGATTTTCAGAAAATTAGAAAAAATTTATATAAAAAAAGACCATTCTCGAAGCCAAATTTTAAGGCATCAGAAAAACAATAAAAATATGTAAAATTTTGAAACCTTTCTTGACACCAGACTAGATTGGTGTTGGGAAAGGTAACCTATCCCGACGCTAAATCAAATTGGCATCAGGAAAGGTACCCCTCTCCCGACGCTAATCTTTTGAATTTAGCGTCGAGAAAAGCTTTTTCCCCACGTATCCAACCCTTTGCCAATGGCAAATAAGTGGCGTTGGCATATGGTATTTATCTTGACGCTAATAAATCAATTTTTGGAGTTGGGACTTGGCGATGCTACCATTTTGGCATTGGCATATCTCCTCCCAATTCGAAGGGTTATGAGTTCAATTTTTTCCGACAAAGGAATTTTTTTGCATCGGAATAGGGTTCCCAACGACCTCGTTAATGGTAAAAAAAAGCATCGGAAAAGCATTTTTCGACGTTTTTCTTATTTTTCCCGATGATTTTTTCCATCGGTAAAAGTAAAATTTCTTGTAGAGATAGGACCCTCCAATAAGTCTATTGAAATTGGCTCTAGAATAATAGAATCTCGTCATCTATACATAACGAATTGAAGGTACAACCATATTACCTTCTTTTCAAAAAGAGCTAATACTTGTTAGGTATTTTAATTTGATACTGCTTCGCACCCAAAAAGAAATGGGTTGCATCTGATTTAATATCTAGAATCATTACATGGGGTTCTCAACAATTACTTTATTTCTTCTGAAGACCACACTTGTTTTCTACTCAATTGCATTATTTCGAAAGAAAACCTTTTATTTTAAACGGCCGATAATTGTATTTTTTTTTTGTATACATTTAATCTATTTTTCTTCTTATTTTCCCATCTATTTATTTTGTTTTTATTTACGAAATTTTTCACCGAAACAGTGCTTTACCCCTAAATGTTCAGTCAACTGTTGCGCCTCAACACATTTCGGGGAGAATCAGCGAGCTCTGGGTTCGAGTGATATTTCACTCCTAACCACAACTCATCCATTGATTCTTCAACATCAGTCAGTTTGGACCCAATGCAGGTTGAACTCTATGGAATCTAAGCCTCACTACCCTCTTAGAGCATTACAAGGCCTTTTTTGTCGGCCCCATATGGATTCAGCTTAATAGATTCTGCTTAGGGGTCAACTTTGCGTCAACCTCAAGCAACTACATTGGGATAGGACTGGGTTCCCCACTCTCAGAAGCCGAATTTGAAGCAGGCAAGTTCAATGGGACGAGCACTTCCACACTAGGTAATCTTCGTCTTATATTGTCGGCCTCCCAGAATGGACATGTCATGTTGGCTTGATGCACCAGCTCCACTACCCTACTTCACTCAATCAATCTCTTAATCTTAATCCTACCACCCTTCCTACAACTAAACCACCAATAGCGGGAGAGCTCACATTCTGACTATAGAATGATAGATGTTCAGCGTCAGGTTGTCCCCCTTCGATAAGCAACCAGAAAGATTAAGTCGTTTAGAAAGACAAAGCACAATCGATTAAAGAGTTGTACAATCTAATTAGATATCAGTAATACATACGATTCAAAAAAGAATGAGAATTCAATTACTAGAGGACTGTCACAAGAGGCACATTCCCCGCTTTCACTTACATTAGTCTGAGTTCGAGGAAAAGAAAAGGAGATTACTATGGGTCAGCCGGTAAAGAGTCTCAAGGAAAGAAAAAGACATTATCCCCTTAGCCTTAGTCGACTTCGACAAAACAAAGATAGGAAGACTTCGACTAAGTCCTCTTGACGACTAAAAGCCAACAATCTCAGGGTTTATAAAAGTTTGGAGATTGAAATCTTAGTTGTTTAGCTTAGGTCCATCAATCAATTTGTTTTTTTTT
>NC_052351.1:46942479-47138139 GCF_009727055.1 Benincasa hispida
AATATATAATTAAAAGTTTAAAGTAAAATTCCTCCAAAAAAAAAAGTTTAAAGTAAAAAAATGATAAAGTTAATAACAAAAATTGATATCTTTACCTTAAATTTTCAACATCCTTTACTTACCAAGAAATGTTATATCTTTGATTTTGTTCATTGAAATTATAACTCAAAATTTTGAAATTAACATCAGAAATATTGATGTTGTTGAAACTTTAGAGAATTTAAATATAAAAAACAGACATATAGCAAGAACATCTCTTTCATATTTTTTGTTAATTAAAAATGGATTGCCCAAAATCTATGCTATATTAGGTTTACTTAAAATAGCAACAACTATTAATAAAATTTGATTTCATTTAAACTTTTTTATTTTTAAAGTAATATGTTTTCGTTAATAATTTAGTTAACATTATAATTAAATAAGGATTAATTAAAATAAAAGTATGACCAATCTGGATGTAGCTAAGTGGATGCCATCGGTTTGCACCCCACATAGTAGTTGAAATAGAAAACTTAATTAAAAATGTCTAAAAAATTTTGAAATAAAAATAGGTCTGTTTTCAAATATAAAAAAATGAACCAAAATATCTATTACTGTCTATTAGTATCTATCAGCGTCTGTTATTAGTATTTCTAAAATTTTTGCTATATCTTGTAAATATTTTCAACAGTTTTACTATTTGAAATAATTTCCCATTAAAATATCTCAACTAAAAATAATTAAAATAGGTTTTTTTAATAAAAAAAAAATTATTAGAGCCACAATAACATGAGATTCATATCAAAATTAACTGACATTGAGAAAAGTAGCACATCCATTCTTATTAGGATGACTAAATTATAAAAATACCCATAAACTTTTGTCCTTTCTGTCAAAAATACCTTTGAACTTTCAAAAGTTTTAAAAGTATCATCTTTCAAAAAGAAGTAAAAAAAACACTCTTACCGTTAGTTTTTTTTTTTATGGAAATCGTTCGTGTTTTGTTTAAAAAAGTTTAAAAAATACCCTTATTGTTATATGAGCACAAACTGTTAATACTCATTTAAAAAAATAATCTTATCGTTAATTTTGGATGGAAATTGTTAGTGTTTTGTTTCAAAAATATTGTTGAACTATCAAAAAGTTGAAAAAATATCCTTACTGTCAGTATATAAACACAACTGTTAATACTCGTTTCAAATATTCTTAAACTTTTAAAAATTTCATTAATACTCTTATCATACTCTTATCCTTACAAAAGTTTCAAGAATACTTTTATTGTTAGTATGGTGATCAATGTGTTTGAAGTTTTCTTGAGTTCAAAAAAACCAAGTCTAAAATAAATTATATAAATGTACTCTTTTTTGTTCATATAGATACTCTTATTTTTTCTTTCATTTGTCCAATTCCTAGACCAATTTTATCAAAACAAAATATAAACCATAATTTCAAGTTAAGGTAAAGCATAAAAACCCAAAAACCTCCAAAAATAAAAATCTCTCCTTAAAACATAAAAAAAATATAAATAGTCAAATACAAAAAAATGTATTTGGCTATTAACACATACTCAGCTACTAACAGTTAAAAGAATTAACAACATGGAGAGGAAGAAGGGAGGAAAAAAATAGAGAAAATAGGAATGATAGGTCATTGATTGAAATAGGAAAAAAAAAGTAAAATGGGTGATGAAGTGAGGATAAATGGTAAGAGCATTAATTTTTTCTCTTTTTAAGTAAAGCTCCTAATGTAACTTTGAAATGTTATAGCTATTTATTATGAGGTCCTAATTTATTAAATGTGAAATTCTTAACAATAAATTCTAAAAAATTAAAAAAAAAAAAAAATGGACCTTTTAAGTTTACTCTCAATTTGCGTATGTACTATTTTTTTCTAGACAAATTTGGGTGTTCCTCTGCTGATTAGAAACTTGGACAAAGGAGAGATTTAATATAAGCCTTAAGAAAGGTAATCTTACAAGTTGTTAAAAAAATATTATAACAAAAAAGAAAAGTCATAGACTAATTTAAAGTCTCTAAATTTGGTTTTAAGTTTCAATAATTTACACTTTTACCTTTAAGTTTTCAATACTCATATTTATTTTAGATCATTTGAGCCACATAGGTACATATTGAGTGTTTATGGATTGAGTTATGTCGGACTTAGACAGTTTTAAACTCAATTCAATTATTGGAATAATAAAAATTTCAACTCAAACAACCCTTATTAAATATCCAATTCAACTCAATAATAAAATATTAGAGTTATTACAAATATAACAATCAGACTCAAAATATTAGTTGATATAGCATAATGTAAAAAAGTTTGCAAATATGATAAAATTTAGATTCAATTCAACTCTCTGAATTTATCATTGCTATATTTACGAATTTTTTAAAAGATATTATTATACACTTAATTATTAGTACTAAAAATATTATCTATTACAATTACTTAACATATTTGAATTAGTTTTGTTCAAGTTTACTTGCATCATTTATTTAGACTTTTGTTTTTTAAAAAAGACAAAAACGTTAATATATCCCTACCGACACATGCATACATGAAATCATAGACGTCCGAATTGTCTATTTCGTGTGGAAAGCTATTCTCCTATTATCGTTGTACTCCACAAACATAATCACCCAAAATTTCTTCACAAAAATTAAATAATAACAAAAAAAAAAAAAAAAAAAAAAAAAAAACCCCATAAATTTTAAGAAAAACTTAAAATAAAGGGTAAAACTACCGAAAATATTTATAAATATAGTAAAATTTATAGTTGATCTGTGATAGACCACAATAGCTATCGTCTATGTCTATTTGTATCATGATAGACATAAATAGTAGTTTTTATCACGATCTATCGTAGATAGACAGTAAAATTTTACTATATCATATAAATATGTTGGTTCATTTTATCATATTTGAAAACGATCCAAATTTTAACCCTCTATTTGTCAAAAAAAAAAAAAAGAAAAGAAAAAGATAAAGCATACTATTATGTGGACACCGACAAGTGCACGTCCAAATTTATGTGTGGAAAGTTATCTTCCATCACGGTTATGTTTGTTTTTGTTATTTTTTCTTCACAATTTTAATTTATGAGATGAACTCGAATTATTTTTCAATTAATTGTATATTTTTTTTAATATATTGGTGAAAGATCGAAACCTCGAAGTTGATAGTAGAAGTTTATGAAGTTGAATTATAATTAATTGTTACACCTAATTACACCTAATTATATATTTTGTACCATTATTTTTATTCATTAATTCTATTTATTGTACACCTAAATTCCTAATAAAATATATTTATATATATTTATTATTATTGCCAAAAGTCAAATCTAGCAACAATTATTTAAAACAAACCCACTTATATTCTAAGGGGCGTTTGGGGAAGGAGTATCCTAAGATTATAATAACCACCTCTTGCTATCGTAAATACTATTTCAAACCCCCAATTAGCTATAGTCAACACTATTTCAAAACTTTCTTTGCTACAACATTTACTATTTACTACAGTTTTTACTATTTTACATTCATAGTTTTTAAATTTTTGCTATAGTGTTTACTATTTTTTTCTCAAATTAAAATAATTTATACTTCAAACACATACTATTATAACCAAAACTAAAATAATCTATACCTCAAACACAAACTACTATAACTCAACTAAAATGACCTAAGACTATAATAATCAGGTCTATGCTCTAAATGCCCCCTAAATTATTAGGATTATTTGACAGATGGATTGATAGACAAAAAAAAAAAAAAAAAAGTTGAAATATTAGTCTTATATTTCTTTTTAAACAATTTTTTTTAGTATTTCTCTTCTTTTTTTCTCTAACGCTTGTTCTATTTCTCTCGAAAAATCTTGCACCCTTTTTTCGTCCTATTGTTTTTCTTTCTCTAGATCAATTCTTTGTATTTCATCTCCGACAACACCAACACTCTCTTCCCTACATTTCATCTCCAACGATGCAACAATGACAACAAGAGGAGTTATTTCTTCCATCTCCGACAATACGAGGGACGGTCGGTGACAATAAACAGAATTTTTTTAGATGCTAAACGAACTAAGTGTTGAGGAAAAGAGTGAAAGTGAGCAAGAGCTAGATGAGCAAGAACAGTAGGAAAAAGACTTAGTGATGCCACCAAAAAGTTGGAAAAACTTTATTTTGAAAAATCGGCCAAATTTTATTTTTTCAACAAAAAATCCAAGTTAAAGTTGGATCGCTTTTTTTCTCAAATGAAAATTTCAAGCAAAAGTTGTCTTCATTGTTGGTTAGAATTTAATTTTTATCCTAACTAGTTTAAATAATAAAAATAATTTTCATTGAAGAAAAAGATAAACATACTTCGGTTATATTAGCATTAATTCTGATCGTATTTTAACATTTATATGAAAGAGAAAAAACAAGAAAGGAAAAAGTAGAGGATGAGGAAAAAAATATAAATATATATATCTAAAAAATATACAATCCATTAATTTAAAAATATTTTTATTTAGTTCAACCAGAAGTGATATGTAGAAAATTTTAAATCTTTGACATGACGACATATATCTTAGGGTATATTTGGTATGTGATAAAAGTAGAGAGTTGAGTTGAGTTAAGTTGGTAATTATTATCTGGAGAGTTAAATTGTCTGTGTTTGTTTGCAGAGTTGAGTTGAGTTGGTAATTATTGTCTGTGTTTGTTGTGCAGAATTGAGTTGAGTTGAGTTGGGGGATCTGATGCAGTTTTTTTGTGAATGAGATTAGTTCTATTTTTTTTTTTTTATTATTTCATTCTTTTATTTTTTTAGTTTTATCCTTTGCCATTGTTGATTAATTTTCAAATATACATGTATTTTCTCAAATCATTTATGACATAAACTGGACAATCTCAATTTTTTTTCTCAATTTGTAGAACATAATATATTATTTTTCATATATTATTTTCAAAAACTGTAATAATTCTAATTCTCTTCAATCGGTAAAACATACTAACAAAATATATTTCATATTGCTGCTCAATTAATTGTATATTGTATGTATATATATTGAATGTATGTATATATATTGAAGGTAATTATCCCAATTACTAATTTGTATATTGTATGTATATATATTGAATCTTACTAACTTAACTTTATTATTTCACATATCATACAACTTATTTTTATATAATATGGATAGTATATTTGGGGATTCAAACGGCAAAGATGAGGGAAGAGAGAAAGAAATGAAAATAGAATCCAAAGGTTTGACGATAAAAAAAAAAAAAAAAAATCAGATCTGGATCAAACGGCAATGATGAGGGAAGAAAGAAAGAATGAAAATATATTGATTTTTAGGGTTAGTTTTGAGGGATAAAAAAGGGAGTTTTAAGTGGGTAAAAAATGGATTTTAATAACCCATAGGTTTGACGATAGAAAAAAAAATCTGGATCGGCAAATATGAGGAAAGAGAGAAAGAAATAAAAATATATTAATTTTTAGGGTTAGTTTTGAGTGGATAAAAAATGGAGTTTTGAATGGGTAAAAAAAGTTTTAATAACCCATAGGTTCTCTTTATGGGCAGATGTCTTTAGACTCACGAAACCTGCTTTCAAATTGAGGGAAAACCATTCTCGAAGAAGCGTGACCATCCAGTTGAATCTCGTTACCCTCCCATGTGGTTATGGGGGCGGGCCTATTTTCCACTTTGTTACTATGGAGCAGGGCGGCAAGCAAGTGAATGTGATTCCGCCCTCCATCAGCTGGTATGTGAGCTTCGCTCCAACTATTGTTGGTACTATGAAAACGAAACGTAAAAGAAGTGAACTTGAGCTCAATCCAACAATGTGTTGGCCTTATACAAGACTCATTTGTTTTAGATTCCGGTAATGCGGGTAGAGATGCTAACAAACATGGGTAATAAATATCAATCCAACCTAATAATTCATACCCATTTATCAAACACCTCCTTAATGACAATTATTAGTACAGCCTCTACTATACGAATCCCATGCTTTCCTTCTTACATACTAAAAGTGAAATAACAATAATTCAATTAATTTTCTTTTGCTACATAACACATTGCTATTGGAGCAAAATTTAAGCGTAGGCTTGGCTACAACCTGCAGCCCAACTATGTGACCCATTCTTATGGTGCCATGTGGCTTCTTTTTTCTTCAATTTTTTTTTTCATTCGCTCATCTTTTTTCTTTCCTCCTTCTTTCCAAGGTGTTCAAATAACCCGACAATCCAGACTAACCAATCAAAAATATAAGAGTTAGATTGAGTTTCGAATAACCCAACAATCCGGACTACCCAACCCAAAATATAAAGATTGGGTTGGATTAGTTTTGTTTTTGGGTTAGGTTGAGTTAAATTTTTTCTATTTTTGTTAGGTTGAGTTGGGTCATGGGTTCCCTAAAAAGAATTTTGGTTGACCCAAACCAACACGAATTATATATATAAATAAAATATATTATACATATTTCTATTTGTTTAAAACTTGATTATTTTATATTGATTACTTTGTGAATTTCAAGTATTTTTCTTTTAAAATTGTTATGATATTTGTTTTTATTTGAAGTTTGCGATAAATATCTTAGATATTTGCCATTTAGCATTTAAATTTTATGATATTTTAATTATTAGTTATGTGTTACATATAAATTTATATATTTTTAATTAAAAAAAAATTATAATTTGACAACCCAATCCAACTTAGGTTAGGTTGGATTAGAAACTTTATTTGAGTTCTTTGGGTTACCAATCCAATCAATCCGAATTTTCGGGTTGTCCAAAAAATACCCTCAACCCATGCACACCCCTACTTCTTCTTCTTTCTATTTTTCATCTTTTTCTTTTTCTTCTAAATCTCACGTCTCCAAGAGAGGCTAGAGTGGAGCTTCAGATTGGGAGCAAGAATGAAAAACAGAACCAACAAAGAAAGAAAGAATTACAGGAAAAAGAAGGAGATGAACACGAAAAGAAAAGGAAAATAATTGGAGACGTGAGATTTGAAAGAAAAATTAAAACAAGAAAAAAAAAAAAAGAATGAAGGAGAAGCAAAGAAAGAAGATGAGCGAATGATGCAATTAAATTTTTTCTACCCTAATTAGTTAAACTATGCTCATATCTACGCTCTCATTTAAAAGTTCACCTACCACACAAAAGTTAAAAAGTCACTTGTTATATAGAACTTCTACCACCCTACTCATTCATCACCTTTCCCCATGAACAACCTTCCAGATGCCTTTCATTTCAAAACAGAGGGCAGGATCATGGCGGCCTATTGCCCCGGGATTCAGCCTGTAACTAGTGCCTCAATAGCCTCCGATAAACTTATTTGCAGCAAACCTCGAAGCAACAATGGCCCACGGGTCATAATCCCACCGCCCACCACTGTCCCATCGACACTCGGTCACTACTTAGCCCGTCGCCTCGTTCAAATCGGTGTCTCCGATATCTTTTCGGTTCCGGGAGACTCCAATCTGATGTTGTTTGATTACTTTGTGGCAGAAAAAGGGTTGAATCTTGTGGGGTGTTGCAACGAGCTCAATGCTGGTTATGCAGCCGATGGCTATGCTAGGCGTCGTGGCGTGGGAGCCTGTGCTGTGACCTTTACAGTTGGTAGTCTTAGCCTTATCAACTCCATTGCAGGTGCTTATTCTGAGGATCTTCCTGTGATTTGTATTGTGGGTGGACCAAATTCTAATGATTATAGGAGTAAAAAGATTCTCCACCATACAATTGGGTTGCCGGATTTCACTCAAGAATTTCGATGCTTCCAAAATGTCACTTGTCATCAGGTAGCTTTTCAAGTTAAAATATTTCTTTATTTATGAGTAACACATGGCGGCTAGCTTAACTTCACTTTTTCATTTTTGCTGAAATCGAACTTCTAACCTTTATAGAAGAAGGTCATGTCAATTATTATTGAGCTAAATTCATAGTAAAGAAGAAAATTTTAAATTTATTAAATAAAATAAATGTTAAAATACCATTTTTGTTCTCTATATATTGAAACTTATTCCATTTTAGTCTCATTAATTACCTTCAATGAATCAAAGACTTAGTCCCTACTGTTAGCTTATTTGTTAATCACGTTGATTTTTTTTAAAAAAAAACTTTATGTATCTATCATCATTTTTACTATAAATTTTGAAAATATATTTTTCATGTTTATTTTCTTTAGGTAAACTATTACTATTATTTATCCAATTGCAATAAAAATTAATTTCAAGAGACTAAACATAAACTAATTGATGGAAAGTATAACGATTAAAATAATATATTTGAAGGTACGAAATTAAACTTGAACAAACTTTAAAATAGGATACCAAAAATAAATTTGTCGGTGTGATTACATCCTAATAATTATAGATGAATATTATTATTAAGAATGCAAACAAAATCTCATAATAGCTATGAAAATTAAGAAGTGATCTTTGAATTTGAATGACGACAATTATATATCTCCTTGATATTGGAACTTTGAAGAGTTCATCTGATTTTCATGTCTCTTCTTGTTCTCCTTTCTTATGGTTGGTATAGGTCATTATTGACAATCTGGAAGATGCACAGTGGCAAATAGATAGAGCAATATCCAAATGTTTGGAAGAAAGCAAACCAGTTTACATTAGCATTTGTTGCAATTTGGTGGCCATTCCTCATCCTTCTTTCTCTGCTCAACAACTCATCCCTCTCTCCCTCTCTCCCAAGTAAATCTTTCTTCTCCCAAAATATTCCAAATCCTAAATTTAATTCACTCATTTCCAAAAAACAAAAAATGTTAATCCTTCATTAATTTCTACTTAATGTTATCATAGGCAAAGTAATCAATTGTGTTTGAAGATGGCAGTGGAGAAAGCATCTGATCTTCTAAATACAGCCGTTAAACCTGTAATGATCGGTGGAAAGAAGCTACGACTCGCCAAAGCACAAGCCGTATTTCTAGAGCTAGCCGATGCTTGTGGCTACGCTGTTGCCGTTACACCATCGGCAAAAGGCATGTTTCCCGAGAACCACCCTCATTTCATCGGAACTTATTGGGGAACAATCAGCACTGCCTTCTGTGGGGAGACGGTGGAAATAGCCGATGCCTCAATTTTCATAGGAGCCACTTTAGACGAACTGGAAACCATTGGCTACTCTCTTACCTACAAAAAAAATAAAGCCATTATCGTAGAACCAAACCGCGTCATGTTTCCAAATGGATCGTGTTTTGGGTTGATTTTAATGAAGGACTTTCTTCAGGCTCTAACTAAGCGGCTCAAACCCAATTTAACAGCTTATGAGAATTATCGCCGAATTTATATACCCGAGTCGGATCCACCACAATCCGAATTGGGTGAGGCATTGCGGGTCAATGTTCTTTTCAAACATATTCAAAAAATGTTGACCAATAACATGACTGTGATATCTGAGACGGGTGACTCTTGGTTTCATTCTCAAAAACTTAAACTACCAAAATCATGCGGGTATATATATATATATATAAAGTAGTTTCTTCACAACTTTAAATCTTATTTTGGTTATCAAAATTTAAAATTTGTAAATTTAGCAACTTGATTATGATATGAAATGCATAGGTATGAGATACAATTGTTGTATGCATCAATTGGATGGTCTTTGGGTGCAACTTTAGGATATGCCCAAGCTGCGCCAAAAGAGCGTGTGGTTCTTTGTATTGGTGATGGAAGCTTTCAGGTTAACTTTAATATAATAGATAAGCTTATTCTAAATTTAATTTATTGTTGTTCATATGCTTTATTCTAAAGTTCAATTAAAATATTTTAAAATGAATTTAAGCCCATTTAATTATTATTATTATTATTATTGAAATACATGGAATGCTTATTTAATTTTGGCAGATGACTCCACAAGATGTGTCTACAATGTTAAGGTTGGGGCAAAATAACATAATATTTTTAATCAATAACGGTGGATACACAATTGAAGTAGAAATTCACGATGGCCCTTACAATGTTATCAAGAATTGGGATTATACTGCCATCGTCGATGCTATGGACAACCGTGAAGGCAATTGTTGGACCACCAAGGTCAATTCTCAATACCCTTTTTACTTTAAATTTTCATTTACACTATTATTTCAATATAAAAGGAAACTATGGTTATATATGCTTTGCCCTATTTTCAAACGCAAAAATAAACGTCTTAAAAGTTTACGTTTGGTAGTATTTGATCTCTAAGTTTTCACACTTGACATTTTGATCTTTAGAATTTGAAAAAAAGAAAATGATATATTTGAAACCATTATCAATTTTTCATAAAAAAACATCAAGTCAATTTTTTGTTAGCTACAATAGGGACTATATAAACCATTTTTCAAATCTCATGAACTCTAATGTCGAGTTTAGAGACCTAGATATTATAAAACTCAAACTTTGAAACAAATATATATTTATATATTATTCTCTATTTTTTTTTTAAGTATCAAATGCCAAAGGATAAATAATTGTTCGATAAAATCGGTCAAGTGCAAAAGTTAGAGACAAAGAGGGAAAAATTGTATTTTTTTTCCATAAATAGTTTCTTTAAAATAAAATTGTGTTTGCATGTCAGGTTCATACAGAGGAAGAGTTGGTGAATGCAATTGAGATAGCAACAGGAGATCGAAATGATTGTTTGTGCTTTATAGAGGTTATTGTTCATAGAGATGATACTAGTAAAGAGTTACTTGAATTTGGAAGCAAGATTGCAGCTATGGGTAGTCGTCCTTCAAATCTTTTGTAAAATCGATGATTATTCATTTATTTAGAAATATAACTCAAGCGGCAAATAGTATGTATTAATGTGATCAAGATGTTTGTGGCTAAAATTCTTTTCCCTCTTATACTTATTATATAAAAAAAAGTAAGTTGAAAATGTGAAAAATTATATGAACTTTCAATCAAGTGCCATGAATGTTGCCTTCATTTTGTGAAATAGGGAGGTCACATGAGACCAAATGGAATAATATAGTACTGAGCAAGAGAAGACTTTTTGTAATATCCAGACTCCAGCTATGTGTGATAATTTTGGGGTTCTCTTGATTGCTGTGGCTATGATTTGACCTCTTGAATTTCTAATAATCAACTTTACTCATTTGTTCTGCCTTCATTATCATGGTTCAAATTCACTATTCAAAATAAACTTCAAACTGTAAATTTTGTTATGCTGGATCAGCGTTCTTGTAGTGTGTACTTATTATGTCACATGTAACACTCACGACTGAATACAAATTTAATATTATATCATCTAATAATATATTTAAGCATAGGAGTGATATATAAGTATATAAACGAAGGCAATTATCTCAAACCAATAAAAGATTCTTTTGAATGAACAAAAGTAAAATCATAATAAAATTGACAACATCATACTGTTGTGACGATAAGTAGAGGACCTGTTGTTCTTATCAATCAGTATCCAAGTCAAAATCTAAACCTAGTTCTTATTAGATTTTCAAAACAAATAGAAATAGAGAGAGATTAATGACTGTGCTCAATCATGACGTTTCCCACTCATCTTGAAAGACTACGGCCATGCAAATGTGATATGCGTTCAATCAAGCTCAATTTGGTGATGATACCTCAAGAAGTGAACTGGTTGGATCATCCAAATGAAAAGCAAGCTATAATTGGTGGAGGTGGAAAAATTTCAGGTACTATAGCGTACCTACGACTTTCATTCTTTATTTGACACGTCATTAAATAATTTATTATTTTATTTTGTGGACCTATGTAATTCTTAAATGTTACTTTTTGTGGCAAATAATGAATGGAGGTAGCTGTACTACTAAAAATTCTTTGGACAAATTTATTAGAGTAAAGATCTAGGTTTAATACTTTGTTTGATGGGAGGGATGAGCGCTAACAAAATCTCCAAGTTTAAGAAATCCTCAATTTTGGTCCCTAAACCAACATCTCCATAAAAAACTTAAAAGATGCTAACATGGTAATTTTTAAAATAATAATAATAATCTTACAAAAACTATTATTATCTTTCCACACTCGTATACAGATATGGTATAGGGGTGCATTCAATCTTTGTTTGTCTATTAGTTCATAGTTCTTCTCTTTATCGCGGGGTAGAGCAGCTTGGTAGCTTGCAAGGCTCATAACCTTGAAGTCACGGGTTCAAATCTAAGGTTTGATCTTGGTAACTATTAATTAATTAATTACTATTAATATTAGCTTTTTTTCTTTCTAGATTGGGGGCGAAAAAAGGAAAGAGAGGGATGGGGTTTCTCTCGCTTTTGGCATAGCGGGCCCCCAGCGGGAGGACCGCACGACAAGCTATTAGCTCAGTGGTAGAGTGTGCCCCTATTAATTGCGTGTTGTGTCTGGGCTGTGAGGGCTCTCAGCCACATGGATAGTTCAATGTGCTCATCAGCGCCACACCCTGAGATGTGGATCATCCAAGGCACATTAGGATGCCGTACTTCTCCTGTTTGAACCGGGGTTTGAAACCAAACTTCTCCTCAGGAGGATAGATGAATCGCCCCATCTATCCTCCTGAGGAGAAGTTTGGTTTCAAACTCCGGTTCAAACAGGAGAAGTACGCCATACTAATGTGCCTTGGATGACGACCTTGACCCCTGTTATTTTGAGATCATATCTAGTCTTCAGAGTTTGCCTCGATTTGGTATCGCTCTCGCAGCCCACACCGAAACAGTGCTTTACCCTTAGATGTCCAGTCAATTACTGCGCCTCAATGCATTTCGGGGAGAACCAGCTAGCTCTGGGTTCGAGTGGCATTTCACCCCTAACCACAACTCATCCGCTGATTCTTCAACATCAGTCGGTTTGGACCTTCACTTAATTTCACCCAAGCTTCATCTTGGTCATGGTTCCTTACTTCGACAGGGTACAAATATCTAAATTTTCTATTTTTAGATACTTTTTTAGACCTATTGTCAATACTAAGTAGCAGCCAAAAATTTGTATCCATTTTTCATGATATTATGCATGGATCAGGTATATCATGGCGAATTCTTCAGAAAAAATTGTGTCTTCCACAATGGAATCTGATAAGTGAGATTTCGAGTAAGTGTTTACATAATCTTCTTCTGTCCGAAGAAATGATTCATCGAAATAATGAGTCACCATCGATATCGACACATCTGAGATCGCCAAATGTTCGGGAATTCCTCTATTCAATCCTTTTCCTTCTTCTTGTTGCTGTATATCTCGTTCATATACATCTTCTCTTCGTTTCTCGAGCCTATAGTGAGTTACAGACAGAGTTCAAAAAGGTCAAATCTTTGATGATTCCCCTCCCTCTCTCCCTCCGACCCCCAGCGAGGCTCAACGCCACCTGCCACCTACCTATTATCTTGCCGTTGCTGCAGCCGTCGCTCGTGGTTGCCATCTAGTTCTTCTTCATATATCCCATCTGAAAAAAGTTTCCTTTTTCAGGTCGATCAACAAAGAGCCAGTAAATTTCCAATTTAAAACACTTATTAGGATAACCAAATGGGGATTTTGAAAACAATTGTATTTGGTTGAATCATAAAGAAAAATGTTTGCAAAAGTTGCACAAAATTAAAGATTGATTTGATTAGAATATCGATGAGACAAATATCCAATCCGGGATATATATTAAGATTACTCTTAATCTGCTACTCAATCATTGATTAATCACACAAATTGCTTGTAATCTTATAAGTGTAAACTTACCAACTATCACAATCACACTCTCTAAAGCTTCAGTTAGCACTTGTTCCAGCTCACGAACAAGTCAACCAATTCAAATACGAACAGCCAATGGCACACCGAGTGCCTCTCACAACCTCCACTCCATTTTGGAGAAAACGGTTTTATAAAACAGGTTTGGAGAAAAGGTTTTCGCAAATAGAGAAGAGAAAGATTGTAGTAGGCTAGAAAGCAATAAGTAACAACAATATACTATGGGGAATTAAATGGACATCCTATTAATCGAATTGATTTTTTGTTTAGATGAAAAACATCCTAAACATGCAAATCAATTAGCATTAAGATTTAGGGCTATTGCTACGTCGAATAAAATAATTCGGAATTGCTTAATTAAGTGTCAGATTCAAAATCTTGCCTAAATTAGTTAGATAAATGCTAATGGTTTGGAATTACCAAATCAATGTTGCAACCCTAACTTAACTTTTATTACCTAGTGATCTAAGAACCTAACGATTATAGATTAGATGTAGGTCTGTAGTAATAAACTAGACATGATTGGCTAATTCGTCAAATATTCTCATACATATTCAGTCAATGGAATAAGAACAAGATGAGAATTCATCCAATAATAATCGATGAAGGTCCCAATTGAATACAGAAGAAGAAATACAGAGGAGATGAGAAAATGTTGGAGAGAATTCAGTGTGAGAATCGTGATGACAATGTTCGCAAGCCTGCTAGGGCTGGAATTTTAAAAAAATACATGATGGTGCCGCAACGCTTGGAAGCAGCACTGTAAAATTAGGAAATAAACTCGTAAAATGTAACAACAATTCCAAATTCAGCAACAGTAAAACCTCTTATGTTGAGTTCATAAAAGTTATATATATTAAAAATATACAGATATTTATATATATTAAAGGAAAGTAACAAAATTAGTTAATAAGTGTAACTGTAGTAGTTGTTAATTTGTTGAGTTTGTTTTAACTAATTTCTAATTCAGTTTACTCTTTAGTCTTGGGTGTAATATCTATAAATAGCTCTATGATCTATAGCGTTTTCACTCATACATTTTAGTGAAAGATTATTGCAAGGTATCAGATTCTATTTAAAAACATCATTCTGATTAATTAGATAATTATGGTGTTTTATTTTAAAATTAATAGATAGATATCCTTAATTTTTCAATGTAAAATTCTCAACATGATTCTCTTCACATATCGAATTCTGTCGATTTTCATTCACAATTCAATCATTATATTTTGTATGATTGATAAGATTACTAAGATAATTTAAAAGTTGGGACAAAAAATAAGGGAAAAAATATAATATAGGAAAATACAAAGAGGGGAAATAGCTCTACTATATTTCCGTTCTCATTTTTGGGACAAGAGATCTAAGCTTAGAAATCTAAGCCAAATCTTTTGATAATATCCACAAGATTCGAATTAATTCAATTGTTCTTACTTCTTGAGAAGATAATTAATTAAAGATACAACACACTTAATAGTTAATAATATAAAAAGATTAAAGCAAGTTTTAGACTAAAAGCGACACCCGAACTTTTTAGTCCAAGTTTTTTTTTAAAAAAACTAGTTTTTTTCATGTGCTTTGCACGTGGTTATTTCCTTTTAAAATATAAAATAAAATTTATAATATATGGCTAATAATTCTATTATAATATTTTGTATAAAATAATTTTTTACTATAGATGAAATATCCATTCCTTAAAAAAAGATAAAAATCATCATACTCTTATGGAATTCCATCCACTATAAGTGGAGGTATGAGTGGTTATGACTATTACACTACAAAAATTTTGGGTTTTAATGTCGGTTGAAATAAGTGAAATCGGATGTAAAATGTCGGTTGAAAAAAGTGAAATCGGATGTATAATGTCGGTTTAAAAAAATGATCTCTAATATTGATTTTAAACCAACATTAAAGATGGGCTACAATGTCGATTTAAAACCGACATTAAAGGTCTCTCATTTATTTATTTTTTAACTTTATTAAAAATCCATTTCAAATGAAATATTCTCTCTCCTTTCACTTCTCTCTTACCAAACCCTCTCTTCTCTCCTTAGCTTGGCCGTGCACATCACTTCCATGGATTGTCGTCACCGGTGTTGCTTGGATCTCCGTCATCGTGGGCTTCTTTCGGTGGTGGGTCATCGTCGTGGGTGTTCTTCGGTTGTTTTTCAGTTGGTTTTCGTCAGCATGTGGGTGTTCTCGAGGTGTTCTCATGGGTTGTTGTCACCAATGTTTCTTGGATCTCCGTCGTCGTGGGCTTCTTCCAGTTATGGGTCATCGTCGTGGGTGTTCTCCGATCGTTTTTCTGTTGGTTTTCATCTGTGCGTGGGTGTTCTCGGGGTGTTCTTCGCCGGTGCATGGGTGTTCTCCATTGTTCTTCGCATGTTCTTCCGGTGGTTCTTCACATGTTCTTTTTGGGGTGTTCTTCACTGGTGCATGGCCTTTAAGTGGCATTGTTCTTCGGGTGTTCTTCGGTTGGCTTTCCGGTGGTTGTTCGTCGTGGTTGTTCTTCCAGTGTGCGTGGGTGTTCTCGGGGTGTTCTTCGCCGGCGCATGGGTGTTCTCCATTGTTCTTCACATGTTCTTCCGGTGGTTCTTTGCATGTTCTTTTGGGGTGTTCTTCACCGGTGCATGGCCCTTAAGTGGCATTGTTCTTCGGGTGTTCTTCGGTTGGCTTTCCAGTGGTTGTTCGTCGTGGTTGTTCTTCCAGTGGGTCAGCTCGTCATTCGTTCAGCTGGTTCTGATCGTAGAGGTAGGTTGCCAGCGTCTTGGTCAGCTCGTTGTTTGTCAGATTTGTCGTCTCAACTCTGTTTACAAGTTCGATGCTCGCCAACGTTCCAATCTTCGAGCTTCAGTTCAAATCTCTTCAAGTTTGTGGGTTGTTTAAGTTGTTTGCTTAGAAAGGTAAAATTTTGTTTTCATATGAATTTTCAATTTAGTAATTTAAAGTTATTTCATTCATTTTATTTTTATTTTAATGATTAAGCTTATTGAAATTTTGAAATGTTGGAATTAAATTAGTTGAAGAATATATACTTGGTTGGTAGTCTTTCTTGGTGTGGTTCAAGTGTATATCAAAACCTTTTCTTTCAATTATATATAAACTAATTTGGTCTTACTTGGATGATTAAGTTTGATTTGTATGTTTCAAGTGTTAGTTCATTAATTTTTAATTTTTGTTCCAATGATTAAGCTTCTTGAAATTTTGAAATGTTGGAATTAAATTAGTTGAAGAATATATACTTGGTTGGTAGTCTTGCTTGGTGTGGTTCAAGTGTATATCAAAGTCCTTTTCATTCAATTATATATAAACTAACTTGTACTTGGTTGATTAAGCTTGATTGGTGTGGTTCAAGTGTTATTTCATTAATTTTATGTTTTGTTCCAATGATTAAGCTTCTTGAAATTTGTCAATAGTTGAATGAAATTAGTTAAAAAATATGTACTTGGTTGATAGTCTTGCTTGGTGTGGTTCAAGTCTATATCAAAACCAATTTGTTAATGTTTTAGGTCTTATTGTTGATTATGGTTAAATTTACAAGCTTACAGTTACGTAATTTTTCCTTGTTATTGTTTGTCTTTTTTGAAGATTAAGTTGCATATTTTACAATCATGGATAAGTCATGGATGAAAATGAATAAAATGTCAACTGAGTATGGTTTAGGGGTTGAGATGTTTATTAAAAATGGTCTACAACATTCAAATATATCGAATGTCATGAGTTATCCATCTTTAAAGTGTGTGAATGCAAAGGCACTAAATGTGAACACAATAAGAGATCACTTATATTTTAATGGTATAAATCAAAGTTATCAGACATAGATTTTTCACGGTGAATTATTACCGATTAAGAGAAACAATGAAAATGTATACTAGTGAAAGAGACAAAGTTAATGAGGATGATGTTGATGTTGATGACACAATTGGAATGCTTGAGACTACATAAAACTATTTTAATGAAAAATCCGATAATTTTGAAGAATTATTAGATTAAGCGAAAAAAACATTGTACCCAAATTATAAAACTTTTTTCAAAATATCTACATTGGTAAAGTTATATAATTTGAAAGCTAAATTTAGATGGAGCGATAAGACTTTCACTGAGTTGTGGAATTAATTCATGACATATTACCTATCTTAAAATCGACATTAAAGGGCTTGAATAACCCTATCTTTAATGTCAGTTTAAAGCCGACATTAAAACCCAAAATTCTTGTAGTGTTAATATTCTACTACTTTAGATTAATCTCATTTATTAATATTTATAAGAGCATTTGATTTTTAATTATCAAATTAAAATTTCAAAAAAAATATTTAGAAAATTAAGTACAAGCATAAAAATTTCAAAACAAATTTAATAGTTTATGTATATTAATTAAAAATTAACAATTAAGAAAAAAGTGATCTATCATTCATTTTCATTCTTTTTCAATTATATGGAGGCTGACAAATTAATTTAAAGAATTTCTTTCGAATGCATCTCAAGAGATCAAAATGAGTGTACATCCCAATAATATCTCAAAGTTTTACGCCACTCTTTTTATAGTTATGAACTTGAATCTGTCATTCTCACTACCTTGCTATAACATTCATGTCATCTATTTCAAAATAAAAGAAGATATCTGTGTTTAGTTGATTTTAGAAATAGATGAATTGTCTTATAAGAATTTGAGGAATTGATAAAAGAATTTTCATATTAAAAAAAATGAAGGTTAATATCGTCTGAAAAAGGTAAAATTAGAAAAATTGTTGACACTTATTCGATGATGAAGCACCAGGGTTAAATATCACTTCCAAACAATCATTTATCTACTCATTACTGACCATATTTTCCAAGATTTTCTCTATCTGAGAATCGTAAATTTTCAACAAAAACCTAACAACTATATATACATATAGATAGAGATTTTAAAATTGACATTACACATAACAAATTGGATTGATTATTCATCATCATCTCTTATATTTGTCGTAAAGAAAAAAAAAACATTTTTCGAACATCAAATTAAATAGAAAAAAAAAAAAAATAGACACAACCTATGTAAGATAAAGGTGATCTTTCATCAATGTTTGATAATTATTTAGTCACACATCAACTAGACCCTTGTTCATCATCTAATATTCAAGTATAAATCCTTTAGCAATTAATACTAAAGTATAAATGTTATGGTCACCGACAGGGTGGAATTAATTAAAATTTAGGCATAAATATTATGGTTAATGGAAGAGAGAAGAATTTGGATGGGTTGGAAGAGAGCCAAAGAGTTAGTAAGAGAGGAGAAAAATAATATAGGGAGGAGGCTCGAATGTGTACTAAAAATTAGCAATTAAATTATAGATATTTATACCAGTAATTATTATAATTATTTTAAATGATCACATGACATTTTAAATTAGGAAAGCAAGTCTGAAAAGTTATCTATCGTCTATCTTTCATTTTCTCTACTTTCTCCTCTTCTCTCTTCTTCTTTATTACTTAAAAAAATGATAAAATTTAAGAAATAATGTAGCTATTACTTTTACATTTAAGTATAATTAATTTACAAAATACATATTTTTGTCAAAAAAAAAAATTGGAAGTCGTCTAATAGGAATCAAAGATGAGTGAGGATTAAAAATTAAATCCCAATTAAAAAAATAAAGAGAAAGAAACTTGTGTTGACAAAATAGTTTTTTCGTCAATATGAGCTTAACTCAATGATATATGACGTGACCTTTTTTCCTAGAGGTTAAAGGTTCAATCTTACATCCCTGCAATTATTATAGTAAAAAAAATAGTTTTAAAAAATTATTGTTTGTTAAATAACAAATTTGGTTCCTATAATTTGGATAAAGTTATAATTTAATGATTTGACAATCCTCATAAATAGTTCCTATATTTTGATAAAATTCTTACAAATAGAGACTAAATTCTAATAAAGACCGATTTCAAATAAAGGAAAATGAGCAAACCTATTTACAAACATAGCAAAATGTCACTATATATTAGTGATAGACCACGATAGACTTTTATCAATATCTATTAGTATTAATGATAGAAGTCTATCACCTCTATCACTAGCACTATTTAGTGTGTTCTTTCTCAATGGATTTTGGAATGATCCGCTTCTGCTCATTGGTTCTCTATTTAGAGTTCCTTCAGTCTATTTTGTCCTAATGACCCTAAATCTAATAAACTAACATTTAAGGTTGTCTTATGAGTCTTGACCCCACATACAGGGATCAATATTCAAGATACAACTTAAAGGGTCTATAGTATAGGAATAAAACTGGATACATTATCTTGGTAACACTATGGATACGACCCACTTTATATTTGATACAAACGTAATGGTCCAACGTGTTCATGTAGGTGACACGCGAGTGAAGGTATCCTATGTAATGAGTTTGCATAAGACTGGACCGTGAAATAGTAACCATTAGATGTAACACCGTTGACTAGTCAGGTTTCTATTTCAATAGGATAACCTAGGCAACTTAGTTTTAATCCTGAGTATATTATGAACTTCTATTCACGAGAAATTGTCCTTCGATTTATATGGATGAAGGTGGTTAGTTCGCTGACCTAATAAGCCTACCATTTTGAGGACAAGACCGAGTGGGGAGCTAGGAACATAATTGTAAGATTGTATCAGCAACAGCAGAAGCACAAGGATCATTAAAGCACTCTAATTCATTAATATTGGTAAAATATAAAGCATGCTCTGGCAGAAAACAAGTGAGTTTCAAGACATACCTCTTGTAGAACATCTTCAAAGCGCGATCTCCAGCTGCAATCTTCTCTAAATTTTATTGCAGACCACCTCAAGATCTTCCCCACTATTCTCCTTGTGCTCTAGATTGAGTTGTGGGACTCAAAACAAGCTTGAATCAAGGGATGAAGGAGAAAAGCTCACAGCAGCAATCTTGTTGAAGAACCCTTTCTTCAACCTGAATTTTCTCTAAAATTCTCTCTTGATTGCATGCCCGAAATTTATTCAAAACTCTTCATTATATCGTAGATCAACATGCAATGGAGAGAATTTCATGAGTTGCAGCTCATGCTTGGAGTAAGACAAGGCAAAGAAGATGACTTTTGTGTGAGCAAGTAAAAAGATGGATAATGGAAAACATAGTTTTTCTATTTTGTGTTTTCTTTTTCTAATTTTCTATTTTTACCAAAAATAAAAACTTGATTTTTACAAAATCTATTTTGATTTTAAAAATTGAAAAAATAAAATTAATTTCATAAATTAATTTTTAAATAAAACTTAATCAATTTAATATCAAATATTAAATTAATTTTTACGCACATCCATCCTTATATATTTAAATCATATTTAAATATAAATTCTCCTATTTCGTTTAATTCTCAAATTAAACATGTAATTATATCTCATATAATTATTTATTCCCTTAATTCTAATTTGAACTTTTCAAATTAACTTATCACACTATTCTAGAGCTAGTCCGTTACGAGCTAGTAGGGGACCTCGCAGATCTACGGATCATGGGCTCCAACGATTCGAGATTAATTGGCTAAACTTATTAGACAAGATTAATCCCCATTTGTTAACTAATGAGTCACTTCACTAAAGCCCATAGTTGCACTCCCTTCTAGATATATTATGTCCACATGATTTAACCATAATCAGCAAGTCGACCCTTCATATGTTGTTCGTAATAACTGCTGGGTCAAATATCTGTTTCATCCCCGAGATTACGTCTTATTTCTCAAATTCCTACTGATCCTCTAATGAACAACTGGTTTGTGATCCAATCACTAAACTAAACTCTCTCAACCCAGTGAGAGGGTGGGGCCCCTTGTTCAAGACTTGGATTCTGTACTTGAGAGAACAACTTTTCTTCTATCCCTAAATCGTGGAGGCATGAACTCCATCTTGCACCCTATATCCCTAACTATTTATTATGTCTTACCCTTGAAATGGGAGTCTTAGTGAGCCGGTGTTGTTGAGTCAACCCTTACCTATGAAAATCTAAGGGCAATCCCAAATAAACAAGAGTTCATAGTTAGCTCAGGATTAAAATCAAATTACATAGGTCATCTAGGTGAAATAGTCAGTCTTATACAGTAAATAGCGTTATAAAGTAAGAGTGACTTATTTCTTGGTCCAATCTTATGCAAACTCATTACATAGGATGCCTTCACTCCTCATGTCATAACATGTACGAATTAGGATCACATCGTATGTAGCACTTTACAACTCTTTGTAAAAACTACAGAGTAAGCCGCATACAATGGTGTTGCCAGAATAAAGTACCCAACCTTATTCATGTACCATAGATCATTTTGACTATTTACTCGAAGCTAATCCACTCTTATGTCTCCACATAAAGTTCAAGTACTCATGCAATAGTCATAGGTCTTAGTTTATTGGATTTAGACTTTCATACAATTTATGAAATTAATAATAAATTTATTGATTATAGAAAATGTTTATCGTTTTACAAACTGCGAGTTTTAGGACATAAAACCCAACAATAAGAATACAAGATAAAATTCACTCTTTCCCACCTTAAGGGTAAGTAGATGAGTGTTCCCTTAAATAGTGTCTCCGAGACTTGAAAGGGCCATAATCTCTTGTTGGCCTGAAAGAGATTTCTTTTTATTGGTTGGGTCATAAAAAGGTTGTTCATTATAGGGGCAATGGAACTTAAGAAGTCAGAGGTAACCCAAGGGTAAAACGATAATTTGACCCAGTTGGAGTTACAAACACTCGTGAAGGACTAACTTGTTGGTATTGTTTTATATTTGTGGACACAGAAATATATCTGTAATGAGAAGAATATAGTTGTGGGTCTTTAGTGGAAATTAATTATCAAGACGATAGTATTTCCAGAATAAGGTACCCAGTCTATCCATATACTATAAATCGTTTCAGCTATCTACTCGAATTTGATCCACTCTTATGTCTCCACATAAATTCCAAATACTCATGTAACAACCATAGACCTTAGTTTATTGGATTTATGTTCTTTCTAAAACGAAATGAGTAATTCATACATTCAATAACAAATTTATTAAATAAACCTCCAAAACAACTTTATTGATAACGTAATAAGTTTAGGTGTTCACAAACCACAAGTTTAAGGACAAAAAACCCAACAAACTCTCATTTGGACTAAAATTCCAGTGGGTTTTCATATATACAAATATATACAATGTTGAGTATGTTGGGATTGGTATCCTAATTTTCCCGGAGTCTCGTAGTTTGTAATTTATACACATTGTTATAAATAAAATAAGAGTTATTTTATCTGACATTTACTTATATCCAATAATTAGTTTCATGGTTATCATATGTAAACTTAAGCATGTATATGAGATATACAAGTGGATCATGCCTTAAGTGATAACCTAAATAGGTCTGTAGTATAAGGATTAAGAAAAGATACCTGATCCTGATGATATTACAGATACGGCCTTTTTGTAGAAGTTTGCAAGTTTTGTGAACTACAACAAATGGTAGATCTTGACCATTCATGTGGAGACATGCAAGCGGGGGTGTCCTATACAAAGAGTTTGTATAAGACCGGACCACGAGATGATATGTCTCTGTATATAATGTCATTGATAGTGGAGACTTACATCTCACCTAAACGACCATAGGTGACATGACCTTAATCCTGGGTGTTTTGAGAACTTTTTCCTTTGAGGGCAATCCTTAGATTAGTATGGGTGAGAGTGGCCAGATTTCCAACTTAACATGCCTACCTTTTTTAGGACTTGTCTGATTTGGGAGCTTGGAATTCACTCCTTCCCTGAGGCAGGAGTAAGTAGATAGATTGCTCCCTTAAGGGCTGATTTCGAGGCTTGAACATAGTAGCCACAGCTTCTCTTTGGAAGAGAGGACTCAGTCATAGTAGGACTATGACTTATGTTCATTAGAGAGATCAGTAGTACTTAAAGAGTTAGATGTAACCACGGGGGCATAACAGTTATTATTGATTTATATGTTTAAAGTCATAGTTTATTACTTAAATACATTTGTTCTAAAATTTCACTATAAATTTCACAATATTTTTATAAATTTTCGTGATATCCATGATTTTTCTTGAAATATTCGTCGTTATAACTGTAAATCTGAGTTTATATCGATAATGATATTTTTGTCCTTGCTTGTTACAACAGCTTTCAAGGTTTTGTTGTCGATCGACTTCAAGAAGGTAGTCATCTTGGCTTTCCGGTAAGAATAGTTTGTTCCATCAAGAACAGGAGGATGCCTAGTGGAATCACCTTCCCCAATACCATCCACGAACGAAGCACTTGAAATAAAGGTGACATTGTCTGATACCAATTGAAAATTTTAGAATGAAGTTCCACACATAGAACTCAAATGTCACATAATAAGTCCTAACAAAGTCAAAGAGAACAACAAAGCAATAGTATATCAAGAATAAACACACAAGATTGTTAACCAAGTTTGGTGATAAGACCCACCTACGTTCGAGGGGCAGTGTGCCCGAAAAAGACAATCCACTAATATATCAAAGTCAAGCGATTACAACGTTATACTTATCTGTAAATAGCGAATATTACAGTGACACGCGTAGACCTTTTTCGACGAATAATACCTTATGCTCCTTCTAAGATGTGAGAAATCCTTCTCAATCAGTAAAGTCTTATGCTCCTCCTAAGAAAAAACAACATTTGTTGCGATAAAATGCTCGCAAGAGCAAGTAAATAACATGCCACCATAACTACAAAACAAAACCTTCTTCTTCAATTCAATGTAATGCAATAAGATTTTATGTAGAACACCCTTAATAATCTCCAAAATAATATGTGCGGCAACCCTAATACGAGGACTTCTTGAGCTTAAATAGTGCAAAATGATGGAAAGAATCCTCACATAATATCGTCAATTTAGCGAACAGAAAAACATCTCAATGAAAAAAAATTCTGCAAAATTATTTAAATAAGAAAAGGAATATTTTACCAAGTTGACACCTTGAAGAACAACCTCTGAGACAATTACCTACATAGACAAAACCTAATAAAACTTCTAAACAGTCCAAAAAATCAATATCAATTAACTTAAACAAATATATTTAGTCAATATCACATTTCTAACCTTTACCAATTCTGAAGCAAGAACAGTTTCAAAAGATTTTTAAAAAGGAAAAAGAGTAATTAAGGGCCAAGCAGAAACCGATTGGTTCTATAAAACTTAGCCACATTTGTGTTGTTGTTGCCCGTCTACCTACCGGATCACAAGTCCAAAAGCCCACTTTCCATCGACCTTCATTTTTACACAAAGAATACTGATCACACCTAGAAATCTACACCTCTTGTAACCGTTCACGTAAAAAAATAATAAAATATTCTCGAATGCGTCTCTTCAAGTTCCAATCCACCCCTTTTCTCAATTAATTTTCAAAACAACCCCCAATCTAAATAACTCACTGGATTGTCATAGAAGTTCGATTAATTTTGGATTTTTTTTTACAATGTAATTTTCTAAGAAACCAACCATTAATTTTTCTATTAATGGAATTTAAACAAAATAAATAGAAAAAGATTAATGCAATTCATTTACATATTAAATTTGAAATAAATGAATTGGTACTATCGCAAAATAATAATAATAATAAATAAATAAAATAAAATAAAAAGAATTGGTATTATATGTCTTGAAAGGCTGGATTGAATTACGTGGTAATCCAGATAGATTTTATTATATAACGAACACATCACTCATAAACTATTTGAGTTAATTAAATTAGGTTTGTTAGTCATAGTCACTTATCAAAATATTTATTTAACCAAAAAAAACACAATGTTAATTTCTAAAGCATTTTTACCTTCAAATATTGAAAAGTTATTTGTAAAATTAGTTGGAAATAAGTATTCTAAAAACAATCATGAATAAAATAAAAGGAAAAGAAATATATGTATATATATATATATATAATTTTATTGAAAATAAACAAAAATACATCTTTATCTGAGCATATATAGTTTCATCGTAGTTTACATATATATTCATTCATTTAACATCATTAATGTTTAAATTCTTCATACTTCCACTTATACTAAAAAAGTTATATGTTTAAGTGTACAACAAAATTTAATATTATTTTAAATGAATCCACAAATCAAACCAAATTTCGCGAGTTTGAGTTTGATTGATTTAGTTTTTCAAGTCCTATCCATAATCAATATGAGTAAATGTAAGCCTAACTCAAAATATATATGATGTTTTTTAAAATCAACCTGATCTCAAAATAAGTAGTATTTATTAAAAAATAATAATAATCTATAATATATTAAAAGAGGCAATCAGAAGAGAATTTGTACTTCCGTCTTTGCTCTTTAAAGTTTTCATAATGACTGTTTTGTCCTCAAAATCACAACCATTTGTTTTATAGGTAAGTTTTATAAATTTTCTTTTTTTTTTCTCTCTTTTTTTTTTTATGGAGTCTCTTAGTTTTTTCCCTTATTTTTCTTTTTCATTACTAAAGAATTAGTAAAGTGAAATTTGAAATCACACACCATTTAACAAATACACAAATTCTTTTGTAGAATAACTACATTTTTTATACTTTTTTCGTGCATCTTTTCCCATTTTATCTTTCAAAAACTTTATTTAATGTCTTATTTCATTTTATTGCGAAAATTTATAATCATAAATGAAAATATTTCACTGTATTTTATCTCTTTTATTTACCACTGAAAATCAATAAAAAATTATTTATTAGTTCAATCATTTCTACTTCCTCTGAAAAATTATGCTGAAAAGATTTTTCACTACTCCACCATATTTCATATTAATATGAATTAACGAAATAAATTTAACTAAAAATATATTCATTTAAAATTTTATGTTCAAAAGGTTTTTTAACAATGTAGATCCACGTGTCTTCAAAACAATAAAAATAATAATGATTAGTAGCAGATTTTTTTCCCTATAAAAATACCAGCTATTGCTTAAATTACTACAACTTCATATTAAGACTACTTTCCTCTTAAATTTAATCAAATATGGCGAAAAACTTCGGAAAGGGCTTCCCAACTGAAGATTGTTCTACGGTATCAATGGCTACTGACCCATCTACGATGGGCCAATACCTAGCCCGTCGGCTCGTACAAATTGGTGTCTCCGATATCTTTTCGGTTCCAGGAATTTCGAATCTGGCTATATTCGATTACTTTATGGCCGAAAAAGGATTGAACCTTGTAGGGTGTTGTAGCGAGCTCAATGCTGGCTATGGGGCTGATGGATACGCCAGGTGCCGTGGTGTTGGAACCTGCGCTGTGACCTTCACGGTTGGTAGTCTTAGTCTCATCAATGCCATTGCCGGTGCTTACTCTGAGGATCTTCCTGTGATTTGCATTGTGGGTGGACCAAATTCAAATGATTATGGGAGTAAGAAGATTCTCCATCATACCATTGGATTGCCGGATTTCAATCAAGAATTCCGTTGCTTCCAAAATGTCACATGTTATCAGGT
Organism: Benincasa hispida; assembly: GCF_009727055.1. NCBI lineage: Eukaryota > Viridiplantae > Streptophyta > Magnoliopsida > Cucurbitales > Cucurbitaceae > Benincasa > Benincasa hispida. The sequence continues at coordinate 46,969,582 of NC_052351.1, forward strand.
AAAAATTTTCAATTGGAATAATACTTATTTAAGATGCTAGTTGTTACTTTTTAGGCTAAATTATAAGACATATACCTTAAACTTTGTCATTTTTTTTAAAAAAAATATTCAATATTATTCCTAAACTTTTGTAAACTTCTCAAAACTATCATCTGAATAAAAATTATTAAGAATTTTGAACAAAATCGAGATTCAATTCTGTATGACGATGACCTAAAACGATGTAGTGATTTAAATTTTATTTCTAAGTCATGATCATCGAACCATTGTACATCACTTTCAGAATTGTAAAAAATTTCTACACCAAACTATTTTTTAAAAACATTCGTGAAAAAAATACAGTAGAAATCCTTTAAAATTTTAATTTAACCTTCTATGTAGGCTGTTATCGATAATTTGGAAGATGCACGGTGGCAAATAGATAGAGCAATATCCAAATGTTTGGAAGAAAGTAAACCAGTTTACATTAGCATTTGTTGCAATTTGGTGGCCATTCCTCATCCTTCTTTCTCTTTCTCTGCCCAACCACTCATCCCACTCTCCCTTTCTCCCAAGTAAATCTTTCTTCTCCCAAAATACTCAAAATCCTAAATTTAATTCACTCATTTCCAAACAACAAAAAATGTTAATCCTTCATTAATTTCTACTTAATATTATCATAGGCAAAGTAATCAATTGGGTTTGGAGATGGCAGTGAAAAAAGCATCTGATCTTCTAAATACAGTCATTAAGCCTGTAATGATTGGTGGAAAGAAGCTACGACTTGCCAAAGCACAAGCTGCATTTCTAGAGCTAGCCGACGCTTGTGGCTACGCGGTTGCCGTTACACCATCGGCAAAAGGCATGTTTCCGGAGAACCACCCTCATTTCATTGGAACTTACTGGGGAATAGTCAGCACTGCCTTTTGCGGGGAGACGGTAGAAATAGCCGATGCCTCACTTTTCATAGGAGCCACTTTAGACGAATTGGAAACTGTTGACTACTCTCTGACCTACAAAAAGAATAAAGCCATTATCGTTGAACCAGACCGCGTCATGTTTCCAAATGGATCGAGTTTTGGGCTAATTTTAATGAAGGACTTTCTTCAAGCTCTAACTAAGCGGCTCAAACCCAATTTAACGGCTTATGAGAATTATCACCGAATTTATGTACCCGAGTCGAGTCCACCGCAATCGGAGTTGGGCGAGGCATTGCGGGTCAATGTTCTTTTCAAACATATTCAAAAAATGTTGACCAATAATATGACTGTGATATCTGAGACGGGTGACTCTTGGTTTCATTGTCAAAAACTTAAACTACCAAAATCATGCGGGTAAAACCTCCCTCTATAATCTTTTATTTATTTTCTTTTTTGGGTTTATTTTGTTAAAGTATTACAACCTTGAGCAAAAAGGATTGAATCTTAACCTTTACACATATCATCAAGCGATTATTAAAGACAAAACGTATTATGAAATGTGATGATTAACTTTATTTAATAATGGTTTTCTTTTATAGAAATTCCGTAAACATTTTTTTTTTTTTGTCAAAGAGACATTTTTCTAAAAATCATTTATCATTTTCTAAAAAGTACCAACTAACATCTAAAGTCTAAATTGTTGTAATGAAGCAATAAATCATCTTCTTATTCTAAAGATAAAGGATATTAACGGAGTGATCCAAATGAGTACGATACTTCGTATACAAGTTATTCATAGTTATATATATCCAATTAAAAAAAAAGAGCATTTAAGTTGATTTTTAAATTAGAGGAATCAAAATGTTGAATAAAAAAAAAATAGAGAATTGAAACAAATGAAGATTTTTTTTTTTTTTTTTTTTTAAATATGGAATAAAGTCGAACTTTGTTTGAAAATTGAACCAAATCTTAATCGATCCATTTAGGTTGCTTTTGTTACTCTAGTTTTTATTTACTTTTGTTCTCTAGTTTTTATTTCTTACTTCTTAAGATGAATATTACGCTTTTAGATTTTAAAATTTGAGTGTGATTATATTTACGACGTTAAATTTTTGTTATAAATATAAAATAGTTATTTTGAATATTTAATTTAGAATTTAGAATTTAGAATTTTATTTTAGGACTTCAATTTTTTTTTAATTAAAATTTAGAATGTTACTATACATTTTTTTATTAAATAAATAAACAACGAAAAAAACAAAGTTACCGAATAAAATTAAAATTCTCTCTTAGAAGATGGACCTTTCTATATTAAAGAATTGAGTTTGTTTGTAAATAATTTCTTGCAATATAATGCTTTATAAGCCTCATCGTTGAGTCAAGTTGGCCGACCCAACCCAAAAAATTAGTCTAAATTTGGCCCAAATACAAGCCCTACGTGCCTTCAGCATTGTAGGATGAGGAGGGTTGCATATTCCATCTTACTCGAAGGTCTTCCAATTTGGTTCGTGCATTTAATTCTCTTCATTTATTTTTTTAATCCCCATGCATGTACAAATGAAAATTAGTTTGTTGTTGAATTGATTTTTTAATTTCAAAAACTATTTTTTATTATTAACAATTATATATAAAAGATATCCATTATTATATTGGATTGCCTTTTTATCCAGTATGATGGATTCATCCAAATACGACTCAAACAAGCTGGCTCATGGGTCGACTCAATTAAAATAAGATAACTTGGTATCCAATCCAATTTATAAAATGGATGGTCAACCATTGACCTTGACCTAAGTTAGGATCGGCCTTTTGACTTTGGACCCCATGATGAAACTACGTAATATGCAAAGTCCTTCCTACTACACATGCAGTAGGTGAACCTATTTTTTTTTAACAACATGTGGGGTGGGGATCAAACATCCGAGTCTCTGACCACGAAGTTGATAATACAAACTTATGTCAATTGAAATATGTTCATGTTTGCGAATCTACTCGAAAAAAATACTTTTACCTGTTTAATTATATTTGATTCGAGGGGAAATGACATTGAAAATTTGTAGGTATGAAGTACAATTACTATATGCATCAATTGGATGGTCTTTAGGGGCAACTCTTGGATATGCACAAGCCGCACCAAATGAACGAGTAGTTCTATGTATTGGTGATGGAAGTTTCCAGGTGAATTGTATTTTCAAAGTTTATAAACTAGAATTAAAAATTATAATTATTTTTGAACCAATTAAAATAAAATTGTCTCAAATTTTGTTACTATTATTATTGTTGTTTTGTGAAAGATATGAAATAATTGTGATGTTGTGTAGATGGCTCCTCAAGATGTGTCAACAATGTTAAGATTGAAGCAAAGGAATATTATATTTTTGATAAATAATGGTGGATACACAATTGAAGTAGAACTTCATGATGGCCCTTATAATATCATAAAAAATTGGGACTATACAGCTCTAGTCAATGCCTTGCACAATCATGAAGGCAATTGTTGGACCACTAAGATAAATTTCCTCAATATCCATTTTCCTTTCATTTTGTTATATAACCTAAGAAAAATTAAATTTTAACCATGGTAAATACTCATATGCATGCTATATTATTGCTACTTTACTCAATTAAATAACTTTTAAAAAAATTTAAAAATGTCTAATAGGTCTCTAAACTCTCAATCTTACGTATTGAAATATTTCTATAGTTTAATTGATATATTATATATAAAATTAAATTTTATGTTTAATAGAATAATAACTTATTAATGTCTAGTAGACCAACGAATAACTAAAAATGTATAACAAAGCAATAGCTTATTCAACATAAGTTTTAAATTTCAAGAATCAAATCGACACAAATTTAAAAGTTCAGATGTTATGCCTTATAATTTAACCTCTATCGGGTTAACCATCTATCTAAACATTCTACTTTTCTCTTTCATGTTATAATATTTTAAGGACAAAAAAAATAGTGAAAATTAATTGTTCTCGAGAGTGGTATTATAAATTAAACGAAGCAAAATGTTTGCATTTTTTTTACAAAGTTCTTTAAAAATTTTGGGTTTTGCATTATAGGTTCAAACAGAAGAAGAGTTGGTAAATGCAATTGAGACAGCAATGGGAGATAAAAGTAATTGTTTGTGCTTCATAGAAGCTATCGTTCATAGAGATGATACTAGTAAGGAATTACTTCAATTGGGAAATAAGCTAGCTGCCATTGCTAGTCGTCCTCCCAAACCAGTTTTATGATTTCTTTTTTTAGACTTATGTCTAACATAACACTTATCATCAAGGATCATCAATTATGTAATTCTTGTATATTTATTTGAGTTAGTTCTACATCTTCAATCAAAGTGAGAATAATTTAATTGGTACCTCTGATTAAATGATTTAATTAAGTTCAAGTTTTTCACTCTCATTAGAACTCAAATATAATAATAATATTGCCAATAAAGACTAATTTTGCATCAAGCTAGGTTCTTTACCACTCTCATCTTATGATTTTAATTAAGGTAATGATTAGGCGCAACTAACCATGTACATCCATTTTTCTTACACACACAAAAAAAATATTCAATAAAATATTTTTCTAGAAAGGGATTATTTGCCATGTGTCAAAATGTTATTGGATAATCTCTTAGATGCACCAAGATAGATGCCACCAAGGAAGCACCCAAGTTTTTTTCTACCATCGTAATAATATTTCAATTACCTTTTTTTCTTTTAAAAATAAGACATATCAAATTACGTTCAAGAATAATGTAATTTTTGAAAGTAGTGATAAAAATAGTGTATGTAGGAAAGAAATTACAAAACTAAGGTGAAATCGAAAAGTATTGAAAAGAAAGGTAGCAAAATCGTGTACCCGATACACAATTATTGTTGTGGCCTCAATGTCAGCGTAGACTTGGTCAATGAAGACCAAACTCGTGGATAGGATCCACAATTTCCTTTTTTTATTATTTTTTATTGTGTTCACAATTTCCCATATTAATAATTTTCCATATAAAAAAACTCGAGAAAATTTTGAATTAATTACATGTCGTTATTATATTAATTTTTGCATTAAATGAAATTTTAATGAAAGGTATATATATATATATCTCTTTTGAATGAAAAAATCTTGAGGTGAAATTTTGGAATATACAAAAGATTCAATTTTTGTTCAAGTCGCTAAATTAAAATTTGCTTCATCCAACGATTTTGTTAATGTAACATTATATTCAGATTCTTACTTAAAAGAAAAAAAAAAACTCGACTTCATGTTAATAGTAGCAGTTTATTTTTTTAAAAAAATGAAAGGATTTACTTTCAAAATCCATAAATATTAAAACCAATTCTATTTTTGTCAATATTTTCAAACCAACTCTATTTTTGTCGATAAATATTAAAATAACATTATTTTTTTAAAAAAAAATCCTAAAATTAAATTCAAGTCAATCGTAATGTTTGTTTTTAATTCATAATTCATGAATTTTCTAAAAAAATGCATAAGTAGATATTGTAAAAAAAAAATCTCATAAATAGATTTTAAATTTAATTAGTATATATAATGCCATTAGTGATAGAATATGGAAATCAATATTTTCAAATTCTATAAAAAAAAAAATCCTAATCTTTAATGATCAAACATTTTGTTTAAAAAAAAATGTCAAACATTAATGTCCCTTCGATTTTTTTCTTTTTATTTTTTAAATGATCAAACATTAATATCTCTTTCAAAGTCGTCAAACCTCATTCATGATTTAGTTTTAAATTTTTACTTGACATGTGGCTCGAAAATCATGGACCTCGTCCTCGATTTAGCCTTAAATCGTGGACCAGGTACACGATTTTTCTGTTGAGTCGACACTCGTACACTCCGTCCACGATTTTACAATCCTATTTTTATCAATACTTTCAAACCAACTCTATTTTTGTCAATAAATATTAAAATAACATTATTTTTAAAAAATCAAATTTACTTATATGCAATAGTCCAACTAACTTTTTATCGACCTAAATCAAATGGATAAGCCAATCAAGAAACGCTTGGGACCAACAACAAGAGGAAACAATAGACAAAGTATGCACCGCAGAATAATGGGTCAACCCTATTACAACCTGTTGAAACTAAATTAAAGCCCAAAATTTCAAGCCAACACATTAAATTAACAATCTCATTATAGATAACTCCATATTGAGAGTGAGTGGTGAGTAAAATTTAATGTATATCGTTTTTACCACCACTACTACGTCAGACTCCAGCCAAACTGCCTCCATCCTTCATTTCTTCGACCAAACGCAAACCCTTCAATAGAGCAAGGATTTCTGCCGCTTCGACCTCCACATAAACAGGAATACACATCGCATGGCCCGCCACAATGTCACCATTCTCATCTCTGATAATAGCCCCCGACCAATCCAATCTTTTTCAGGCACTCTAGCAACATCCATATGCATTTTATAACACCCACCAGCCAACACACTCGCGCAACGATTAGCCCTCTGCCTCGCAATAGGTAACCCGACACCCTCCTGCCCCATGCCTGCCAATAGATTTAACAAATCAGAAATAATTGTTTGTAATTGTGAATGTATACTTAGTCCTCTTAGTTGGAGAGTCTTTAGCATGGTTAGAGTTTTGTTGGCTCTATTCTTAGACTGTTGGTATAGTATTTATACTTTTGTACAATCCTTGTAAATATATACTTTTGATAAATACATACTTCAACATGGTATTAGAGTCCTTTCTTCCATAACCTCTCATTGCTTCAAATTTATCCGGCTTAAAACCTTCCGGTGGATGTCTCCTCAGATCCGATGAGTCAGCTCACTTTCGTGCATTTCCAGATCCGGTGAGCTTCGACGCAACCCTCTATTCTCCGTGTGAGTTCCTTCGGTGAGCTTCCAGATCGGGTTCTCTGTATGAAACCCGAGTTCCTCTGGTGAGCTTTGACGCTCCTTTGTTCAAGATCCGTTTAAGACCTTCTCCTATGCAGCATCACCCGCCAGTCCAGTCAGGCCTTCCAGCTCCGAAATTCAAGATCCAGTCAACGCCTGTGCATCATCACCCGCAAATACCAAATGAAGCCAGATTTGAAATTTAAAAGGTCAGTCTGCCAATCTAGTCAGTTTCTCTATCCGATGTGCTTTCAGATCTGACGCGTTGATCCTGTTAAGCCGAGCCGAGCCGATCATGTTAAGTCGGGCTGAGTCGATCCTGTCAAGTCGAGCCGAGCCGATCTATGTTGATTGACCCGAGCCGATTCAGTCAAAGCCAAGCTGCTGAGCCATTTTAGTCAAGCCAAGCAGTTGAGCCAGTTTCTTCTCTTCCCAAGCCGCTGAGTCGTTTTCAGTCAAGCCAAGAAAATGAGCCAGTTTCTTCTCTTCCCAAGCCGCCAAGCCACATGGAAAAAGATTACGTATTTTGCTCCATTAGTACTATTCTTGATGCGAAAAATTACATTACTTGGGCTCATCAAATGAAGAATTGGGTGTAATTATGGTGCATTGTCACTAATGATATTCCTTAGTCAAGATATCCATTAAGGACGATACTAAATTCATCGAACAATTAGAGATTGGGACAACAAAAATTGTCAGATCATCACTTGGCTCGAAAAATACGTCTATGCTGGCCATTCACATTTAATTTGATGTGTTTCATGATGTCAAGAGTTTGTGGGATTACCTATCTACCCGGTTCCAATCTGTTGACTTAGCTCACTACTATCAGCTGCACAACACTCTTGTTAATCTTAATTAGGAGACAGGGGAATCTGTTAATGATTATTTGGCCACGCTTTAGCCAATTTAGACATAATTAGATCAAGCTAAAATTAGTATTGATCATCTTCATCTTATCAAGGTTCTTATGGGGATTCGTTCAAAATATAAGTCGATCTGTGCTACCTTGCTACACCGTAGTCCCCTCCCATCATTGGATGCAACAATCCAGGAAATTTTGTTTGGAGAAAAATGTCTTGGTATCACTTCTTCCAAGAAATCTGAAGTTGTCCTCACAAGCACTCATTTGCCTAGTACTTCTGGAGCTACCTTCTGTAAAAAATGCAAGCTTATTGGGCATAAGTTTGCTAACTGCCCAAAAGTCGAGTGTAGATACTGTCACAAACAAGGTCATATTCTGGACAACTACCCTACACGACCTCTACGACTGTGAGGACATACTTTCAAGCGTCGAAAGTGTAAACCTGGTCCTAGCTTTGCTTCTGCTGTTGCTACTATCTTTTCTACTGATTCTGAACCTTCTCTACCTACTTTATAAATTAGAGACGTAAAAGGCTTGCTTAAACAGGTGTTTTCATCCAATTCCTCTGTACTTGTAGTTGCCCCAGGTAATAGGTGGTTTCTTGATTCTGCTTGTAGAAACCATATAACGTCTGATTATTCTCTTATAACTACACCCACTCCTGCTAAATCTCTTCCTCCTATCTGTGCTGCTGATGGCAGTTGTATGCCCATATCCCATGTTGGCTCCATTGACACTTCCAAGTTGCAGCTTTCCAATACTTATTGTATTCTAAATCTGAACTTTAACCTTGTTTCTGTCGGGCAATTGTGTGCTTTTGGTTTAATTGTGTCTTTTTCTTCTATTGGGTGTCAGGCACAAGATCTGACTATGTATCAGTGGCATCTCCATCTCGGTCATGTTTCTTCTGTAAAACTCCATCATTTAATCTCTAGTAACAATTTGAATAATGTCTCCAAATTTGTATTTTTTGACTGTTTGAATTGCAAACTTGCGAAACAACATGCATTATCTTTTTCCCAGTCCAGTTCTGTAAGTGATCAACCCTTTGACTTAGTTCATACTGATATTTGAGAATCTGCTTCTATCTCCGATATTAATGGGTTTTACTATTTTGTCTTGTTCATTGATGATTACTCTCGGTTTACCTGGATATATTTTCTTAAACATCATTCTTCCCTATCACAAATATATATTGATTTTGCTAAACGATCGAGTAGTCTCTAGCTACTTGGTCACTCGGTATGTGATACTCGCCGCTTGCCCTTCGATCACTAGATGATCATGCTTCATCGCATAGTTGTCGTCTACTCGATCATTTAGGCATACGTTTAAACTCAGTGCGTTGCACGATCGAGTGGCCTTCATACTTCATTGCATAGTCAAAGGTACTCAATTGTAGCTACACGATCGTGGTTACTCGATCAACATTACTCGACGAGCACAAGGAAAAACTACATGATCAGTGGAACGAGGATTCACTCAGGCGGTTCAAGATCTGGTTCACTTGTTTGAACCAGTCGACTGGATGGTTCAATGTAATAGTTAGTTTTATTTCGAATTTTAAGGCATGTTATCTCGGTCCATCATGTTTCATTTTTTTTTTTAATGTACATGAGATGTATGCTTGTTTATATGCTATAATGTATGACATATAGTTTTAAAACCCACCTTAGGTTATACATTTATTCATGCATAATCTTTATATTATAAGTATTATAATATAGTAGATTGCATGATTAAATTACATTAAAGCATGCACATGCATCATATAATATAAGAGTTATATTTATGCATGCATTAAGCATATTCATGCATCATCTTTATATTATAAGTGTTATAGTATAAGGGTGTATGAGAGCATGTATACTTGGTTCATTACTTTGTTATATAAGAGTTATATAAAAGTAGTAATGAATGAACAATACATGGAACATGATATTTAGGTTTATTTATAAGAGTTATGTATACCTTGTGGGTGTTGCTTCGCATTGTGGTTGGTTTTAACTGTTTCATTTTTTATAAGGGTTATATTTAATGAAATTAGAATTAAAATCAATAACCAAGAGTTGCATGCAAACTTAGGTGAAATCATGTTTTAAAAGGGTTTTAAAATTTGATTGAAATAGACCTAAGTTCATGGTTCTAATAAGATTAGGAACCTAAGTTTAATCTTTTAAATCGACTTAATAGGATTAAATTGATTTTCATAAAAGATTAAATTTTTAATAAATCTATCTATAAGGGACCTTTTGTCTAAGGCGTGTTCTGGCTAGGCTAGGATATTTAAGCTGACAAAAACATAACACCCGTACCTGGGAACCTACCTGAAAAGGTGAATTATATAGATTTACTACAAGCATGCAACAGTTGATTAAAGTTTGTTAAAGTGTTTAATGAATGATGATCAAAAGTTGTTTAACATTCCAAAGTAAGAGTTACTTTAGGGCAAACCTAAACAGTCACTTAGTTAAAATAATTAGTCGTGTTTTTTCTAAGTAAACTAAACCCTAGGTTCTTAAAATACTCAGTGAGAGGAAAAAATATATGTGATATGTCAATTCTACTCACATTTCTCCCTGAATGTTCACGCCATGAGATTCATGCTTGGCCTCGTGGTGCCCTGGGAGCATCCCCCTCCGAATGGTATTTGCATGGGTCAATATCAAGGTGAACAGAGAGAGTATTTATAGTAAGTGGGTGAAGGATGTGTGTCAACATGTCCTGCGGTCTTCTTCATTGGTTTGTACCATGAGATCTTCTTGCACGGCCTCGTAATGCCCTGGGAGCATCCCCCTTCAGATGGTTTTTGCAATTGGTCAATATCAAGGCCAACTCCAGAAATAGATAGGGTCGCTTTAGTTTTTGCCCTAATCAGATTATTTTCCATTTGGATTAGCTGCTTGGGGCAGAACTCTAGAATCTAAAATGAAGGGTCACACTTACGGAAAATTTTTAAGCAAGTTAATGCTTTCTTGACCAAATCAATGATGGCTAGTCGTTATAGGAACAAAAGTTGTTCTGGTGTAATGATTGGTTGAGAGTGTCTCAATTCAGAGTAGGGATAAATTGACTACCCTTCGGTGGCTTTTGTCCTAAACCACTGAAGCATCATTGCAAAACTAGATGTCACACGGGGTTCATTTAGATTTTCCTAAACCAGATTGGATTTGTTTTAAAAAGTATTTGTTAAAATCTAACATAGATTAATATGTTTGTTTTTTTCAGCAACATGTCATTTCCTAATTTTTCGTTAGTTTCCTTTTCAAATTTGATCAATTACATACATTGGAAAGAGTCTATTAAAACGTATTTCGTGGTAACGACCTCGTGTTTGTCATAGTTGAGAAGTGTCCTCAAGTTCTGACCCCTGATGCACCGTGAAATATTCGTAATGCATATGAGGTGTGGATGAAGGCTAATTCGATGGCCCGACTTCACATTTTGGCTAGCATACCTGATGCATTGGCCAAAAGGGTTGAGAATATAGTCATTGCACGTCAGATCATGGACTTGTAGCAAGATTTTTTGAACATCAGTTCTCACTTTTTGAAAATGAGATTAATGACAAAGAAACCAATTGTATCAGTTCCAAAGATAATCTCCAGTCTTTCTTGAATGTCAAAGGACTAAAAGAAAAAGCAATTGTTACTGACTCAAATGAAGTTCATCGATGAGAATTGCCATCTGAAATGGAACTTGGAGCTTATATAGGTTCTAATACTGATCCCACCACTCTCTAGAAGAGAAAGAAGTTTAAAGATGATAAATGTAATTTATTTGTCTTAGTCACGTGTTTGGTAAAGAATGATTATTCTACTTGGATACTTGATTCAGGTGCTATTAACCATGTATGTTCTTCCCATCAAGGATTTAGTTCCTGGAAAAAGTTGGAAGATGGAGAGATGACTCTTCGAGTCGGTACTAGTGAGGTTGTTTCAGCTGTTGCTGTAGGCAATCTTAAGTTATTTTTGGACAAGAAATGTTATATGTTATTGGATAATGTTTATATAGTTCCTTATATTAAGAGAAACTTAATTTCAGTTTCTTGTCTGATTGAACAAGGTTATTTCATCTTTTTTTTTCTGAGAATAAAGTGTTTATTTTTAAGAACGATATGGAGATTGGTTTTGGTTCAATGGAAAATAACTTGTATGTACTAAGGCTATTAGTCATAAAAGCCTTGCTTAATACTACAATGTTCAAAACAATAATAACTAGAAAAAGACTAAGAGTTTCTCCTAAGGAAACCACCCATCTTTGGCATCTAAGATTAGGTCACATCAACCTCAATAGGATTGAGAAGTTGATGAAATGTGGACTTCTAAATGGTTTAGAAGAAAACTCTTTACCGGTATGTGAATCATGCCTTGAAGGCAAAATGACCAAACAACCTTTCACTGGAAAAGGTTATAGAGCCAGGGAAACCTTGGAGCTTATACATTCAGACCTCCGTGGTACGATGAGTGTAAGATCTCGAGGTGGATATGAATATTTCATCTCTTTCATAGATGATTATTCAAGATATGAGTATTTATACCTAATGCAACGTAAGTCTGACGCTCTTGAAAAGTTTAAGGAGTATAAGGCTGAAGTTGAAAACTTGTTAGGTAAAAAGATAAAAACACTACGATCTGATCATGGTGGAGAGTGTATGAACTTAGAATTACAGAACTATATGATAGAACCGGGAATCACATCCCAACTCTCGGCCCCAAATATACCTCAGCTGAATGGTGTATAAGAAAGGAGAAACATAACCTTGTTGAACATGCTCATCTACCAGACTCGTTTGGGGATTTGTAGTAGAGACTGCAGTTTACATTTTGAGCAATGTTCACTTGAAAAGTTTTCCTGAAACACCTTTTGAGATATAGAGAGGTCGTAAAGGTAGTTTACACCACTTCAGGATTTAGGGATGTCCAACCCACGTGCTAGTGTCTTAACCCTAAAAAGTTGGAACCTCATTCGAAAGTTTGCCTATTTGTAGGCTACTCGAAAGAAACGAGAGGTAGATACTTCTATGATCCAAGTGAGAATAAGGTATTTGTATCAACAAATGCTATCTTCTTAGAAGAAGACCACATAAGGGATCATAAACCACGAAGTAAGCTTGTTTTAAATGGGATTTTTAGTAAGTCTACTGAGAGTTCAACAAGAGTTGTTCAACAGACTGATAGATCAACAAGAGTTGTTGATGTTAGTTCATCTAGTCAGCCATCTTAAGAGTTGAGACTGCCTCGATGTATTAGGAGGGTTGTGAACCCACCGGAATGCTACATGAGTTTAACAGAAGCCCAAAACATCATATCTGAGGATGGGATTGAGGATCCATTATCTTATAAGCAAGTAATGGAGGATGTTGACAAAGATGAGTGGATTAAAGCCATGAATCAGAAAATGAAGTCTATGTACTTCAATTTCTTCTGGGAACTTATGGATCAGTCTGATAGGGTAAAACCTATAGGGTGTAAATGGATCTACAAGAGGAAAAGAGGCATAGATGGAAAGGTGCAAACCTTTCAGGCTAAACTTGTGGCAAAGGGTTATACCCAGGTCGAGGGAGTGGACTATGAGGAAACTTTCTCACCTGTTGTCATATTGAAGTCTATCAAGATTCTCTTGTCCATAGCCACATCCTATGATTATGAGATATGGAAAATGGACGTCAAGACTGACTTTCTGAATGGTAATCTTGAGGCGACCATCTACATGGCTCAACCAGAGGGGTTCATAGTTCCAGATCAAGAGCAAAAGGTTTACAAGCTTAATAGGTCCATTTAAGGATTGAAACAAGCATCTAGATCTTGGAACATTAGATTAAATCGTGTGATCAAATCATTTGGCTTTGATCAGAATGTTGATGAGACTTGTGTTTACAAGAAAATCATCAATAGCTCAGTAGTTTTCTTTGTGCTGTATGTGGATGAGATCCTACTCATTGAGAATGATGTAGGTTTTCTAACTGACATTAAGAAATGACTAGCTGCCCAATTCCAAATGAAAGATTTGGGAGAGGCACAGATTGTTCTAAGGATTCAGATCATAAGGGATCGTAAGAACAAAAGGTTGGCCTTGTCTCATGCATTATACATTGACAAGATGTTGATCAAGTACTCGATGTAGAATTCCAAGAGGAGTTTATTACCTTTTAGGCATGAAATTGTTTTGTCTAAGGAACAATGTCCTAAGACACCTCAAAAGGTTGACAAAATGAGACGAATTCCCTAGTATCAGCTGTTTGTAGCTTTATGTATGCAATGTTATGTACTAGACTTGACATTTACTATGCAGTAGGGATTGTCAGTAGATATCAATCCAATCCAGGATTAGATCACTAGACAACAGTCAAAACGATCCTCAAGTATATTCGGAGAACGAGGGACTATATGCTCGTGTATGGAGATAAGGATTTGATCCTCACAGAATATGCAGACTCTAACTTTTAGACTGATAGAGATTCTCAGAAATCGACATCAGGGTTAGTGTTCACTTTAAATGGAGGGGTTGTAGTTTGGCGAAGCATCAAGTAGGAATGCATCGTGGACTCCAGTATGGAAGTCGAATACGTAGTCGCTTGTGAAGCGTCTAAAGAGCCTGTTTGGCTTAGAAAGTTCCTTAACGATTTGGAAGTTTTTCCAAATATGTCTTTGCCGATCATACTTTATTGTGATAACAGCAGGGCCGTGGAAAATTCTAAGGAACCTCGGAGTCACCAAAGAGTCAAGCACATTGAATAGAAGTATCATTTGATCACGGAGATTGTGCATCGTAGTGATGTGATAGTCATGAAGATCGCATCGAAGCACAACGTTGCGAATCCGGTTACAAAAGCTCTCATGGCTAAAGTGTTCAAGGGTCATCTAGAGAATCTGGGTCTACAGGAAATGTGGTACCTTGTCTAGGGCAAGTGGATATGATACTGGGGTATAGAGTATGCCTTAGTTTATTGTATATTGTACTATTTTGTATTGTACATTAGTCTCCCGTGGCATTAGGACAACTGGGAGATTGTTGGGATTGGTGTCCTATTTCTCCTAGTAATCTCATAGTTTGTTAACACTTTATGAACATATAGTTATTTATAAAATAAGTGTTATTTTATAAACATTTACTCAATCTAATAAACTAATATCTAAGGTTATTTTAAGCATGTATGTAGAGACATACAGATGGATCATGCCTTAAGTAATAACCTAAATAGTCTGTAGTATAAGGATAAAGGAGGGATACCTTATCCTGGTGAATCTACGGATACGACCCATTTTGTAGATGTTACAAGTGTTGTGAAGTGCTATAAATGGTCTAATCCTGATCATTTATATCGAGACATGCAAACAAGGGTATTCTATACAAAAAGTTTGTATAAGACCGGACAACGAGATGATTAGTCTCTTTATATAACGTTGTTGATAATTGAGTGTTGATAAACGAGATGATTAGTCTCTTTATATAACATCGGAGAACGAGGGTCATGACCTTAATCCTGAGTGAGTTGGGAACTCCTGCTCATGAAGGCAGTCTTTTAATTTGTATGGGTGAAAGTGGCCAGATTGCCAACTCAACAAACCTACCATTTTGGGGATTCGTCTCATTAGGGACTTGGAAACTCAGCTACACAAGACGAAATTCACTCATTCCCCGAGATAGTGGTAAGTAGATAAATTGCTCCCTTAAGAGCTGATTTCGGGTCTTGAACATAGTGGTCATACCCTTTCTTGGGAAGAGAGGACTTAGTCATAGTAGGACTATGATTTATTGTTTATTAGAGGAATCAGTGGTACTTAAGAAGTTAGATGTAACAATAGGGAAAAAACGGTAAATTGGCCCAGCTGTATTTACGAGCTATTTGTGAAGGGTCATCGCATTGTTGACTGGTTATATCCAATGGATATAGAAATATATCTGTAGTGCGAATAGTGCAACTGTCTGTCTTTAGTAGAGTGACGAACAACTAACGGATGGTGAATCTCGTGATTAAAGAGTTTAGATAGTTATTCACGTACCATTGGAGCTTCAAGCTACAGGTTCATAAGGTCCCCTTGGTAGCTCAATGGGTTCAAGTTGAGAATTCGATTTTGGGTTAGTTTGAAGTATTCAAATTAACAAGAGGAAATTTAACTATATGCGATATAATTAAATTAATTCGATTATATGTAATATAATTGATTTGATGTATTAGATACATTAATTGGATGAATTAATATAAATATGATTTATATTAAATACCATAACATAGAAAAAGAACTATGGTTTATATGTTTCATATGGTGAAATATTAAAGTTATATGTTATAAATATAATATGAGAAGTTGGTTATCATATTTATTTATAATATATTAATTGTATGATAATTATTCTTTTTCTTTAATAACTAACTTGTGTGGTAGGTTATACATGGTTATGGTAACTGTGAGATAAAAGCAAAATGGTTTTCCAAAATGATGATTCATTTTGTGTCGCTTGACAAAAGAAAAGACTATCAAGTAAAAACGTTTTACTAAACAATAGTGTCTCACAGCCTATACGATCGAGGTCCGAGTTTGTTATACAATAGTTACTCGTTTACTCATTGCAGCACTATCGAGTACCAAAGTCTATACGATAGGCTTCTTCTTTCTAAACGATCGAGTATCTAGTCTATACAATAGACTTCATCCATCTCCCACTTACTCGATCGTCTACCTCCTCCTTTCCTCTAACCAAAGTCACATAGAGCCCACAACTCCTGGATTCTCACACCGAGGATACCAAGGTAACTCTTGTGGTGGTGTTCTAGTTCCGTTCGAGGTTCGAGGATTGAGTTGGACTCGATAGTGATCGAGTATTCTTCAGTTCATGCGGTTGGCTAGTCTAATCGTTGCGTTCGAGTACTTCGTTGGACGCGTTGGAGATTGATCGAGGGATACTTGAAGAAAGGTTCTTCAATGATTTGCATACTATATCCCTTGTTCATTCTTTTAATGAAGCATGCTTGTAATTTACTTAATTATGCATAATCTGTTCTTGTAAACTGTAATGTGTTTGTGTTCTTTCTCAATGGGATTTGGAACGATCTACTTCCGCTCACTGGATCTCTATGTTTAGATTTCCTTCAGTTCACACCCATTTCTCTTACACAATCAAGGTTCTGCGTACAGATAATGCCTTCGAATATAAGGACTCAAATCTCCTTTCCTTTCTCACCCAACAAGACACTCTTATTCAGTGTTGTTGTTCCCATATCTCTCAACAGAATGGGTGAGCAGAATGGAAACATCGTCACATTCTGGACTCTATCTACACCCAACTTCTGTATGCCTTCTGCCCTGCAAAATTTTGGGGTGAAGTCGCTCTTATCTCTATCTACACAATCAATTGCCTTCCTTCATCTGTTCTTCAAAATGCTTCTCCGTTTGAATGCTTATATGGTACTTCTCCTTATTACTCTAGTCTTAAGGTCTTTGGTTGTGCATGTTTTGTACTTCTTTACCCTCCATGAACATACCAAATTAGAACCGTGTGCACGTCTCTGTTGCTTCCTTGGTAGAACTAATAGATTGCGCATCTCTCGGTATGTCACCTTTTGGGAATACACTATGTTCTCTAGTCTTTTGACCTTTCATGATTCTCTCTTGAGTCCTCTTTCCTATATTTCTGACGATGCTTTTGATCTTTTCCCTTCCTCTGCATCCTCCTCTGAATCTGAGTTTGAGCAATATGTGCCAGTCTCTGTTGATTGTGATCAACCTTCTATCTAATCTGTGGAAACTGAACTTGTTCATGACCCTGCTTCTTCTGTTTGACACTCCATTAGGGTAAGGGCACCTCCTATTCATCTTCGAGATTTTCACTATTTTTCTTCTATCAGTTCCTTGGTTGAACCTATCTCTTTTCATGGGACAAATACTAATGCTCTGTGGCAGCAAGCTATGAGAGAAGAACTTCAGACTGTAGACAAGATGCACACATGGGACTACGTTGATTTACCCTCTGGTAAAAAACCCATTGGTTGCAAGTGGGTCTACAATATTAAAACTCACTCTGACAATTCGATTGAGCGTTATAAAGTTTGGTTGATGGCAAAAGACTATTCTTAGGAGTATGGGATCGATTATAAAGAGATCTTTGCACTCATGACACAAATGACATCTGTTCAATGTCTCTTAGCAGTTGCTGCAGCCAAACAGTGACCACTTTTTCAAATGGATGTCAAGAATGTCTTTCTTAATGGGGCCTTATCTGTGGAGGTGTACATGCAACTGCCCCCAAGTGTCTTTTTCCCATCCTAAAAAGTATGTCTCCTTCGTTGTGCATTGTATAGTTTGAAGCAAGCCCCTTGGGTTTGGTTTGCAACTTTTAGTTCATCCATTACTAAACTTGGATATACATCCAATCCTCATGTCACAACACTATTTACGTGACAGACAGCTCATAGTATTGTTCTTCTTCTCCTGTATGTTGATGATATGATTATTACTGGGGATGATCCTCAGGATGTTTCTGATCTACAATGCTACCTTGATGAACACTTTGAGATGAAGGATTTGGGCTCACTTAGTTACTTTCTTGGCCTTGAAGTATCATTGAGCTCTGCTAGTGATGAATATGCCTTAGATCTTTTGGTGCGCTAAAGTATCACTGACTCTGCTATAGCTCCAACACACTCGATAATAGTGTTCGCTTGACTCCATTTGATGGCGTTCCACTTGAGGATGCCAGTCTCTATCATCAACTTGGTGGCAGCCTCATTTATCTGACAGTCACTCGCCCTGACATTGCATATGTTGTTCACATTGTTAGTCAATTCATGGCTGCTCCTCGGACCATACATTTTACTGTTATTCTTATCCTCCATTATGTCAAATGAACTTTGAGACATGGACTTCAGTTCTCTTCTCAGTCTTCTCTGGTTTTTTCCGGCTACTCTGATTCTATTTGGACTAGTGATCCTACTGACCGGCGTTCTACCTCTGGTTACTGTTTCTACCTCGGTGACTCTCTCATTTATTGGTAAAGTAAGAAATAGAGTGTTATATTCCATTCTAGTACGGAGTCTGAATATCCTGTTCTGGCTGATGCTACGTCAGAGCTCTTGTGGCTTTGTTGGCTTCTTGCTGATATGAGGGTCCCCTAGACATGGACTTCAGTGCCATCCAAATTGCTCACAATGATGTTATCTATGGGCGCACCAAGCATATTGAAAGTGATTGTCACTTTGTTCGTCATCATCTCCTGAGTAAAAATTTACTTTTACGATTTATTTCTACTACCGAGCAACCCGCTAACATTTTCACCAAAGCTTTGTCTCCTGGTCGTTTTCTCCAACTACTTAACAAACTCAAGCTGATTCCAACCTTACTACCTTGAGTTTGAGGGGAAAGTATGAATGTATACTTAGTCCTCTTAGTTGGAGAGTTTTTAGCATGGTTAGAACTTTTGTAGGCTCTATTCTTAGGCTGTTAGTGTAGTATTTATACTTTTGTACACTCCTTGTAAATACATACTTTTAATAAATACATACTACAACAATAATTCTTTAAAAATTATAGTTATATACTAATTATTATCCCTTACAATGCGATCAATTTTCCTAATTTTTTGTCATTTTCCTCAAACTTTTAAATCTCTGTAACTTCATTTCCCTATCTTCAAATTTTCATTGTCTTTATTAAATGTCTTTCTCTAAATTTCTCCTTTACCTTTAACATTTTTTTCTCTTTGAAAATTTTCTCTACATCTCTAAATTTCGTTTGAAAGCTTTATTTCTCTCTACATAATTTTCTCTACTCTAATTTTTTTTTCAATCTCAAATTTAATATTTTTTTAGTAATTTGATGATTCTTAAACTACCTTTGAAACAAATATTAATCATTTTAATTTTTTTATTAAATTTAAATAATTTGTACAAGTATGGAACCAAACATTAACATGATTTATCAAACTTTTACTACAAAACTAATTATAATTAAATAATTTAGCTCAAACCACTTATTTTAAAAGTTAATCCCAAAATGTATCAAGTCATTGAAAATCACTTTGGGGGTATTTGAGGTGGGGTGATGAGATGAGATGAGTTGAGATATGAACCCAAGGTCAACTTCGTATATCACCGATAATTTATACCATGTTCACCAACAGTGCTCTTAACCCTTACCATCACTAATGCCTCATTGCACAACTCCGCTGTCACAATGTCATCATGACGCGGTTGAATCCTTCCCTAAAGATTTCCTTCAAGGTGAGAGATTTAGAGTTGTCATCAATCATTTTTGGGGTGTGGTTGGTCAACCTTTTAAAATAAAAAATGTCTGCAAAACCAGATTTAAGGTTCGAGAGTCGATTGAGTGTAAGGAAGGTGTTAGCACCTTTATAACACTCGTTCCAAAAATGGTTACCACATTTTATTTTAAAATTATCCTATTATTCTTTGGTCTTAAAAAAATATCTTTTAAGTTTTACTTTTGAATGTCTCAGTGATAATAATTCACACTCTATAGCAAAATGTGAACTAATAGTTATGAGTGGTTCCAAACCATTAGGAAAATCTTGGAATCTACATTGAATTTCAAGATAATTTTCTCACTCAAGAAAATTATAAAATCAATATTTCCTAATATTCTGTCATCAAAATTTTAAGGGAAACTTAATGTATTTCTAGGATGATTATCCCAAAAAGAGAACACTAATAAATTTCCTAAAACAAATATTTTTTTAAAAAAAATCAGTTATGGAAAATTTCATGTATTTCTGGAACTTCGATAATGTCCAAAAGGAGAACACTACTTTTACTTTGAATTTAGAGTTCATCTAAAAACAAACTTTTATTTTAAAATTTAAAGATGTAGACTTGAGTTAAAATTTGAAAACAAATAATTCTTATTTTAGAAATTCGTCTTAGATAGTGGAAAACTTATTTTATTTCAAACTTCATTGCCGAAACTCAATTTTGAAAAAATTGAAGGTTTCTTATTTCATCAATCCAATTTTGAAAAATTGACAATTTATTTTATTTCAAATTTATTATCTATATATTAATTTTAAAAATGACAATTTTTTAATTTCAAACATCATTGCCAAAATAATAATTAAAAAAAAAAGAGAGACCATTTATTTTATTCCAAACTTTATTGCCAAGATAATAATGTAAAAATTAGCAAAAACAAAACATTAATGAAACAGATAAAATCTGACTAATTCAATCATGGAGTGACTTTCCAGATAGAAGTGTTCTCTACCGTCGACTTAAGTACCTCAACCTATAGAGAACCATCTAGGATTCCCTTGTAGTGAACCTTTATTCTAAAATCATTAATCAGTTCCAAATTGAGATTTTATTTACCAAATCTAAACTAAAATCAAACTTAAACTTTAGATTAGATGAGAAATGAAATATCTAAATTAAAGAATAGTTTTAAATTCAATTCAACTTGAAACATTATTATAAAAATAAAAAAATAAAAAAAAACTCTCAATTAGCTAATTTGAAACACTTTTGGAAATATCAAATTAAAACTAAACAGGTCAAAATTTTCCATCAATAATCTACGGTTTCAAATTTATTGAATTTGACACTATTAAGAAATTTCATCTTTAAATCAAATTAGAAAGAAATCTGGAATTGATTCTAAAAATTCAAATTAAAATCATTTTGCTACTCCAAATTAACTATAATCGAAATCTCATTTTCAATATTTAACAATTTTCTTTCGGAGTTTTAATTAAGTTAAAAAAAAAAAAAAAGACTAATGTACTTGATTTGATTGTTTAAATAGAAAACATAAACGTACTTAAATTTAGATGTTATTTATTACCAACACTAAAAATTAAGATCTAGATTTGAGTATAAATAGTGGTAATACCTTTCCCTCAAATCACATAACTTCAACAAAAAGAAAGAAAAAAAAAACAGAGAGAGAATCCTTCTCTCTTATCCTTCTCTCATTAGCTCTTTAAGAGAAATTGGTCAATAGAAAGGTGTTCTTAGTTGTGGAGCTTTGAGCTTAACCTTTCAGTACATAGTAATTTGAGTTACACAACGTTTTAGTTGGGTTGATATATCATGGAGGGGATCTCAACAGTGGTTGATATAAAGAGATGCAACACACTTTGTAGAGGGCTTGAATCTCCTTAAAGAGAGTGAGATATATGTGTCTCAACCTAATTATTAACGTATTTTTTTCACGATATTAACTTCATTTTTCTCTATTATTTGAAATTCCCCCATCAATTTTTAAGGAGATTCAAAGATGGTGTCTGGCATTGAGAAACTAAATGAGCATATCGGAGATCTCAACAAGCCATTTCGATTTAAGGGAGCACACTTTAAGAGATGGAAAGAAAAAGAGCCCAAAGAGCCCATCACAATAAATGTTTGATCCAATCTTTCTTCCTATTCTTTATTCTTTATGATGTCATTTTGTTTGTTAAATATTTGTTATTCTTTTGATCTCTGCCATTGTATATGTGTCATTATTTCGTTGGGTTCCCTATACTACCCTTGTACTATTTATTGGACTCTTTAGTCCTAAATAAATCATCAAATTTTCCTATTTTTTCATTTGCTATCAGAGTCGAAAAAGGCTAACGCCATGGCTACCCCATCTTCTTCCCTGCGAGTAATGTGATAAGCTCTTCCTTTGGCCATCCCTTGAGCACTATTTTAAATGGGAAGCTCGATTAGAACTATCTTCTGTGGATAGGAATGGTTCTAGCCATTCTTAGAGGACAACGAGTGGATGTTCATGTCCTTGGTACCAAAGCTCCACCACTAGAGTTGATGGAGATAGTTGACGTAGATGGGAAAAAGGAACTAGTGCCAAACCCTCTTTTCGAAGAATGGGTCACGATCGATCAAGCTCTATTGGGATGGCTATTCGGGTCAATGAACCTCTCAATCGCTACTGATGTAGTGAGTCTCAAAACCTCTCAGAAGGTCTGGAAAGCACTAGAAGTAATGTATGGTGCTACTAGCAAAGCTAAAATAAATCAACAGAAGCATTCTTCAGAATACTAAGAAAGGGAGCAACAGAGTGACTAATTATCTAGCTATAATGAAACAAGCTTCTGATAACCTAAAATTAAAAGATAATATGGTTGCATTTGATGATCTTATGTCGTATGTACTAGCAGGTCTAGATGCTAAGTATGACCTAATAGTTTGCTCAATAGAAGGAAAGATATTTCTACTTGGCAGAAACTGCACTCTACCCTAGTAACTTTTGAGGGGACTCTGGCTCGTTTCAACTTTAGCCCTAATATATCAGAACCAGTAGAACCATCAGCAAAAATCTTGCTTTCAGCAGACAAGGACAGTCTTATGGAAATTGGTCCTACAACAATCAAGGTAAAGGAAATAATGGAAATAACACAGGAAATCATAACAACAATCACAACAACAACAATAATCGTGGAAACTAACATGGAAAAGGACGCAGACGCTCAGGTAACACTCGAGGAAATAAACCAATGTCAAGTATGTGATAAGCATAGTCACTCTACAAATGCCTGCTATTCTCGTTATGATGAAGAGTTCAACAACCCTCACGGAGCTGGTACTGGAAACAACCAAGGAAGTAGTGGTTTGGCTTACATTGATATATCGAAGATTGTAAATGATCCAAAATGGCTTGCTGAAAATGGAGCAACAGGCCATGTGACTACTGAAGTTGGTAATTTGAACCAGAAAGCTGAATATAGCGGTAACAAAACCTTAACTGTTGGTGATGACACTAATTTAACTATCTTCCATAATGTAAATTATATGATTAAATTCAAATCACGAAAGAATTCATGCATTGTTTTAAAGGAAATACTCTATGTTCCACAAACTAAACGTAATCCCATTAGCATTGCAAAATTGACTACTGATAATGATCTGTTTGTTGAATTCACTCTCGTTATTGTTTTGTGAAGGCCAAGGATACCAAAGAGGTATGTTGAACGGAACACTTAAGGATGGGCTACATAAGCTATATCTTCCCATATCAAAACCACCTCTAAAGTCTCCCTTCAATTCAAAGTCTGAATCTAATCTTTATACTATTTTTCTTTCTACTGCCTTAAGTCATGAGAGTCTGTCTAGTTTTCACATTCGCAATAATACTTCATGTAAGGCGTCTAAATCTATATGGCACCAAAGGTTAGGTCATGTTTTCAACCGTGTCTTAAGTCAAGCATTCAAGCTTATAATTTGAATCCTTCATGTAATGAGGTAATAGAGTCTGTGAAGCTTGTCAACTAGGCAAATCACATCGACTCCCCTTTAATCGATCAAACTCTCATACCTCTCAACTTCTTGAAATTGTTTACTATGATCCTTGGGGACCATCCCCTATTTTGTCTACCTAGGGTTTTCACTTTTACATTATTTTTTATTGATGACTTCACGAGAATAACCGATACTTATCCTGTTAAAAATAATAGTGAATCTTTTTCTGCTTTCGTTCAATTTAAATCTCTTGTAGAAAATAGATTTAAGGAAAAGAATAAATTTTTTTTAAGTGATTGAGGTGGCGAGTTTCGTTCATTCCAATTCTTTTTAACTCAAAATAGGATTGAATTTTGTCACCTTTTTGTCCTCATACTAGTCAACAAAACGACATTGTAGAACGAAAACATCGTCATATCATTGAAATGAGCCTTACCCTTCTTGCTCAAGCTTCCATGCCATTACGATATTGGTGGGATGCCTTTGTCTCTGCTATGGTATTAACAAATCTTTTGCCTACCCCCATTCTACAAAATATCTCCCCTTGGCAGAAATCATTCCATCAATTTGCCCGATTATTCTCCTCTTTGTAACTTTGCGTCTGCCTATTATCCCTACCTTCGACCGTATCAATCTCATAAATTCCAATTTCACTGCACCAATTGTGTCTTCCTTGACTACAGTTAGGCCCACAAAGGTTACAAATGCCTAAGCTCTACTGGTCGTTTTTATATCTCTGGACATATTGTATTTGAAGAGTCATCCTTCCTATTCAAGTCTGGCTTTCTTTCTCAATCATCGTCATCCTCTAATCTCATATCCCCTACTATTGTTCATTGGTTTCCTTTCTCTCAATCACAATTGCCCATTTCGCCCAACACTTCTCCTCTACCTTCCTCTCCTTCACCATCCTCCCACCTATTTTGTCCCTAGTCATTATAGCTCATTCTCTTGTAATCATTGCAGCATCACCTCTACATTTCCTTGGTCCGAGGCCTCCTTACCTACCCATAGTGATAGTTTTATTCCCAATGTTGAGGCATCTGATCCGACTCACTTAGTTGCTTTTCCTCTACCTCTTGAGTCGACTATTGTTACTAGTCAAACCCCATCTCATCCAATGCAAACTCGAGCCAAAAGTGGTATATTTAAGCCAAAACAATGGACTTCTCTATATGCATCTACTTCCTCCTCTGCACATAAGCCTCTCTTTGTTTCTGAGGCGTTTTCATCGGATCAATGAAAAGCTGCTATGGATTCTGAAATGATTGCTCTTATAAAAAATGGGTCATGAAATCTTCTTCCTTGCCCTCCAAATGTTAACCTTGTAGGCAATAAATGCGTGTTCGAAGTCAAAAGATACTCTGATGGTTTTATAGAATGGAGCAAAGCTCGCATGGTTGCAAAAGGATTCCTTCAAATGGCAGGCATGGATTTTCATGAGACCTTTAGTCTAGTTATGAAGGCTCCTACCATTCACATAATCTTCGCATTGGCCATCTCAAAAGACTGGGCTATCAAACAACTTGACATAAATAATGCATTCCTCAATGGAGTTCTTGAAGAGGATGTTTATATGAAGTAATTAGATAGGCTTATTGACTCATACAAGCCCAACTATGTCTGCAAACTACACAAGATTCTATATGGTCTCAAGCAACCACCTCGGGCTTGGTTTGATCGAATCAAATTGAAGAAAATAAGCTCAAACATTCAACATATTCAACAACCATTCACATTTCTTTAACTTTTTACAGTTTGTTATTGTAACTACTTGTATTAGAACATAGTATCAGTACTCATCATTTACAAATTTCGTAGCATACAATATACAATAGCTTCAAGAAAGCTTGAAATCTATAAAAAGAAAAGTTGTGACTTAGCTCTCGAATAAAGACCTCTTCTCCTTCCCATGGATGTAGGCATCATTTGCCGAATCATGGATATTGTTGTGTAGCGCTCTTCTTCCTTCCTTCTTTTACAAGATTGCATGCTTTTGATCATCGATCGTTTACTCAAGCAGTCGCATAAACAAACAGAAAGATTAGGGTTAGGAAAAGCTTTGCAATATCGAAAGAGAGAACGAGAGAGAGAGAGAGAGAAAAGAAATTAATTATGAAAATTCATCCCATCAGAATAATTTTTCTTTCACTTCCATCAAGCAAGGGTTAGTGGAGCAAACCATGTGGAGCACATCAGCTGGAAGTTCGTGGACAAACGATAGCCAAGTATTCTACCAAACTAAATTCTTTTGGGGTAAAATATTTGGACTCACGAAATTGGATCAGCAAGAAGGGCCACAATATTCATCATTTAGGCTCGTTTTATTCATTCAGCAAGAACCAGGCCCAACACAAGCGTACTCTACATCACTGGAGCTTTGTCAATTACCTGGCTGATAACTCACTGTTTTTCTTTTGAAATAATGCCTCATGGTGTTTGTGCTGATTTATGTTGATGATATACTAACCACAAGTGATTTTTCCTCTTTTATAGACCAGTTCATTAATAAATTTAATATTGTGTTTTCCTTAAAGGACTTGGGTCTGTTGAGCTAGTATCCGAGTGTTGAAGTTATCCAGACTTTTGCTGGGATGCATCTACTTCAAAAAAAGTACATTGTTGATCTATTGAATCATTTTGGCCTATCCATGTTAAACCATGTTCAACCTTTACTGTCACAGGAAGGCAACTTTCTGTTTTCGATAGGAACCTATGGACAACCCAACTCTATATCGAAGTATCTTGGGTACTCTTCAGTATCTCACCCACACTAGATCAAATATCTCATACATTGTGAATAAATTAAGTCAATTTCTGCAAAATCCTACATCTCTCCATTGACAAGCAGCTAAACGTGTTCTTCTCTACCTTAAGGATGCTATCAATTTTAGTTTGTTTCTCCCAAAAGCAGAACACATAAATCTTGTTGCCTATACTAATGTTGATTGGGCATATTGTATTGATGATCAGAAGTCCATTGCAGCTCATTTCCTATTTCTTGGTCATTCCCTGACTTCGTGGTCTTCCAAAAAGAAACATGTTGTTGCTAGATCAAGTATAGAGTCCGAATATTTTTCTTTAGCGCAAACTATAGAAATATCTTGGGTTCAGTCTCTTCTTCATAAACTCAACTTCTATCTAACTGCTACACCTATCGTTTGGAGTGATAACTTAAATGCCTCCTCACTAGCTGCCAATTTCGTCTTTCATTCTCATATTAAACATGTTGAGCTCGATGTTCCTTTTTTTCGTGACAAATTGTTGACAAAATCAATCGACCTTAGGTATGTGCCTCCTTTAGATCAACTAGCCGATGGTTTGACCTAAGGGCCTAGATTAATAGAGCCCATCACAACAAATGTTTGATCCAATCTTTCTTCCTATTCTTTATTCTTTACAACGTCGTTTGGTTTGTTACATATTCGTTATTCATTTGATATCTGCCACTATATATGTGTCATTATTTCATTGGGTTCCCTTTACTGCCTTTGTACTATTTATTGGACTCTTCAATACAAAATAAATCATTAAATCTATTGAGCTAATCCATTTTGTGAAATTCCATTTTGTCACTCAAAGTAATCAGATGGGGTTGGAAGTTGCTGTAGAGAAAGCAGTTGAGCTTCTAAATAGCACAATCAAAACTACCATGGTCGGCGGAAAGAAGCTACGACTCGCCAAATCACAAGCTGCATTTCTCAAGCTAGCTAACGTCTGTGGCTATGTTGTCGCCGTTACCCCATCAGCAAAAGGCTTATTCCCAGAGACTCACCTTCATTTCAATGGAACTTATTGGGGAACAGTCAGCACTGCCTTCTGCGGCGAGACGATAGAGATAGCTTATGCATCAATCTTTGTTGAAGCCACTTTAGATGAATTGGAAACCGTCGGCTACTCATTTACCTACAAAAAGAACAAGGCCATTATGGTAGAATTAGATAGTGTTGTGTTTCCAAATGGGCTGAGTTTTTGGATGATTTTAATGAAGGACTTCCTACAGGCCCTAACTAAGCGGCTCGAGCCCAATATGACGGCTTATGAGAATTATTGCAAGATTTATATACCCGAGTCAGATCCATCACAATTGAAGTCGGGCAAAGCGTTGCGAGTCAACGTTCTTTTCAAACATATTAAAAAAATGTTGAAAAGTGACATGACTATGACATCCGAAGCAGATGATTCCTAGTTTCAATGTCAAAATTTGAAATTACCACAATCATGCAGGTAACCTCCCTCTATGATCTTTTCTTTTCTTTTCTTTGTTGGGCTTATTTTGTTCAAGGTTGTAGGACTAAGGTTTGAATCTTAGCCTTTACATACATCCAATGATTATTAAAGACAAAACATGTTATGAAATGTGATGATTAATTCCTCCTCCAACTCCTCCTCCCTTCTACTCCTCCTCCTCCTAAAGATACAGGATATTAGCGGAGTGATTAAAAGGGGTATGAAATTGAAAAAAAAAAAAGTGTTTAAGTTGATTTTTTTATTTAGAGAAATCAAAATGCTCAAAAAAAAAAAAAAATAGAGAATTCAAACGAACAAAGAAAATAATATTTTTTAAGATTTTGAATAAAGCCGAACTTTGTTAGAAAATAGAACCAAATCTTAATCGATCCATTTAGGTTGGTTCCTATGTTTGATCTTCTTTTGTTACTCTATTTTTTATTTCTTACTTATTGAGATGAAAATTATGGCTCTATTTAGTAACCATTTTGTTTTTTTGTTTTTGTTTTTGAAAATTAAGCCTATAGCATCTACATTTCTTATCTTGATTTGCATCTTTCTTAACTGTAATGATTAAATTCTTAGCCAAATTCTAAGAACAAAAACAACTTTCTGAAAGCTATTTTTTTTAGTTCTCAAAATTTGACTCCATTTTTTAAACCATTGGTAATTCATAGATAACAAATGAAAAAATTTAGAGGTGGAAGTAGTGGCCATAGGCTTAATTTTTAAAAACAAAAACAAAAAATAAAATTGTTACCAAAAGAGACCTACGCTTTTAGTTTTCAAGATTTGAGTGTGATTACATTTACGTCGTTAAATTTTGGTTATAATATAAAATAGTTATTAGGAATATTTAATTTAGAATTTCAAATTTTTTTTATTAAAATTTAGAATGTTACTATATATTTTTTTATTAAATAAATAAAGAACCAAAAAAACAAAGTGACCGAATAAAATTTAAATTTTATCTTAGAAAATGGACCTTTCTGTATTAAAGAATTGAGTTTGTTTGTAAATAATTTCTTGCAACATAAGACTTCATCAGCCTCATCATTGAGTGAAGTTGGTCGACCCAACCCAAAAAATTAAAAGCCCAAATTTGACCCAAGTACAAGTCCTACGTGCCTTAACCATTGTATGGGTCGAAGCTTGCACCAGCCCAATCTATGAACCTTACTCAATGAGCCGAATGGGAGGAGTGACCCTTTGAATAAGGTATTTAATTTTATTTTAAATTTGAAAATAGAATAGTTCTTTAATGGTTTTCATGCATTTAATTCTCTTTATTTATTTTTTTAATCCCATGCATGTGCAGATGAAAATTAGTTTGTTGTTGAGTTTATTTTTTTAATTTCAAAACTATTTTATTGTTAACAGTTATATATAAAAGATATATATTATTATACTAGATTGGTTTTTTTGGCCTAGTTTCATGGATTGACCCAAATATGACTTAAACAAGTTGGTTCATGGGTCGATTCAATTAAAAAAAAAATCACATTTAATGGCTAAATGAAACCTCCAATTGAAATAATGATCATTTTTTAAATTCATTGATTTATGATCAAAATTTAATATGGAGGGCTCATCTTTCTATGTAGAGTTCCAACCCCACCCTCTCAAATCTCAAGCTCCCCACAATTACGATTGGGGTATATCCCCACAAATTTAGGAAAATCCACGATAATTTTTTAGCTCATTCAAGGGAGATTTTGTTGGGATTTAGTTTTTAATTAGTAGAGATGGTTTAAAATTTTATTAAAAATACATTGCTATTTTTCTTACCCAAAAAAAAAAAAAAAAAAAAGCTTCTACCACCAGTTGTTAATGGTGCCACGGGTCGCAATTTGGATTGTCATCATATGGCAGTAAACTTCTACCATTAAGTGTTGGATTTTTTTAATGTATGTAATGGTATACTCTAATCTCTAACCTTAGATATTTGTTTAATGACTACCACATTATAATCCACATATCAAAGTTAAGACGATGTACAATTCAAGGGGTTTGGGGCTAGGTTCCATATGATTCATCTTTCGATATAAATCTTAAATGCAACTATACTAACAAAGTTTAAGTTTTTTTAAGTTTATAGTATTTTGTATGGTTCAATTAATGAATATTTTAGTTATTTTTAATTCAAGGTATTTGTATACCATAGTACAATGTACATATCTAAATGAATCACTTTAGTTGTATTGTTAGCTAGTATGAGTTTTTTTTAGTTGTTACAAGGTATGATTTAAATTGTTTTAGATATTTTGTGTTGGTAAGAGTGATCAAAATTTTAGTTAGTTTTAGCACAAGGTATTTGTGTGCAAAACTAATAAAATTTTTTTTTGCATTTTTAGTAGAAGATACACACTATGGATATGAAGTAAAGGATTTGGAGCACAAGACAAAACACAAATACCCTCTTTATAATTATGAAAAATAGATAATTACATAGAGGATTTACTCATTAATAAAAAAAGAGTGGGGTGCATGGGTATTTGGTATATGATGGACAATACCAAATTACGTTTTATTCTTCTCATATACCATCTTTTTGCATCCCAAATTAGAATACTTTTTTCGACACAATTTTTTTTTAAAACTTTTACAGTTTCCACGGATTTTATATTAGGTGTTATATTTTTCAATTTGTTGTTAATAAATTTTTTTTTTTTGGCTTGTTTTTAGGATTTATTTTCAAAAGTTGGTTCACTAAAACTTTATATTTATATTTACAAAGTAGTAGTTGGCTACTTACATATCAAAAAATTCCCAAAATAAAAACTTAATTGCTTTTGTATATACAACTTAACTTTCAACAAATACAAAAAATTAACTAAAAATTGAGAGAGTTGGTTGTCTACTTTAAAGTGTCATTACTATCCCAAAAAATCTGCAAAGAAGACATTCTTGCTGAAGTATATAAAATCAAAGATAATTTAAAAATAAATGAATCATATTAAAAGAAATTACATGAAGTATGGAAACTATATTTATACAAACTTACCAAAAGGAATGAATGCAAAACTTGCTATTCTTTTCTCTATTCTATGGATGAATTTATTATGCCTTTATTCAGAACCTTCTTGTACTCATGCGAGCGATGTCATATGAGAGTGTATA
This sequence comes from Benincasa hispida, assembly GCF_009727055.1. NCBI lineage: Eukaryota > Viridiplantae > Streptophyta > Magnoliopsida > Cucurbitales > Cucurbitaceae > Benincasa > Benincasa hispida. The sequence goes on from NC_052351.1 coordinate 47,000,770, forward strand.
AACAAACAAATATAAGTTGCGTTAATATAAGTAATTTATAAATAACGAAAGTAATGAATTCAACACATAAACAACTACCATAGCTACACAATCGTCATTGTAATGATTCCAAATTTCAATGCTAAACTAAGGAACATTACCATATTTTAACCTACAACTAACTTTATAACTCTTAGGTTTTAGAAACATTTCGGCAACATAACAACACTACCACAACAATACAAAAAAAATTTACTTTAACAGCTGTTCAATGAAATACACTTCCAATGATATTCAAACAACAATCTTCTCTCAACAGAACTATATTTACTTAATGATTCAACTTATTTCTCTTTCTAGGAACTTAGACTGCCAGGTTAGAGGTAGAGGTTATCCTAAACTCCATATGCTTAAGAGAGAGGAAAAAAAGAAGAAGCAATGCAACTAGGTAAGGCCATAAAATTAATGTATGAGATGAAAAGTAAAACTATAATATAGAGTTTAGTAAAGAAATAAAATGTTGTAAATGAATAAAAAAAACTCTTGATAGTCACCTGTGATGAACAAGAGTCATAGATAAAGTCAAATGTAGAAAAACTTTGGTGGTTGTCAGTACCACAAAGGGAACGAGACTTGAATAACTTAAGTTCCTTCTCCATCCAAAGTTAACATGTAGTTCTATGGAGCAATAACAAGATCTAAACATCCAACAATCAATCAATAGATCAGGATTTACACATAACTAAGAAAAGAAAATACTTCTCTTTTCTTGCATTTCTCATAAACATCAAAATGATGTTCTTGACATTTGTTCTTCTCCGAACAATATTATTCAAGATCCATTGTATTTGGAAAACAGATTTTTTCTAATAAGAAGTTCAAATACATAGAGGAGAATGTAGTCCACATATTATGATAAAGAACATAATATCAATCAATTTATTCTCCATAAGGCATACATCTCAAGTTTACCGAAGTCGAACAACCATCTCAAGATTGGTATACTTTTGAAATATAGTGGTTAGCCTTTAATAGATTGGTAAAGTTGAAAATAGTCATTGCTTTAGTAACAAACATCGCAGTACAAATTTTTGTTCTACAAGAAGCACAAAAAAACAATCATTTCTTCATTATTTGCTTACTTCTCAGATGATCAGTTGGGTCCTCTTTTCTTTCCAAAATTCAGAGATACGGTTCAAAGACTAAATCTATAAGTTAACCATTCTTATTCATAATTTGGGATGTATTCGCTATGAGTTTCAAGGTATTACCGTCATACATTTATAAAGCAGTATTATCTTTTGATGAAAAAATGAAAGTAGAAACCATATTGAGAGATTAAATTTTTTGCTTCTTCAAGTTCATAAATTCTTCTGAATTAATAATAGAAACAATTATATAACACTTCTATTTCTCAAAGATTATGAAATGACTCCACAAATCCCTATACTACCCTACGTGAAGAATATCTGAAGAAACCTCCCCCAAAATTATATATACACACAAAATTACTAAACTAACATCGCAAAAGTATAAGTTATAGCTTGAAATAAACATACTCATGTACTAAACTAGAACAAAAATATTGAAGTAAAAAAACCCAAATACTCATTTTGCCTCTTTCTTCTTCCACTTATTCAAAGTGTCCACTATAGAAATATACTCATTTTTCCTCTTTCTTGATGTCTTTTCTCTACAATCAATCAATATAGAAACTAAAAAAAAAATCCACAGGCAGGTTTTAAGGATAGAAAACAAGAATAAAGAGACATTCAAGCAAAAAAGTACCTTTAAGAACTGTTCTCTAGCCAACTACGCCAGTGCAATGCTCTCTAGACCCAATTGCTACTACAAACGAGTACTATTTTCCTACAATAGAATAAAGTAACAGGAAAAACATCCAAAAACATGTCATATCATAAGCACACCCTCTTAATAAAAAGACATTCAAGTATAAATATAAACTATTTTGCTGACAGCATAATGGATAACCAAATTACCTTATTTTGAAATCAATAGATTATGGAGGTGAGGGAGATGACATAATGGATAACCAAACTACCTTCTTTTGAATTCCAATACCAACCTACAAGGAGAGTTTCAATATACATCATGTTATGGTAGAGGAAGAGATTGAGAGAACACAAATGTGAGGCAACTTCAATCAATATGAACTAAACCTAAATTCGTAGGAGTATAACTAAGGAAGCAGGAGTTTTCTTGAAATAGGCACAATTCTCTTAAATTCTTATAATGCCAAAGCATTCTCCCTCTCAACAAAAAAACAAATAAAATAGAGGCTTACAATGTCAAGCATTTTGATTATTCTCATTCCCCTATAAAACTCTTCCAATATATATATTTAAGAACTTATGAGAACAATAGATGAAATATGGAGTGCTTTCTTGGACATGAAGGAAAAATAGATAGAAAAACTATTATTATATTCAATTATTATTATAGAAAGGTCTGGAAAACAATATTTACATCCTCAGGGTTGCTACAACACATTTGACAAGAACAAGACTCAGGACAATACATCCCAACGGCGAAACAATCACAATACCTACAAATGAACAAGTAGTATAAGCAAAAATGGTGAAAAACAAGAAAGGGAACAACAAAAGATTCTTTAACTTTGCATTAATGACTAGTGCTTTGAGCATTGCACCATCTAAAAACTAGATACAACATGCAGTATAGAATTTTGAATAAAACATTATAAAAAAACCACAATCAAATAGTTCATTTGCACAAATAAATCAATCAACTTTTTTTTTTCTAATAGAGGAGCTGCAATTGTACAAGGGTTTTTTAGATTCATTAAATAGTGCAAAAGAAACATCTGGCAAAGTCAGTAGCTTACAATGAAGGTGTAGTTAAGAGTTATTTTCTGCAATACTTCCACTTTCAAAGTCAATACCAAAAGGAAGGAAATTTTTCTTTCCTTGATTCTTATTGAAATTAGAATGAAATGGTTTCCAATTTCTATAGTCTCCAACTATAGGTGTTCATAATACCTATGCACACAAAGCTATATTAAACACACACAAGGCAAGGTATATTCAGCCAAAAATTGATAGAAAAAGAGATAAACACTTGCAGTAGTTGGTGCTCTGAGGTGCTGGATGGTACCTGGTGTTAAATATATTCAAACACAATATTTAGGGGTCATGATCCAATTTCCAGTCTTAATAAAGAATCCAAAAAGTTTATAAAATCTTAAGAACTTGTCAAAACACTTAAAACAATCTTTTAATATTGTAGAATAGTCTGCTTCCAAACTCAAAATTCTTCCAAACCTCAAATCTATAATCCATACATTATAGGTTGTTCAAGATTAAGCCAAAATCTTAGAAGGTATTAAAGAGAAAACAAGAAAATCAAAGGGAAACTCACTAAACTCTCACCCATAATAGAATCGGTGGCAACTCAAAGAACGGTGCAACCATAGATCCACAGATCTGTGCGGTAGTGAGGGAGCCTATCGTTCGTGGGAGGCGATGATTGATAATCCACAACGTTCGAAGGTGCGGGTGGGAGGCGTATGAGTGGCAAAGGTGAGCGAAGAAGTTCCATATGAACACAGACATCGGTGAAGGAACTCATGAGGGAGAAAGGAAAACACCCATTAAAATCTACTGCAATCGACAACAGTGACGAATGAAGACCTACAAATGATCAATGAAGGTGGCGACAGATATGGGGCCAACGACGCTTGTGCAGCTGAGGGAGATGAAAACGACGAGGGTCATAGGTTAGAGAACTCGCGAGGGAGAAGGGAGTCATACGGCTAGAGTTGAAGTTTTCTCTTTCTTTTCATTTTCCTATATATAACAAAACCTTAAAATTTGAGAGGGTAGCAAAAAATTGAAGGAGGGAAAGAAAAATTGAAAATTGATGGGGAAACAATAAATAGAGAGCTACAATGTCGGTTTTAAACTGACAATGTAGCCCCATCTTTAATGTCGTTTTAAAACCGACATTAAAGATCCGCTTTTTTATTTTTTAAGAAACCGACATTGTACATTCACTTTAGTTTTTTCCAACCAACATTAAAGCCCAAAATTCTTGTTGTTAAAAAATTGAGACTATACAGCCCTAGTCGATGCCTTGCACAATCATGAAGGCAATTGTGTTGTGAGTCTCCAACTCGTTTGTTGTACAAGTAAAACTTTATTTTAAACTTATATTTTATAAGTCCAATGGGGGCTAATTTTTTTTATATTGGCCCATCTTGAAAGCTCTAAGTTTTCTTTTATATCATATTAGGATGACCCAAGGGGAAGAGAGTGAAAAAAGAAGTATAAAGAAAAAGACAACAACTTGGTTTTTCATTCTTTTTATCTCTCAAGTATTCATCTTTTATGTATGAAAGTATTTGTGGGTAGTGAACCTTTGTATGATTGATTTGGGTTCCCCCCCCTTTCCCTCAATTTTATCAGAATAAGAGAAGTTGACAAGGGTGGCCTCCTTACAAGTCCCGTGGTTTTTACTCTTCACATCGAAGAGGTTTTCCACGTATAATTCGTGTATGCTCTTTGCTTTTAGTCTTCTAGATTTTTATGGTTTATTGATGTCGATTATTGGTTGATTGCTTCGTAATTATTTGGTGATTTATTTTTGGTGTTTTGGAGAACAATTATTTGGTTGATTGTCTTGGAGGAGATCCAAATAGATTTTTGTTATATTGTTTGGGTCCTATAAGTTGGTATCAAAGCGGGTTTTAATTTAACCATTGTTATAGTGTCTACTAGTAATGGTGGAGATAGTTCAATGATAAAATTGATCTGGAGAAAGATGATGGAAGATTTGTTATATTGCAAAAATTTATTTGGATCCAATTTGAGACAACCACAAAAGTAGATGACACAATTTATAAACCTGCAAAACCAGAGAAAATGATTTATATGTTTCATGAGATGAAATATTAAAAGTATAGGTTATAAATATAATATGATAAGATGGTTATCATATTTATTTATAATATTATAATTATATGATAATTATTTCTTTTTCTCTAATGATCGATTAAGTGGGAGGTTATTTAAAGTTTTATAGTAACCATGAGATAAAAGGTAAATTATTTTCCTAAATTTAAAAGGAAGTTGCTTCATTCAAAAAGTACTCACGGAAAAGGGCTATCAAGTAAAATTGTTTTACAAAGCGATAGCCGTTGAGAGACTAAATGATCGTTTAGAGTTGATTATACGATAGTCACTCAGCTGATCATTGCTACACGAACGAGTAGCAAAGTCTATGTGATAGGCTTCATTTACTAAACGATCGAGTACATCGTCTATGCGATAGACAGTCATATCTCCCACTTACTTGATTGTAGACCTCCTCTCTTCCTCAAGCCAAAATCATACAAAGCCCACAACTCCTGGATTTTCACACTGAGAATACCAAGGTAATCATTGTGGTGGTGTCTTTACTCTGTTCGTGAATCGAGTTGGGCTCTATTAGGTTCGAGGAGCATCAAGTTGTTCGTTCTGTTGGTGTTTCTGTTCGTTGCATTTGAGTGTTGCTGTGGACACGTTGGAGATTGATCCAGGGATTCTTGAAGAATAATTCTTTAAAGGTATGCATACTCTATCCCTTGTTTCTATTTAAGCATGCTGTAATTTCTATTGATGCATGACCTGTTAGTTTCCTTTTAAGATTGAAATTGTGTGTGTTCAATCTAAATGGAATTTGGAACGATCTCTTCCGCTGCTCATGGAAATCCTCTGATTTGATTTCCTTCACTCTTAACCCTTGTGATCATTGTTTGGCAAGTAAGCAATATAAAATGTCCTTGGGAGGTTCACTAGAAGGCAAGGAAAATTGGAGTTAATACATTATGATATTATTGGGCCTATTGAAGTGGAGTCATTTGATGGCAATAAATATTTTTTTTTTCACTTTTATTGATGATGCTACTCAAAGAACTTGAGTGTATATGTTGAAGATAAAAAGGCAAGTGTTCGAGATTTTTTAGAAGTTTCATGTCATGGTAGAAAGGGAGACAGAAAGAAAATTAAAGTGTCTTCAATCTGAAAATGGTGGTGAGTATACTTTGAATGAGTTCAAGTGTTATATTTTTCATAACATTGGCATTAGACATGAGAAAACAGAGCTTGGCACACCACAACACAATGGATTTGCCGAGAGGATGAATAGAACCATTATGGAGAATTTGAGGAGTATGCTTAGAATGTCTAATCTTCCTAAGATATTTTGGAGTGAAGCAGTGCAATGTGCCGTGTATTTGATTAATCAATCTCCATCAATTCCCTTTGGTCTAGACATTCCAAAGAGAGTCTTTGGTAGCATGGCATACATGCATGTGCCTTAGGAATAGAGATCAAAGCTTGATTCGAATACCAATCCATGTTTTTTTGTTGGGTATGGGGATAAAGAGTGGTTATAAGCTCTACGATCCAGAAAAAAAGGTAATGAGAAACAGAGATGTAGTATTCTTTGAGCACAAGAAAGATACAGATCTTCTTAATTCAAGATACACTTCTACTTCAGAGTTGTATTTTGATACTCTTGATGATTCTACTTCTAGTCCTTCTGTTGTTCAGCCGATAAATGAGCATGTTGATGATGTACATGATGATGTTGGTGAGATACAACTTGATGGTAATGTACCAAATCATGTTGATGATGATGATCTTGATGAGTCTTCATCTGATGAAGAAATTCATGAGGAAGATGCGTATGAGGAAGTGATTCATGAAGAAGTTCATGAGTAGGGGGAGCAATCTATTCCCCAAGTAGAGGATACTCAAGCTCGAAAGTTCACCAGAGTACGTAAACCTTCAACAAGGTATCCAAGCTCAGAGTTCATTTTAGTTAGTGATGATAGAGAGTCAGAGAACTATCAAGAGGTTTTGTCCCATGATGAAAAAGATCAGTGACTCAATGCAATGAAGAAGAAGATAAATTCCCTGGAAAAGAATGGAACCTATGAGCTACTGTGTGTGTGTGTATGTGTGTGTGCGTGCGTGTGTGCGTGTGTGTGTGTGTGTCTATGCATGTGTGTGTGTATATGTGTGTGCGTGTCTGTGTGTGCGTGTGTATGTGTGTGCGTGCGTGCGTGCGTGTGTGTATGTGTGTGTGTATGCGTGCGACCGTTTATGTGTGTGTACGCGTGCGTGCGTGTGTGCATGTGTGTGCACGCGTTTGTGTGCGTGTGTGTGTGCTTGCACGTGTATGTGCATGTGCGTGTGTGTGCGAGCGTATTTCTGTGCGTGTGGGTGTGTCTGTGCGTGCGTGCGTGTGTGTGCAAGCGTATTTCTGTGCGTGTGGGTGTGTCTGTGCGTGTGCGTGTTCGTATGTGTGTGTGAGCGTGTGTACATGTATGTGTGCACGCGTGTGTATGTGTGTGCGTGTGTGTGTGCATGTGTGCATGTGTGCGCATACGTGTGAGTGTGTGCATGCACGTACGTGTGCAAGTGTGCGTGCGTGCACGTACGTGTGCGAGTGTGCGTGTGTGTGTGCATCTACGTGTATGTGTGTGTCTGTGTGTGTGTGTGTGTGTGTGTGTGTGTGTGTGTACACATGTGTGCGTGTCTGTGTGTGTGCATATGTGTGTGCGTGTGCATATGCGTGTGTGTATGTGTGCATGTCTGTGTGCGTGTGCATGTGTGTGAGCGCGTGTGTGTGTGCGTGCGTGCGCGTGCATGTGTGTGTGCGTGTGTGTGTGCAAGCGAGTGTGCGTGTGTGCATACGCGTGCTTGTGGGTGTGTATGTGAGTGTGTTCGAGTGCACGTGCATGTGCGTGTGCGTGTGTGTATGTGTGTGCATGCGTGTGTGCACGTACGTGTGCGAGTGTGCGTATGCGTGTGTGCACGTACGTGTGCGAGTGTGCGTATGCGTGTGTGTTTGCGTGTGTGCGTGTGTGTGCCCATACATGTGCATGTGCGTGTGTGTGTGTGTGGGCGCACGTTTATGCGTGTGTGTGTGTGTGCGCGCACGTTGATGCGTGTGTGCGTGCCTGTGTTCGTGCGTGTGTATGTCTGTGTGTGCGTGTATGTGTATGTGTGCATGCGCGTACGTGTGTGTATGTGAGCGTGCATGTGTGTGTGTGTGCGTACACGTGCGTGTGTGTGTGTGTGTGTGTGCGCGCGCGCGTGCGTGCGTGTGTGTGTGCGTGTGTGCACGTGCATGTGTGTGCGCGAGCGTGTGTGCATGTGTGCATGCGTGCGTGTGTGTGTGCGCGTACGTTACGTTGTGTGCGTGCGTGCGCATGCATGTGGGTGTGTGTATGCGTGCGGGTGTGTGTGTGTGCGCGTGTGCGTGTGCATGCGTGTGTGCGTGCGTGCGTGTGTGTGTGCGCATACATTTTTGCAGCAATCAATTATACGAGATTGGTTTGATAGTTAAATGTGAAGATTAGAGGATGCATATTACATGTGAAGACTAAAGCAATTTTAAGGTACACTTACGAGCCAATTTTTTATTGCTTACACATGAACTTGGTTTTGAAAATTGCTTGATAATGTTGTCTTCAAAATTATTGAGATCTAAATTTTGTTATAAGAAATCTTCCATATTGATATCTTTTGTTTAATATCTGCAGATGATACTGATAATCATATATAAAAGGAGAGTCAGGACATGAAGAATAAAGATATGTGTTCCATTTACCAGGATTAAAAACACAACCATGTCATCTTATCTCATCAATTTATATTCTTGTTTCTTTAGAGGTGGGATGAATAAGGCAAGGTGTTTATAGAAACTGAATGATTTTGTTTTCTATAATTTGGTGACCCTATACTTTCCATTAAAAAGTCTATCATCTATGTTGGTTTTGGGAGCCAAATTGATGTTAATTCATTTTTTTTTTTTATGTAGGTAGATGAAGTGATACATTTAATTGCAAAAAGATCAAAGTGGAAGCTCAATTCATGATGCTATAATCCTCAACACTTGACGTTTATGACGGTTGTATAGTTGCAAATTACTTTTGATGTATTTCTTGTATTGTATATTTTTTCTAGTTTCTAATGTAAATTGATTACTAAATTTCAATAATGAAAGGAAGTCATGTATTTAATACATACATTATGAAGTATTTCATGTGTCTATTAAGCTAAACACAAATGCTTGTAATGTAAATAGGCATAAGATCGATATTGTTTGGTATAACGTAAGATTAGCTATATATATGATATAATAGCCTTCATTTCCAAATAAATATATGATATAATAGCATTAAAAAGAGATTATCATATGTCAAAGAAAGCATTCAGAAAAGGCTATTATATATTAAAGATAGCATTGAGAGCAAGCTATTATAGGTTAAAGATAGCTTTATGACTAATGCTATCAAATGTTTTCATAGTCATGTATAACTGCTATATCTTCATACTCTACTATAGAATCCATTATAGCTCTACAAAAAGTCTATAAAAAGTTCCAGACTTTTAATAACGTGGGCTGTCAGGACCTTCGAAAAAGGCTATAAAAGGTCTTTTATAGCCTTTTTCGTTAGCTATTGTAACCATTTTTTCTTGTAGTGTTTTCCTTACAACAGAGAAAGAGAAAGAAGTTATGTCATCCATTCCTTACTCTTCTGCTGTTGGTTTTTATGCTATGGTATGTACTAAACCTGATATTACATATGTAGTCAGCCTAATGAGTCGTTTTCTATCCAACCCAGCTAAGGCTCATTGGGACAAAGTGAAGTGGATCTTTAGATACTTGCAAGGCACCTCCAAATTGAGTATATGTTATGGAGGTGGCAAATCTATGCTTGAAGGCTATACTGATGCAGATATGGCAGGTGATCTTGATAACATAAATTCTATCTCAGGTTATGTATTTACATTTTCATGGAGAGTCATCTCATGGTAATCCAAGCTACAAAAATGCATAGCATTGTCCACAACTGAGGCAGAATATATTGCAACAGTGGAAGCAAGCAAGAAGATGTTATGGCTTAAAAGGTTCTTTCAAGAGTTGCGTTTAAAGCAAGGTGAGTGTGTTATATTTTATGATAGTCAGAGTGCTATGGATTTGAGCAAGAATCTAATGTATCATGCTCGTACTAAACTCATTAACATTAGATATCAATGGCTACGAGATATAGTTGAACATAAGAGATTGAATCTGAAGAAAGTTCACACTGACAAGAATAGTGCAGAAATGTTAACTAAGGTAGTTCCCGGAAGCAAGATTGAGCTTTGTAGTAAGCTTACCGGGATGAGGTTCAAGCTATGGATGTAGTTCCCGGAAGCACGACTTTTGTAGCTTGGATTACCATGAGATGACTCTCCATGAAAATGTAAACACATAAGAGATCATGGATGTGATTGAGTCTTCCACGAGTTGGGCTGGAGGGTGAGATTGTTATGGGTGTCCAGCCTACTTGTTACACAAGCAAGACTTTCTTTTAAACATATGTTTTGTGAGTCCAATTGAGGCTAATTTTTTTTCATATGATATGGGGATGACCTAATGAAAAAAGAGTGAAAAAAGAAGCAGAAAATCGAAAAGAAAGACAACAGTTCAATTTTTCAGCGGCATCTTTCATAAAGATGTCGATTGTGTTGAAATTTGGTATGCCTGTTTGGAACACATAAAGTCTTGTTTTGAACGGTTTGATTATTATTTAGAGCTCTGGTTTGTCCGTAATTACTGCCGAACAGAAGCTGTAAAACTCAATTGTTCATCTTTTATGTATGAAAGTATTGGTGGACCGTGAACCTTTGTATGACTTATTTGGGTTCTTTCTCTCTCAATTTTATCATAATAAGAGAAGTTAACAAGGATGGACTCCTCACAAGTCCCGTGGTTTTAACTCTTCACATTAAATAGGTTTTCCATGTATAATTCGTGCGTGCTCTTTGCTTTTAGTCTTTTAGAATTCTATGGTTTATTAATGTCCATTGTTGGTTTATTGCTTGGTCATTATTTGGTGATTTATTTGTGGTGTTTTGAAAAATAATTATTTGGTTGATTATCTTGGAGGAGATCCTATTGAGTTGTTGTTATATTATTTGAGTTCTATCAAATTGTTAGACCATTAAAGTAAATTTCCTCAATATCCATTTTCCTCTCAATTTTATATATAACCTATATAAAAATAAATTTTAACCATAGTAAATACTCCATGCATGCTACATTATTGCTACTTTACTGAGCTAAATAAATTTTAAGTTATATCTAAAAGAGCTCTCAGAATATTTAAAAATTTGAAATTATATGTTGTCTAGTTGGGCAATGAATAACTTTAAAATGTATAATAGAACAATAGCTTATTAAACACAAGTTTTAAATTTCAAGAGCCAAATTGACATAAATTTAAAAGTTTAGAGATTATACCTTATAATTTAACCTCTATCGGGTTAACCACCTGTCTACACATTCTACTTTTCTCTTTCATGTTATAATATTTGAAGGACAAAAAAAATAGTAAAAATTAATTGTCTCGAGAGTGATATTATAAATTAAACAAAGCAAAATGTTTGAGATTTTTACAAAGTTTTTAAAAAATTTTGGGTTTTGGCATTATAGGTCAAATAGAAGAAGAGTTGGCGAATGCAATGAGACAGCAGTGGGAGATAATTGTTTGTGCTTCATAGATGCTATTATTCATAGAGATGATACTAATAAAGAATTGCTTCAATTTTGAAATAAGCTAGCTGCCATTGCTAGTTGTCGAACAAAGCCTGATTTTGCATCAAGGTTCTTATGATTTTAATTATGTCATTGTAATCATATTTCAACTATTTTTTTTTTTTTGGAAAATAAGACATATCAAATTAACTTGTATGCAAAGGTCTAACTAACTCTTTATCAGTCTAAATCAAAGAGATAAGCCAATCAAGAAATGCCTGGGACCAACAACAAAAAGAACAGTAGACAAAATAGCAAAACAATGGGGCACCTTATTACAAAATTATGGAACTAAATTAAGGCCGATATTGAGAGTGCGTAAAATTACTCGATATTGAGAGTGAGTAAAATTTAATGAGTGTTATCATTTTTAGCCCCGCTACTGCATCAGACTCCAACCAACCCGCCTTCATCCTTTATTTCTTCGACCAAACGCAAATCCTTCAACAGAACAAGGATTTCCACCACTTTGACTTCCACACAAACAGGAACACACGCACTAGGTACATAATGGATAATACATTTCTAAATACATTTCCAAATACATGAATTTCTAATTTCTAGATACATATAATTGTTCAAATACATGAATGGTATGTATACATGTACTTCATTTATTTCTTGTCTTTTAGAAAACATCTCTTGAGTACTATATAAAGGGTTCATTTCCCTCATTTGTAATTAAGTGGAAGACAATCAAATCAATAAAAAAAAAAAAAAAATGAATTTCAAGAGAATAATATTTTTCTCTTGTGTGTTCTTGAGTTTTGTAAGAGAACAAGTTTTTTCTTTTCAAAGTTTGTGAGATTTAGAGTGAATCTTAGAATGGGCTCATCAACACTTATAATAGTATGGTATTAGAGCATAAGGTTGAAAGATTTCATCCAACAACATGTTGCAGTCTCAACTTCCTCGTTTTGAGGGAAAAAATTATAGACGGTGGAGTCAACAAATGAAGGCTCTTTATGGATCTCATGATCTTTGGGATATTGCAGATAGAGGATATTTGGAGCCTGAAAATGAGAATGGTCTTTCACAACAACAACTCAATGAGTTGAGAGAGGCTAGAAAGAAAGATAAAAAGGCATTATTCTTTATCTACCAAGTTGTAGATGAAAATATTTTTGAAAGGATATCCAGAGTCTCGACTACTAAAGTGGCATGGGATGCATTATAGAATTTTTACGAGTGAGAAGAAAAAGTAAAATTGGTACGAATACAGACACTTCGAGCTAAATTTGATACCATTTGAAGTAAAGATGGTGAAACCATTGAAGAATTTTTCAACCTTATTCTCTTAATTATTAATCAATTGAGATCAAATGGAAAAGCAATTGAAGATCAAAGTGTAGTTGAAAAGATCCTTAGAAGCATGACTAGAAGGTATGAGCATATTATTGTTGCAATTGAAAAATCCAAAGATTTGTCAACTCTCTCCATCAATATCTTAATGTGATCTCTTCAATCTCATGAGCTCAGGTTGAAGTGGTTTGATTCTAGTCCTTTAGAAGAAGTTTTTCATATACAACCTCTTCTAGAGGAAGATCAAGTGGAAGAAGAGGTGGACAAGGTGGTAGAGGAAATGGACGGTCCAACGACTTCAAAAGTTCTGAGTTAGAGAGTAGAGACAATAAAACTTCTTCAAATAGAGAAGGGGGAACTTCAAGTAGAGGAATAAGAAGAAGTGTAGGTCGTGGAGATTTTTCTCACAAACAATGTTTTCAATTGTAGATGTTATGGGCATTTTCAAGTAGACTGTTGGTCTAAGAAGTCTAATTTAAATAAAGCTTAAACCACTCTAATGCATGAGTAGGAGGATAATGGTCAAGGTCTTCTCTTTCTCTCATTCAATGTCCAAAAAGCAAGCACGGAAGATATATGGTATCTTGATAGTGGTTGTAGTAACCATATGACAAAAAGAAAGGATATTGTTATATCTTTAGAAGAATATCATCAAAATGATGTGTTGGTGATGATAAGAAGCTTGAATTCAAAGGAAAAGGAGATATCCTTGTCAAGACAAAGAATGGAGCAAATAGAATCACTAATGTTTATTATGATTTAGGGTTTAAATACAATCTTTTAATTGTTTGGCAGCTTCTGCTGAAAGGACATGATGTTATCTTTAAAGATAGCATATGTGAGATCAAAACTAAGAATGGAGGTTTCATAATAAAGGTACGCATGACTCACAACAAAATGTTTCCAATCAAAATGTACTACGAGAAGATTATTTGTTTTGAGACTTTAGTAAAAGACACTTCATGGTGTTGGCATTGTTGATATGGGCACCTGAGTTTTGACACTTTGTCTCACATGTGTCAATAACATATGGTGAGAGGAATGTCAAATATTAAAAAAGAATATCAACTTTGTGAAGCATGTTTTTTCGGAAAGCATCTTCGAAATTTATTTCCAACAAGAGATTCTTGGAGAGCATCAAAGCCTCTAGAGCTCATCCATACAAACTTATGTGGTCCCATGAGAACTACTACACATAGAGGTAATCACTATTTTTTCACATTTATCGAGGATTATAGTCGAAAAACATGGATTTATCTTTTAAAAGAAAATAGCTCTACTTTTGAATGTTTCAAGACATTCAAAGCAATGGTTAAAAATGAAAGTAACCTGAGATTGAAAACATTATGTTCGGATCGTGGAAGAGAATATATTGTTTTTGTAGATTTCTTGAAGGAAAATGGAATCAAGCCTCAGAAGACTGTTCGAAGAACTCCTCAACAAAATGGAGTTGCAGAGAGAAAAAAAGAATAATAATGAAGCTTGCAAAAAGTATGTTAAAGGCCAAGAAACTTCCAGATCAATTTTAGGGAGATGCAGCAACTTGTGCAGTTTATCTCTTAAATCGAGCTTCAACTAAAAGTGTGCAAGATTTTACTCCTCAAGAAGCATGGAATGGATTAAAGCCAACTTTAGTCACCTAAGAGTATTTGGATGTATTGCTTAATCTCATATTTCAAATGAGAAAAGAGATCAGCTAGATGATAAATAAAAAAAAAAAAAAAAAGTGCATTTTTATTGGGTATAATGAGAACTCCAAGGCTTACAGATTATACAACCCTGTGAATAAGAAAGTTAATATTAGTCGAGATGTCAAGTTTAATGAAGCATAATTGTGGGATGCAACAAACAAAGACAAGAATCCATTACTAGTTAACATAGGTGGCAAAGTAGATGCTCGAGACTCGGAGCTTAAAGAGACTCAACCAATGACTTCATCTTCATCTTCACACTCTGCAAGTGATGAAGAAACTACTCAAAGGAAAACAAGAAGTATTCATGATATCTATAATACTTCAAGAAAAGTGTTGGATGATGAACAATTTTTCTTTATTTACAAATGCTGATCCTATATACTTTGAGGACGCAATTCAAGATGAAAAATGGAAAGATGCAATAAATCAAGAGATTGATGCAATCAGAATAAATGAGACATGGGAGTTAGTCAAACTACAAGAAAATAGAAAAGCTCTTGGAGTCAAATGGATCTATAGAACAAAGCTGAAGTAAAATGGAGATGTCGAGAAATACAAGGCAAGACTCGTCGTGAAAGGGTACAAATAGAAGTATGGCACAGATTGTTAAAGAATAATGATGAAATCAACTTCTACATGTTTGTTATAACCGTTATACATAAAACAAATTGTATCAATACGCATGTAGCTAGAATTTTAAGATGTACTGTACAAAACAAAAAGAAATCTAGCTAAAGTTTCATCTGTAGATCTTCAAGATCATCCCCAAGATTGAATACAGCTCCTCTCCATGGATGTAGGCATTTTTAGGCCGAACCACGTAATAACCTCTGTGTCTTCTTTTTTCTCTTCTTCTGCATATTCTTTGTGTTGTTCTGATCTCCATGTCCATCGAATCTCTAAAGAAATTTCAACAGCATCTCTGCATTGTTTCTTTTTTTTTTTTCTCTCAAGCTATCTGAAAACAGAAGAAAATATTTTCGGTGTAGTCATTCAAGAGTTCGTATCAGTGTAGTGTAAGGAAATAATCCTGATCATTAACATGTAGGGCTGTGATTCTTTTACACACGGATTGTACTTTCAGCATATAGTTTTGAAAGCAGCTGGTTTTCTTTTGAAGATCAAATAGTTTCTTCTTTTACTTAGGCCTCATACTTTCATTATAAAGCCCAATCTCGGTTTTATCTTCAGCTATCAAGGCCCAACAAAGTGGTATCAGAGCCTGCAAGAAAACTTCAAGATCAATCAAAAACTAAAAGAAAGAAGATCTTGGAGCTTTCAAAATAAAAAAGAAATCAAAAGATGGCAGTAGTAAGATATGCATTGAAAATTTTGATGGGAAAGGAGATTTTAGCTTGTGGAAAGCCAATATTAAGGCGATTTTAGGGCAAAAAAGGGCACACAAGGCCCTTGAAGACCCAACTAAACTACCTATTACTGCAACAGAAGAAGAAAGGGAGAATATAGAGCTAATTGCTCATGGTACTCTTGTCCTAAATCTGTCAGACAGTGTACTAAGATAGGTCATTGACTAAGAAACAACCTTCAAGATGTGGACTAAGTTGAATGAGTTGTATGAAACAAAGAACTTGTTGAATAAACTCTTCTTGAGAGAGGTTTTTCACCTTCAAGATGAGCTCCTCAAAGACATTAACTATAAATCTTGACAACTTTAAGAGAATGACAAATGAATTTAAGACTCAAGGTGAAGAGATTGGGGTTGATAATGAAGCTTTTGTGCTTCTTAACTCCAGATTCTTACAAAGACGTTAAGACAACTTTAAAGTATGGTAGAGACTCATTATCAACTGATATAATCATTTCAACCCTAAAAATAAGAGAAATGAATCTTCTAACCATCAAAGAAGAGAAACCCAATGTTGATGGTTTATTTGTTAAAAGGAAGTCTAAACAAAACAACAAAGAAAAAGGCAAGCACAATTCTACATAAGAAGGTAAAGAAAAATTCAAGGTTAGATGCAAATATTGTAAGAAGTTAGGGCATCTAATCAAGGATTGTAGAACCTTGAAATGGAGAAATGAACAGAAGAACAAACAGTCACAATCACAACCACAATAGAAAAACCAGCCAAGTCAATCAGGAGAAGTCTCAATCAGGGAGGACTCTTTTTTCTATTCAGATGCCCTAGTTACATCTCGCAATGACTGGTTCAGCACATATAAAGATCTGGATGAAGGTTCATTATACATGAGTAATAATAACTCATGTTCAGTTATTGGTATTGGTTCTGTTTCACTTAAGCTAGAAGATGGGTCAGTCAAATTACTAAGAAAAGTTGACATGTGCCTAAATTGAGAAGAACTTGATTTCATTAGGCATGCTTGATTCAATTGGCTATGAATACAGAGGAAAGGAAGGCTATTGTGAAGTATTGAAGAAAAGTAAGCCTATTTTCAGAGGGATAAAAATAAATGGGGTCTATGTTGTTCAAGGAGTTCAGAAAGTACATTCAGCCTTAGTTGTGACTTCTAAAGAGCCTACTGAAGGAGAACTTTGGCATAAAAGACTTTCTCATATTAGTGCCAAAGTTATTCAAGCTCTTAACAACCAAGGAATTCTACCTAAAGGAATTCATCGAATCCTATCCTTCTGTAAGCATTGTGTGATAGGTAAAGCAACTAGGCAGAGTTTTGTAAAGGCTCAGCATACAACCAAGGTCATCCTTGATTATGTGCATTCGGACCTTTGAGGCCCTTCACCTTTCCAATCCTCAAGTGGAGCCAGGTATTTCTTAACCTTTATTGATGATTATTCTAGGAAATGCTGGATGTTTTTCCTTAAAACTAAGGATTTGGTGTTTGAAAAGTTTAAAGAATGGAAGACTATGGTTGAAAAACAAACTAATTGCCAGATAAAGTATCTAAGGACTGATAATGGACTTGAGTTCTGTGCAGAAGAGTTTAATATTTTTTGTAGGCAGTAGGGGATTATTAGACATAAGACTGTAAGGTACACACATCAGCAAAATGGGGTAGTAGAGAGGTTAAACAGAACAATCATGGAGAGAGTGAGGAGTCTCTTATCAGATGTCATCCTTCCTGAGATGTTTTGAGCTGAGCCAGCATCCTATACTGTCTATACTCTCAATAGATGCCCTCATGCCTCACTAAATCAACTTACTCCAGAAGAAAGGTGGACCAAACATCTTTCTAATCTAAACAACCTAAGGGTGTTTGGTTGCATAGGCTTTGTACACCAGAACAAGGAGAACTTAGCTGCCCGAGCAGTAAAATGTATGTTTTGGGGTTTTACTGAAGGAGTGAAAGGCTTTAGATTGTGGCATCCTACTGAAAAAAAGGTGTATAAAAAGCAAAGATGTCATCTTTAGAGAGACTAGAATGTTTTTGCAAAATCCTAATTCAAATGTTTCAGCACCACAAGGAAAGTTTGATACAATTGAGGTGGAGCACCTCCTAAATCCTACTTCTGATCCCTCAAGCTCATATTCACATACTGATCAACTACCTCATTATGAAGAAGATGTAGAAGAGGTTGTTTCTGATCCTGAGCAAAAAGAACTAGACCTAAGGGGTTATAGCCTAGCAAGAGATAGACAAAGAAGAACTATAGTGCCACCCTCAAGATATGATGATTACATCAATTTAGCTTTAAATGCTTCAAGTCTGAATAATGAACATGAACCCTCTACTTTTGAAGAGGTAGTAAGTTGGGCTAAAGCTAGAATGTGGATAGAGGCTATGAATGAAGATGTTGAATCTCTTTTAAAGAATGACACTTGGGAGTTGGTTCTTTTACCTAAAGGGTGCAAACCAATTGCATCCAAATGGGTTTATAAATACAAGGAAGGTATCCCTAATGGTCAAGGACCTAGATATAAAGATAGGCTGGTTGCAAAGGGATTCACTCAGAAACAAGGTGTTGACTACAATGAGATTTTTTTTCCCCTGTAGTCAAGCAAACATCTATCAGACTTCTACTGTCCATTGTGGCTCAACAAAACCTAGAGCTAGAGCAACTTAATGTCAAAAAAGCCTTTCCACATGGCTTCTTATATGAGTCAACCTAAAGGCTATAAGTCAAAGGGAAAGAAGATCATTACTGTCTACTTAAAAGATCTATTTATGGCTTTAAATAATCTCCTAGGTGTTGGAACAGAAGATTTAATGATTTTATACAGAAGAATGGATTTACTAAGAGTTCTTATGATAGTTGTGTTTATATAAACACTAAAACCTATGCACATCCTATCTATCTACTCCTCTATGTAGATGATATGTTGCTATCAGGAACAACTATGAAAGACTCAAATCAAGTCAAAGGTCTATTGAAATCAGAATTTGAAATGAAAGACATGGGAAATGAAAACAGAATATTGGGCATTGGTATTAATAGAGATAGAAAACCATACAAACTCAACATTGATCAGACTCAATATTGTAAAAAACTAATCAAGAAATATCACATGATAGAAGCTAAAGCAGTCAGTATTTCTATAGCACATCATTTCAAACTTTCAGCAGAAAACTCACCAAAAGAAATAGACACTCAACATTTGAAGATAATGTCAACCATTCCCTATTCCCAAGTTAAGGGAAGTCTAATTTACCTAGTGATTTCTACAAGGCCAGATATTGCCTATGCTACAAGTCTGGTAAATAGGTACATGGCTAATCTGGGTAAGAGGCATTGGGAGGCAACAAAGTGGATCATGAGGTATCTTAAAGGCACTTCAAGTGCCAAACTACTGTATCAGCAAGCTTTAAACAATGAACCAGAATTAATAGGTTATGTTGACTCTGACTATGCTAAGGATTTAGATAAAAGGAGATCCCTATCTGGTTATATTTTCCTATTTGAAAGTTGTGTATTAAGTTGGAAGGCAACGTTACAATCAGTAGTAGCCCTTTATACTACTAAAGCTGAATTTATTGCATTATCAGATGCAGTAAAGGAAGAACTTGCTAAAAGGACTCCTATGTGATTTTGGTATTAAGCAAGATACAGTAAAGATATTCTGTGATAATCAGAGTACCATACATCTATCTAAACATCCACAATACCATAACCGAACAAAACACATTGATGTTAAATTTCATTTCATAAGAGAACAGATAGAAAATAAACAAATAGAAGTTCTTAAAGCTCATACCTCAGAGAATGCCTCCAACATGTTAACCAAAGCTGTCACCCAACTCAAACTTCAGAAGTGCCTCGACATCATAGGGTTTGAGCTGAGAGACAAAGGTTGAAGAAGAAAAGGGTTAGCAAAAGAGGAGTTGAAAGAAACTCCTTAAAATTAATTTCAAGGTGGAGATTGTTAAAGAATGATGATGAAATCAACTTCTACAAGTTTGTTGTAATTGTTGTACATAAAACAAACTATATAAATACACATGTAGCTAGAATCTGAAGATGTACTGTACAAAACAAAAAGAAATCTAGCTAAAGACTCATTTGTAGATCTTCAAGATCATCTCCAAGATTGAATACAACTCCTCTCTGTGGATGTAAGCATTTTTAGGCCGAACCACGTAAAAACTTTTGTGTCTTCTTTCTTCTCTTCTTCTGCTTCTTCTTTGTGTTGTTCTGATCTTCATATCTGTCGACTCTCTAAAGAAATTTTAGCAGCATCTTCTCATTGTTTCTTTTTTTTTCTCTCTCGAACTATCTGAAAACAGAAAGAAAATCTTTTTGGTGTAGTCATTCAAGCGTTCGTGTCAATGTAGTACAAGGAAATAATCCCAATCATCAACGAGTAGGATTGTGGTTCTTTTACACACGAATTGTGCTTTCAGCACATAGTTTTGAGAGCAGTTGGTTTTCTTTTGAAGATCAAATAGTTTTTTCTTTTATTTGGGCCTCAAACTTTCATTACAAAGCCCAATCTCGTTTTTTTATCTTTAGCTCTCAAGGCCCAACATAGATTATGAACAATTTTTGACACCTGTGACTCGCTTGGACACTATTCGATTACTTCTAGCTTTTGTAGCACAAAATGGCTGGAAAGTACATCAAATGGATGTCAATTCAGCTTTTCTAAATGGGTGTTTAGAGGACAAAATATATGTTGAGCAACCCCCTGATTTTGTCAAGATTGGAGAAGAAAATAAAATGTGTCGATTAATGAAAGCATTGTATGGACTAAAGCAAGCACCAAGAGCCTAGTACAGTTATATTAACAATTTTTTCTTGAATGATGGCTTTAAAAGATGTCTATACAAACATGCTCTCTACATGAAAGAAGATAAAGATTGTAATTTCTTGAACATTTGTCTATATGTTAATGACTTAACCTATGCGGGAAATTTAAACATGATGATTGAAGATTTCAAAGCAAACAAAAGAAAGAATTTGAGATGATTGATATGGGCTTACTTCATTAATTTCTTGAGGGAGAAGTCAAGCAAGGTGATGATGGGATTGCAATTTCCCAAAAGAAGTATGCAAGAGGTTTGTTGGTAAAGCTCAAAATGGAGAAAGCTCATCATGCCAGTACTTCTATGAAACTAAGCTTAAAACTAAGCAAACATGATAATAGCAAAGCTTTTGATACCACCATCTATAAAAGTATTGTTGGGAGTTTAATATATTTAACCACAACTAGATTGATCTTATGTTCTCAATAAGTTTATTGAGCAGATTTATGACATTACCAAAAGAAGTCATTGAAAAACTCGAAAGAGAGTTCTTAGATATATTCTTGAAACTATTGATCAGGGAATCCACTATAAGAAGAACATAAATAATGTGCTTGTTGGCTACAGTGATAGTGATTGGGGAAGAAATATTGATGATTACAAAAGTACTTTGGGTTTAATATTGGTTTTGGAGTAGTTTCATGTGAAGGAACCCGGTTAGAGGTCCTTGAGTGGAAGCAGATTGTCCGAATTTTTCAATCTTCACAGAACTAAGATTTTACGGTAGAAGAACATCTGTCTCTTATACACATCTAGATGTGTATAAGAGACAGATTATAGCATGCTCAAAACGAAGTTCAAAAAAATAAATTAGGGTTCAGAACCCTTACCTTTGAAGAAAAATTCTTCAATTGATTCCCTCGAACAAACGAACACCACCACAAAATTTCCTTTGTATTTTTAAGGATGAAAACACAGGAGGTTGCAGGCTCTGACTATTTTGGTTGAGGGAATTTTATGGAGAAGAGAGGAAGAGGAAGATGATGAGATTTCTCAAAAAACGTTGTATTTTGAGAGAATCTTTGTTTCCAGTTTTCACACATTGCACAGAATGGAGAACACACTGATTTACACGTCTGAGAGAGCAAAAGAAGGGGTGTAAGTTACAACTCCCTCCCAAAAATAGTTTTAATAAATTAAATTAAATTTATTTATTTATTTAATAAAATATCTAATATATTAAAATAGTTTTAATATATTATATGATAACTACCATATCCCATTTATATTAAATTTAATTATATGAATCCAATTCATATAATTAATATTTGAATCATATTCAAATATTTATTTCCTCTATACTCATATATTATAATGTACCAAATAGATTATAGTAATTAAAATTAAATTAAATTAAATTAAATTAATTATATCATATATAATTGATTCCCTCAATTAATTTGAACAATTCAAATTAATCCAAAAAATGATTCTCACTAATTCCCATTGAGCTACAGAGAAGACCTCATGGATCTATAGCTTGAAGCTCTAATAGTACATGGATAATTAATTAAACTCCTTTAATTAAATTATCCACCATCTGTTAACTGTCGGACACTCCACTAAAGAACGACAACTACACTATTTGCACTATATTTCTGTGTCTATTGGATATAACAAATCAATAGTACGATGACCCTTCACATATTGCTTGTAAGTACAGCTGAGTCAAAATTACCATTTTGCCCCTATAGTTACATCTAACTCCTTAAGTATCACTTATCCCTTTAATGAACAATAAATCAAAGTCCAACTATGAACAATAAAATAAGCAAAACACTTTGATTAGATCGAAGTACAGAGTACAGAGAATTAGAAATTTCCAAGGCTATTTTGATAAAACATGAAATCTAATGACAATTCTCTACATCTAGTTGCCTTAATCGTTTTAAACGTCTTTCCATTTTAAGGTATTTCTGAAACTCCACATGAGATATGGAGAGCTCATAAAAGTTGTTTATTGAAGGAAATTTTCATAAAAAATCCTTTGAGCGGAAGCAAAGATCATTCCAAATTCCATTTTCATTGAATATAAAGTCTCACAGTAAAACAACAAGCATATATGCATTTACTTAAAATTATAGCATGCTTAAAAAAAATACAAAGGGTTTCAGAAACCCTTACCTTCAAAGAACTCTTTCTTCAAGGAATCCCTTGTACAAGCCACGAATGGAACTCCTTTCATGTAAATCTCCTTCTTCACGCACGAACACCACCACTTGATAACCGTCTGTATTCTCTTTGGGATTAAAGGATTCAAGAAAGAGTTGTGGGCTTTGCTTGAATCCTTGGAAGAGGAAGGGAGATGGAGAGGATGAGAAGGATGTTCCTACAGAGAACTTTTCTCTTGGAGAGAACACTTATTCTCTGTGTGAAAATTCAAGAAGAAGATGATCCTTTCAACTTCTTTAATCACGCATTAGTTTTCTTGAGAGAATGTGAGGAGGGAGTTATAACTCCTTCCCTTTTTATTAATTTTAAATAAATTAATAAAATAATATATAATATATAATATATAATAATATATATTATAATAAACTATTTAACTATATATACACTATATGTTATACCAAATATAACATATAGTCTATAGTTTATTTTGCATCAATACAACATAAAACTATAGATTTTTTTCTCTCTCAACATATACATGGTATTAACATTTATATTAAATCCTCTTATATGAATCTCATCCATATTAAATGATATTTGGATCATATCGAAATATTTTATTCCTCTCAATATAAATCATATTTATATTTAATTACATGAATCTCATTAATATAATTGGAATTATAATTAATTATATCATTATATAATTAATTCCCTCAATTAATTTGAACACTTCAAATTAATCCAAAAATTAAATCCCTGTTGGTTACAGAGGGGACCTTATGGACATGTAGATTGAAGCTTCAACAATACTTGAATAATTAATTAAACTCTTTAAGTTACCCAACATCCGTTAACAGCTGGTCACTTCACTAAAGACCGATAGTTGCACTCTTCGCACTACAAGATAAATTTTCGTGTCCATTAGATATAACCAATCAATAGTGCGATGACCCTTCACAAATTGCTCGTATATATAGCTAGGCTAAAATACCATTTTTCCCTTATAGTTACATTCTAACTTCTTAAGTATCACCAATCCTCTAATGGATAATAAGTCATAGTCCCACTATGATCAAGTCCCTCTTGGGCCAGGAGAACGTGTGGCCATTATGTTCCAGATCCGAAATCAGCCATTAAGGGAGAAAATTTATCTACTTGCCCTGCATCGGGGAAGGAGTGAATTCTATCTTGTGTAGCTGAGTTCCCAACTCCCCAGTCAAACGAATCCCTAAAATGGTAGACTTATTGGATTGGCAATCTGGTCACTCTCACCCATACAAATCAAAGGACCGCCTTCATGAGTAGGAGTTCACAACTCACTTGAGATTCAAGTCATATCAACTATGGTCTCTATTATTAACGGCGTTATATAAAAAGACTAATCATTTTGTGGTCCGGTCTTATACAAACTCTTTGTATAGGATACCCCCGCTCGCATGTCTCCACATGACTGAACAGGATCAGATCATTTGTAGCACTTTACAACACTTCTAATACCTACAATGCAGGTCGTATCTGTAGTGTCACCAGGATAAGGACCCAACCTTATCCATCTACTACATATCATTTACGTTATTATTTAAACAAGATCCACTTGTATGTCTCTACATACTTGTTTAAATTACATGAAATAACCTTGGATCTTAGTTTATTGGATTGAGTATATGCTGATAAAATAACACTTATTTAATTAACAACAATATGTTTATACAAAGTTTACAAACTACGAGATTACAAGGAGATTTAGGACACCATTCCCAAAAATATCTCACTTGTCCTAAAGCTTAGGGAGAATAGTGTACAATACAAATAAAGTACAAAAAATACAATAAACTAGGTAATACACTATACCCTAGTGATATCTCCCACTTGCCTTAAACAATGTGTCGCATATCCCGTAGAGACAGACTTTCTAGATGACCCTCGAACACTTTAGCTGTGAGAGCTTTCGTAAATGGATCAGTAATGTTGTACTCTGAAGGAATCTTCATGACAATCACATCACCCCAATGCACAATCTCTCGAATCAAATGATATTTTCGTTCTATGTGCTTGCCTCTTTGGTGACTCATAGGTTCTTTAGAATTTTCCACAACACTACTGTTATCACAATAAAGTGTGATGGACAAAGACATATTTAGAACAACATCGAAATCAGTAAGGAACTGCTTAAGTCAAACACACTCTTTAGCAGTTTCATAAGCAGCTACGTATTCGGCTTCCATAATGGAGTCTACGATGCATCCTTGCTTAGTTCTTTGCCATACTATAGCTCCTCCATTCAGAGTAATACTTACCCTGATGTGGATTTCTTAGAATCCCGATCAGTCTGAAAGTTAGAGTCTATATATCTTGTAAGGATCAAATCCTTATCGCCATATACGAGCATATAGTCTTGATCTAATCTTGGATTGGACTGATATCGACTGACAATCCCTACTGCATAGAAAATGTCAGGTCTAGTATATAACATTGCATACATAAGGCTACTAATAGCCGATGCATAGGAAATTCGTCTCATTTCCTCAACATCTTGAAGTGTCTTAGGACACTATTCCTTAGACAATATAATTCCATGCCTGAAAGGAAATAAACCCTTCTTGGAATTGTGCATCAAATATATGACTAGCATCTTTACAACACTCCTAACATCTACAAAGTAGGTTGTATTTGTAGTGTCACCAAGATAAGATACCCAGCTTTATCCATCTACTATGGACCATTTAGGTTATTATTTAAACAAGATCCACTTGTATTTCTCTAGATGAAATAACCTCGGATCTTAGTTTATTAGATTGAATATATGCTGATAAAATAATAATTATTTTATTAACAACAATATGTTTATAAAAAGTTTACAAACTACGAGATTACAAGGAGATTTAAGACATCATTCCCAACATTTATGATATGTAAAAGATGTTTACATAGTTCAGAAATCTGGAATAGATCGACACATGTGTTAGTGTCGAACCTTTAAGTATTGGAATGTTGTTTAGATGGCATGCCTATCTGTAGGTAAACCAAAAGTAGTATATTTTTCAAGTAAGAGGAAATCAAGTGTTTGTGTTGACAAATGCTAAATTTTCTAGAAAAGTATACGGGATCACAATATATTATTTAGTTTTTATAAAAAGCAAAGTGTATATCAATAAGAGTTATTGATTAAAGCTGACACTGTAAGAAAAGTTGTTTGGACAGGTCAGATGCATCTTAGTCCAAGAGTTGAGGGTACCCCGATGTAGTGGGAGGAATGTATGATAGCCTAGCCATTATCTGGGTTTAGTGGAAACTCGAGTCATCAGGTCTTGGTGACAATATCGAGAAATAAGAAGTTGTAGAAATAAGATGCATTCCCTATATTGTTTTGAATCGAGGTCCGATGTATACTAATATGTTTACAGCGATTTTTTCAGCTAAAGTGTTTGAGATCACCTAGTAAGACTAGGACTACAAGTTGTATAACCTAGGGCAAGTGGGAGAAAAACCCATGGGTATGTAATACCTAAGGATGGGTATGTGATACCTAAAGGCAAACCATGGGTATGTGGTGCCCTAGTTTATTGTATTTCTCTGTAAAACTCAAAAACCCAATGTATCCACTGGAATTTTAGTCCAAGTGGGAGTTTGTTGGGTTTTATGTACTAAAACTCGTGGTTTGTAAATGATAAACTCATTCTGTTAATTGATAAAATTGTTATTGAATATATGAATTGCTTATTTCGTTTTAGAAATAAATTCAATAAACTAAAAGATCCATGACTATTACATGAGTACTTGAACTTTATGTGGAGACATAAGAGTGGATCAGATTCAAGTAAATAGTCAAAATGATATATAGTATACGAATAAGATTGGGTACCTTATTCTGGTAATACTATGGGATGTGGTCCACTCTGTCGTTGTTACAAGGAGTTGTAAAGTGTTACAAACGAAGTGATTCTGATTCGTTCATATAGTGACATGAGGAGTGGGGGCGTCCTGTGCAATGAGTTTACATAAGATCATACCAAAAAATAAGTCACTCTTACTTTATAACGTTGTTTACTATTTAAAACTGACTATTTCAAAATGATGACCTAGGTAACTTGACCTTAATCTTGAGCTAACTATGAACTCCTGTTTATTCAGGATTATCCTTAAATTTGCATGGATGAGGGTTGGCTCAACAGTGTTGACTCAATAAGCCTCCCATTTCAAGGGTAAGACCAGGTAGATAGTTGGGAATATAGGGTGCAAGATGGAATTCACTTCTACCCGTTTTTAGGGATAGTAGAGAGGTTTTTCTCTTAAGTGTTGACTCTAGGTCTTAAGAAGGAGGCTCCACCATCTTATTGGCTCGAGAAGGACTTAGTTTGATGATCGGATCACAAATCAATTGTTCATTAGAGGATCAGTGAAACTTAAGGAACAAGAGGTAATCTTGGGGTAAAACAGTCATTTGACCCAACTGTTATTACGAACAACCTATGAAGGGCTAACTTACTAGTTATGGTTATATCGACTGGACACAATATATCTATAATGAGGGGAGTGCAACTATTGGGCTTTAGTAGAGTGACTTGGTAGTTAACGAATGGGGGTTAATTCAGTGTAAAAAGTTTAGCCAATTAATCTCGGATCATTGGAGCCCATGATTTGTAGGTCCATTAGGTCCCCCTACTAGCTCACAAACGGATTAGCCTATAATTACACGTTTAATTTTGGAATTAAACGTAATTGAAGAATTGATTAATATATAAATATGATCTAAATATTAGTTTCATGAATAGGGATTCATGGTGATGGATTTGATGACAAATTAATTTAATATTTGATGATCCTCTTCAAACTTGAAATTCAGAAGCTCACTGAGTTAATCAACAACGAAATCTCTATTGAGATTCCTCAAAATAGGATGATGATTTTATGGCAGTTGTAGGGCAAGGACAACCATGGAAGATGTCATTTTGCAAATTCCAAATAGCCTAGCAAATGGTACAAGCAAGAGATGAATCTAATGAGCTGTGATGAGAGTACCAGCAAATCCATTGATCCACCATTGAGTCATTTAAAGAGGAGAAAGAGATCGCTAATGGTAGGGATAGCTTCCAGATTTTTTAGCCTGATTACAATGGAGAAGTATGTGTTCTATAGTTTCATCTTTGCAATTGCAGCAAGGGCAAACGGAAGAACATACAACACCCTTACTTAGTAGACGACATCTCGTAAGTATGCAATTCTTTAAAACTTTCCACATGAAGAACTTGATTTTATTGTGATTCTGAATCTTCCATAAGTGTTTCCAACATAAAATTAATAGATTGGGGTTGGAGGAAGAGGATGGGTATTTATTAGAGAAGGCTATTTAATTACCACTTTTTACATTATAATTTCCATCAAAAGAATAGCCACACCTAAACGTCATCAGCTTTGTTTTTCCAGAGTGGGATAGACTTATTGATAGCCACATCAATAAGGAATGTAGATAGTTTAGATTCATTCCAAATTTCATTTGGATCAATGAACTCTTTTACGAAATAATAATAACATAGCTTAACTAGTGTAAATTTGTACTATCAATCATCTCACATATCTCTCTCACACACGCACATATATATAGGACTACCAAGAGAAATAACAAAATAAGAAGTTTTATTTTAATAAATAGCAAAAAAATTTTGAAATTAGATAAATGGCAAAAAGATTTTTTGAATTATTAATTTCAAATTTTCAATTGACCAAAATAACCCTATCAAATCTTAGTTACTTGTAATTCAAGTTACCAGATAAAACTAAAATTCTTTTGTAGTCGATAAGCAATGAGGTATGAGTTTAGGCATCGGAATCTGAAGGTAAACACAGTCATTGGTATTATCTGTGGTGATGGGTCTCGGTTTCACGATAGGTGGTGTGTTACGTGTGATGGAGAAGAAGACAAAAAGAACGAGGAGAACAAGAAAAGAAAGAAAATTGAGAATGAAGGGATTTTGAAAACTAGAATATAAGATTTAGATACATAAAGATTTTTTTGAAAAAAAATGTAGTGTAACTAAATTTGCGTGAAAGATTTTGCTTTTTAGGGTATTTTTGGAATACAACCATCAATCTAGACGTGTAGTAGGTGTGATTTGCCAAAATCATATTAATTCTAAACTCGGTCAAATATCCAAGCAAAACCTAAAATTTTGCTATATTATCCAATATTTTATATATGTATATATTTCGGAAATTAATTATTTTTCAAATTTAAGGACTTTTTGAAATTTTAATGAGGAAATTAAAATGACACAAACTACAAACTAAGATGTCAAAAGTACATTTAAAAAAAAAAAAAACTATTATAATAGAGGAATTCAAACTATAGACATATATCTTAAATACTAAATATATATATATATATATAAAAAAAAATAGACTCTTAATTTTGAGTCCAACAAATAAAACCAACATACATTATTAATAACATGTAGTAAATATGATGCAGGTTTCTAAAAAAGAAACAAAAACAAAAACAATTTCCTGAGGGAGGTTTTGTTGTTCTTTTCTTTTCTTTTCTTTTCTCCACTCGAAATTTAGAGGGATCGTTTTTTTTCCCCAAAAAAACAATTTTAAATGCTTAACGCAGGGGAGAATTTTAAGTTGCTTAATAGTACGTCGGTTCTTTTTTTTATTTTTTTGTTCCAATTTTTTGTAATGAATAGTACGATCAAAGAAAGAACTCACACTCTTGCATCCGTTATAGCAAGGGAAGACCACAAGTTACATTAAAATAATAATGACAACAATAAAACTAAATTGACCAATTCAAATTAATGTTCATTTGTTTTTTTGGTTTTCTGTTTTTGTTTTTGGTATTTTAAAAACAAGTTAATTCATATTTTGGTTTTATAAACTTAAAAAACTTTTTTTTAATTAAACAAAAAATGGTTTTTGAAATCTGGTTTTTGTTTTTTAAACCATCTGACCGGGGTCGGGATGGGAGGGCTGTGGGGGTGGGAAAAGTTCATTGAGTTGTACTTCGTTGTTGTTGTTGTTTTTTTTTTTTTTTCCTTTTTTTTTAATTCTTAATTGTATTGGTAATAAAAAAATGCTTTCATTTTCATTCTAATCTAACAAATTTTCTTTTAAATATTTATATTTTTTTTAACTATAATATGTTATAAACTAAGAAAAATAAAATATTTATTTAAGAAATTGCAGAGAACGCTCCAATTATCTCCACAATGGTATGATTATGTCCACTACTTGAGTATAAACCCTTCTGGCTTTGCTTTTGAAACCACTTAAAAGGCCTCATACTAATAGAGATAGTTATCCATCCATCAACTCTAAGATTGTCATCCATCCAGACCTCCCCTCAAATAGTCATCCATCAACTCTAAAATAGGCTAGCTCATCTTCACCCGAGCACACAGCCTATCCAATAGAATTCAACCACGGATCGCACCATGACTATGTCCAATGCTCCACTATACATCTTTGTTCAACGCACCATGACTATGTCCAATGCTCCACTATACATCTTTGTTCAACACTTAAGATTCTACCGACATGGTTAAGTTAGGGGCATGACTCTGATACCACTTGATAAAGACAATGTCCCTCCAACAACCTCCACAATGATATGATATTGCCCACTTTGGATATAAACCCTCATGGTTTTGCTTTTGGAACCATCGAAAAGGCCTCATACCAATGAAGATAGCCATCCTCACTTATATACCAATGTGGGACTTTGGTCGCATTTCCAACAGCCCTCATATTGTTTGCTTTACTTTATTCGCTATGTCCAAATCGACGCTTGTGGCTTTCAGAGAAAAGGAAGAAGAGTTCGACTATATGCTTCAAGATCAACCGAGTACAAGAAGAATCGAGACATTTTTTTGAAGTATTTCCCCTAAACTATGGCACTGAAGAAAAGAGTAGCATTGTAAATCAAATGATTGCATCGTAAAATTCAAAATCACGTAATCAAAGTTCAATTCTACAACATTACCAAATAAAAATCTGTTTAATTTCTCCACCGGAGAAGAAGAAGAATAAAAATATGAGGATGATTGATTCCAATAGCGATCGTTGAATCAACGATTAAAATTAGACTTGTTACCTTTATGAAGCAAGTGCCCATCACGGTCGTACTTCTCCAACCGTGTGGCACCATGATTCACCTGTGATCATGGTCAGCCTTAAGGAATGCTCAAGTCCCAATTCACTTTTTGCTTGACTCTTAGAAGCTTTATTAGACCTTACGTGAGGTTATTCTATCCTCAACCAAACTGAACTCATACGGAACTGACCTTCATTCGACCATACATGTTGCCCGTACGTGTATTTTCCCTCATGTGTAACTCTAGCTGACTTTCCTCTACTCTAGGCCAAGTCCTGATGCTCAACCTTACCCATATATGAGGCTAAGGCAACGTCACATCTCTCTTCGTCATCTTGGTTCCCAACAACACGTCCCTCATACTTTTATATCGCTTCAGAACTTCACTGGGATGAGTTCTGACCCTTCATATGGCCAAAACAAGCTTATAACCCTTTATGGGAGCTAACCAAGTGATTCAAACACTTATTAGGACTTTCGGGGACATAACAATGCTTACCAGATTTTACCGGCCTACTTTAGTGCCTACCAGCCTAATGGTCGCCTACCGAGCTTTACTGAGCCATTACAATGCTTACCGAGACAACTTGACTATGGGGCCAACTAGGAATTATCGAGTCCCACTGATGCTTTAGGATGCCATCCCGAGTGTCGGGATGCCATCAGCTTCCTCTCTTTTGTTCAGGCATGCTTATCAAGAAACATCATTAACCGACCCATAGGCAACAATCCAACTCGGGACTTCTTGGACATCCATCTAAACATAATTGAGACTTAGACCCTTCCGAGTCCTTGTCGAATCAAAACGGCATACTAGGTGCTACATCGAACCTCTAGTCCATGGGAAGGGGCGTAATGCCGACACACCCATATCGTCCAAAATTGTCCATGAGATCTCATTCTCGATGGAAAATGCCTAAGACACTTGTCTTGTAACGCTCGCCCACGCCATGACACATTCATGTGCCATGGAGTAGCTCACTTAGGCCACAGAGCCTAGGGGTGGTGGAGAGCTAACACTATGCCTCCCCCTATAGTGTATTCTGAACATTTTCCTCTTTACTACCCATGCATATGAAATGTGATGAACGGTCACTCACCAACGTAGAGTGCCTGTCTGAGCTCCTATTGACATGAAATTTAACGTGCTTGCATACTTATCAATATGCATCTAACTCTAA
This sequence comes from Benincasa hispida, assembly GCF_009727055.1. Classification (NCBI taxonomy): domain Eukaryota; kingdom Viridiplantae; phylum Streptophyta; class Magnoliopsida; order Cucurbitales; family Cucurbitaceae; genus Benincasa; species Benincasa hispida. The sequence goes on from NC_052351.1 coordinate 47,032,926, forward strand.
AACCCCTCATCCAAACTCGCGACGAAACCCCACCTTCCGAGGTCACGGCCCGGGGCCCCATCTGCTCCCACTAAGCTTGTCACTGACACCATCGGTGACATGGTTGCTTGTCTTTCCGTTTAATGTTTAACATGGCATGCTTGCCTACTTATCTTGGTGTGTTGGATAATGCACCATCCTCCCCGGTCGCATCATGACACTTCTCTTGGCCCTCTATCTTCGCTAGATGTATCGACACTCACGTGTCGCTATTGCACTGTCTACACAAATGGTTCACAATCTACGATCTCAAAGTTAGATTGTGACACCTAGCATATGATGGAAATCCATCCTAAAACCTAGTATATGATGTCCGTTTGGTTTTAATTTGAGAGGTTCTTCATCTTTTTCCTCACTAAACCCTATTCCTATCTCCCTTTCTTTCTATTTCATCACAACCAATTTTTGTAGATCTTCGAAATATGTCTCACTTTGTAAGATAATTAGTTATGTGTTTTCTATTCCGTCATTTGATTAAATTACGTCTTAAGGTTTTATTATCCAACATCACGTGTCCTAAATATTTAAAACTTTAAACTGCAATGTTGTTGAACCTGTGATCTACAACATGTCTCTTTAATCACATATATCATTATAGTCCAAGGATTATACGTTTTTCGATTATCTTCTTTAGAGATCCAGAGATTCATGTTACTAGATTTATTTATTTGTTGACTTAATCACTTCAGATTCAGTTAGTTTATTAATTCCTTTGTTTCTCATAAGCTTTGAGCTACGATCAGCTATAGGTGGTACAACTTAATGAAACTAATTATGTTAGTTTCAGATTGTTTGATGTTCTTTTGGACATTGAGATACAGATTCAAGGGTATTAATGATTTTCATCCTTGAGAAGAATTTATTAGTAAAGCATTTGGTTTATGAGATAATTAGTTCATCCAATTATGTTATCATTTTCTTCCATTCATGATGTTTCATTGTCTTGTAGTGATTGTTTTCGTGTTTTGTGTGTAATAATCAATGTGCGACCCATGCTGTAAATTCACTAAAATCTATGTTATTCAATATAAAGTTCGTACTTGGCTCAAAAGTCATAAAAGAATATAATTTCAAAACGATGATGATCGTGCTTTTCTTTTTCTATTCCATTCAAGTGGTTTTGCTAGGATTTGTAGGATTTGAAGAGATTGAGAGCGTAGATTTATCCATAGAGATTTGATTTGGGTTTTTTTTTTTTTTTTTTCATACTTAGGTTGGAGATTGAGTAGCTTAACTTGCATTGTGATTGTTATCTAATTGCTATTTGATTATCATGAGATTGCTATCTCATTGATATCAAATTTCTATCTGATTACCATCTTTGATATTAGATACTTGTATATCAATGTGATTGGTATCTGATTTCTATTTGATAGTATATAGATTGTGTTTTCTATCTAATTGTCATTTGAGTGTTATCTGATTTCTACATAATACTTAGTAGTTTGTGATTTCTATCCGACTGCTATATGATTTCTATTTGATTAGATATTTTAGTTACCAGAATAGATATCAAAGGCATATGTGGCCATTGTAATTGATGACTTTGTTGAAGTCAAAGAGAGATTAGAAGAATAAAGGCACATTAAACAGCAAGAGAATGCCAGAAAATATGTAAATTTGATTTTGTTAATCAAAGAATATGTAAATAGCAATCAAAAAACAATCAGTATCATTAATAATAATCACCATCAAATAGTAATCAAATAGCATTTGGATAGCAATATGATAACAGTCATATGTCCATTAAATGATGTAATAGAAGTTCATATAGAAATCAGATGACAATCAAAAGGCAATTAGATGGCAAAATTAGAAACTACTAATTATGTAACAAAAAAAAATATAGATAATCAGATATCAATCAAGTGACAATATAAGAAATTGCTAAATGTGAGATTAAAAAAAAAAAATAATCCGATGACAATCAAAAGGAAATCAGATGGCAATATAAAAAACTACTAACTAATTGACAAAAAATATAAGGAAATAGATGACAATCAGAAGTCAATCAGATGAAAATATAAAAAACATACAAAAAAAATGTAAGGTAATCATAAACTTCTTAGTAATTACCAAAACAAAAAAAGTAATAAGATAGCAATCAAATGACGATAATCAAAATTTTCCATATAAGATAAGCTATGACAGGTAAAAACTTACAACTGCATGACAAACAAGTATTCCTTCCATAGCTAACATAAAACTAAACTTCCACGCTTGAACTATTGAAGGAGGAGGAGAATAATCGATTACAATTATTCTCTTTCGATGGTTTATATCAGTCATGATAGAAATGGAAGAAATGGGAAGTGAAAAATAGAGTTAAAATGACAAATTTTGTAAAAGTAAAAGCAAAGAATAACTAAAGTCCAAGTAATCAAAATTGAAGTAAAAATCAGATAATAATCGATATAATCGGCAATTAGTATTAGATAGTAATAAAACAGCAATCAGATAATAATCTATATCATTAACAATCGTATAGCAATAAATAGCAAATAAAAATCAGATGACAATCACATAGCAATCAGATAATAATCAAATTCCATACGATCAGTGAATTAGTGTGGACATTTTTTTTACTTTTAAGTTTCAATGCGTCATTTAAATTGGGTTGGGCTAACGATTTTGCTATTTATGCAAAATTTAAATTGTGTGGACATGGACCTAATTTTTATATCTTATTTTGACATGCTTGCAAGTGGCCCTATTTATTTTTTCCCAATAAAATATATGTAATTTTATGATTTATGTTATACTATACTTAATTTAAATAAAAAATTTAAAATTCAACTAATTTATTAAAAGTTAAAGTTCAGACTCAATCTTTAATTCAATTAAGAAAATACGGTGTCAAACATATTTTTAATTGTTCTCATAATTCTTCTCTGTGTAATTTTTATCTCCTTCCTATATAAGGAAAACTATTTTAAACGACAAAACGACTTAAAATATTTATACATAATAATAAAATATCACCGTCTATTTGCGTTAGATCGCGATAGACTACATGATAGAAAGACACAAATAATAGTCTATCGCAGTCTATCACAAATAAATAGTGAAATTTTATTATATTTATAAATATTTTTGTTCATTTTTCTATATTTGATAACAACTCTTTATATAAATTACTCACATATCGTAGTGTCAGTTGAGTCTTGTGATTGAAGTGTTTCATTCCCAGGTTAGTAATATGACTTATCCTAGGAAATGATTTTTCGAGACATTTTGAGTACCATAAAAAAAAAAAAAATTGTCTTAAAGAAACAATGTGAATTTGTTGGATTCAAATTAATTATTTACATCGTTTCTTCATTCTCCTATAATCCACTTTTACAAAATTTGAAATTATTTTCTTGTAATTTGTTGATGGGTTCATTTTTTTTCTTCATTTTATTTACAAAAAGTTAGTGCATTTAAATATTGTGTTTATTAATATGGTTTCTTAAAAAAAAATTAAAAAAAAGGATATATTTTATAGTTATGATAGATTAGATGAAAAATAGTGATATATATATAGTTTGGTTATATTTTAATAACTATAAAAGTCATCTAAAGTTGTTTTTATATTTTTTTAAAAATAGAAAAAAGTATTAAGTATTATGTTTTTCAATTTTTAAAAAACAAAAAACAATTATCAAATGTTTTTTATTTTTTGTTTTTTTATTTTTTTTTTTAAATAGAAAACTAAAAACAGTTAACAAACATGTATAGTCTTTGTTTTTTAAAAACTAAAAACCACAAATAGATTTTCAAAAACTAAGATCCCGTTTAGTAACCATTTCATTTTTTATTTTTGAAAATTAAGCCTATTTCATCTCAATTTCTTACAATAATTTGCATTTTCTTAAGTTTAAGAGTTGAATTCTTAGACAAATTTCAAAAACAAAAACTAGTTTTTAAAAATAATTTTTTTAGTTTTCAAAAACTTAGCTTGTTTTTTGAAAACACTGATAAAAAATAAATAACAAATTAAAAAATTTAAAGTTAGAAGAAGCGTTTATAGGCTTAATTTTTAAAAATAAAAAAATCAAAAACCAAATAGTTATCAAACGAGACTTAAAAGAAATAGATTTCATAAACTTATTTTTATTTTTTGAATTTGACTACGAATTTGATAGGTTCTTCAAAAAAGTGAAAATAGTGATATAGAAATTATGAAAAAACCAAGCATAAATTTCTAAAACATAAAATAAGAACAAAATCATTATCAAATAGGCTAAAAAAAAGATTTCATTTTAAAAAATTCATTTATAATATCGAAAACTTCATATAATTTTAAAAGCTAAAAATTGAATTGGTTACCAAACATATTCATTTATTTGCCAAAAATTGAAAACAAAAACTCAATTGAAGTCTCTAAAATGGTTATCAAACATAACATTAACCATAAACATTGTATTAACTTTCTTATGTTGTACATTTTTATGACTCAACATCTTGTTTATGTGATATAGTTTTTTTTTTTTTTTTTGAGATAAATTGGTTCGTTATAGTTTATTGAATAAATAAAACGTTTTTTCTATGTATTTGTAGTCAAAACATGAAGTTATTAAAATTGGAAACGTAGAACATTACCATCTAAATTTGTACCTTATAACCACAAATCAACCAATATATAAGTAGATCAAAGAAGAGAACACAATACACAAATAAAACACATTCTTCAATAATATTCTTTTTTCTTTTCCTTTCTTTGTCTATAATTTTTTTCATATCAACCATGTCGATCAACCTAGAAAATGGATTCCAATCTGAAACTTTGTCCTCAACTATACCAATACCAACTCTAGCCACTCGCTCAATGCTCAAGCCTCCCACCCCCAATGGCATTTATAAACCTCACTCAAAAGCTCAAACCATTAATACTAACAATGAACCTCAAATGGCTGAGCCTACCGTCATCCCGTCAACGTTGGGCCACTATCTAGCCCGTCGCCTCGTTCAAATTGGTGTCTCCGATATCTTTTCGGTCCCAGGGGACTCCAATCTCGTGCTTCTCGATTACTTTGTGGCAGAAATAGGGTTGAACCTCGTAGGATGTTGCAGCGAACTCAATGCTGGCTATGCAGCCGATGGCTATGCTAGGCATCGCGGCATTGGAGCTTGTGTTGTGACCTTCACCGTTGGTGGGCTTAGCCTAATCAATTCCATTGCTGGTGCTTACTCTGAGGATCTTCCTGTTGTTTGTATCGTTGGTGGACCGAACTCGAATGAATATGGAAGTAATAAGAAGATTCTCCATCATACGATTGGGTTGCCAGATTTCACTCAAGAACTCCAATGTTTTAAAAATGTCACTTGTTATCAGGTAGTATTATTGAGTTGAAAAGTTATATATATATATATTATATATTATATATATATATATATATATATATATATATATATATTAATTGAGGTCGACCCAATGTTGACTACGGGTGTGAAATTTGAAATTTTGCATGCCTCTAATGATTACTAGTTATATAAGATGCTTTTAGTATTGTTCTCATGGTACACTTATGTTACTAGAAATTTTTTGGATAAAATTTTGATGGAACTATTATTTTTATGTGTTTTGTTTTGTTTGTGTGGTGTGTAGGCAGTTATCAATAATTTGGAAGATGCACAATGGGAGATAGATTGTGCAATTTCCAAGTGTTTGGAAGAGAGCAAGCCAGTTTATATCAGCATTGCTTGCAATTTGGTGGCAATTCCCCATCCTTCTTTCTCTGCGCAACAACTCATTCCAATCTCCTACTCTGCAAAGTAATTTCTTTTCTCAAACGCTTTCACCATTTAGCTAACATATATACATATCAATTCCAGCTTAATTCAATACATTAAATACAGATAGCCATTTCAAAGGTTGATGATTTGATTCATTACTTTTTCGTTATTGGACTAAAATAAATATATATATCATCAGATGAATCGGATTCTAATTAATTTGAAAGTTTTCAATAAAAAAATTAAGTTTATTAAAAGTTTAAAATTAATATCTTACCGCACCCATCAAAATAGGGGACTAAAATTTAAGTTTCTCTTTGAGATATTTAAGAAGAAAAACATTTAAATATTACTAATAATTCCACAGGCAAAGTAATCAAATGGCATTAGAGATGGCAGTGGAGAAGGCAGCTCGACTTCTAAATAGCGCGGTTAAACCCGTCCTAGTAGGAGGAAAAAAGTTACGACCTGCCAAAGCACAAGCCGTATTCGTAGAGCTAGCCAATGCTTGTGAGTACGCGGTTGCTGTTACACCATCAGCAAAAGGAATGTTCCCTGAACAGCACCCTCATTTCATTGGAACTTATTGGGGAGTTCTCAGCACCGCCTTCTGCGGCGAGACGGTGGAAATTGCCGACGCCTCAATCTTTGTCGGAGCTATGTTTGATGAATTGGAAACCGTCGGCTTCTCGCTTTCATACAAGAAGAACAATGCCATTATCATAGAAACCGATCACGTTGTGTTTCCAAATGGGCCGAGTTTTGGGCCGATTTTAATGAAGGACTTTCTTTGGGCCCTTGCTAAGCGACTCAAGCCCAATGCAAAGGCTTATGAGAATTATCGTCGGATTTATATTCCAGAGTCAAGCCCTGCCAAGTCAGAGCCGGGCGAAGCTTTACGAGTCAACGTTCTTTTCAAACATATTCAGAAAATGTTGTCAAGTAACATGGTTGTAATTTCTGAAGCGGGTGATTCCTGGTTTCACTGTCAAAAACTTGAATTACCACGATCATGCGGGTAAAATTCTTACAAAATTTTTAACTCAAATGGGTTTAAATTATTATGAGTATAATTTTAGAATAACGTTTGGAGAAATGTATATAGGTATGAGATGCAATTGGTATATGCATCTATTGGATGGTCTTTAGGTGCTACTCTTGGATATGCACAAGCTTCATTAGATGATCGTGTGGTTCTTTGCATTGGTGATGGAAGCTTTCAAGTTAGTTTTCATTTTAATGAATTCTAATTCTATTTTTGTCATTGAATTTTTTTTTTTATCCAAAATTGTTTTTGTTAGAAATAGATTGAACGATATTGTGGTAATTTGGCAGATGGCTCCACAAGATTTGTCAACAATGTTAAGATTAGGTCAAAGGAACATAATATTTTTGATAAATAATGGTGGATACACAATTGAAGTTGAGATTCATGATGGCCCTTACAATGTCATCAAGAATTGGGACTACACTGCTCTTGTTGATGCAATGCATAATCACAATGGCAATTGTTGGACGGCCAAGGTAAATTCTCAAATAACTTTTTTTTTTTCATTTTGATTGAACAACCATATGTGGACGGTTAAAAAATGACAACTATTATTATAGTTGACGTTATTTTCATTACTTGAGATTTTGATAAGTTTTGACTTTCAACATAAAGGTTCAAACAGAGGAAGAATTAGTGAAAGCAATTGAAATTGCAAAGGGAGACCGAAAGGACTGTTTGTGCTTTATAGAGGCTATCGTTCATAAAGATGATACAAGTAAAGAGTTACTTGAATTTGGGAACAAACTTGCTGCTATCAATAGTCGTCCTCCAAAATCTTTATAGAAGAGAATAGATCAATTCGATCAACTTTTAATTCCTAATAATGTTTTTTTTTTATTTTAAATTTTTTCATGGATAGATTATGCATTTGTTCATGTCTACCTCGATAATCTTCAAATTCAAATGCTTCACCATTTTATTCAGGGAAAAGTAGAGAGTTATTGTTTTATTTATAAGTTATATTTTGTTAATGAATAAGGTTTGAGAAGATTATTATTAGGTATATAGTGGTATTAAAGTTGGCCTTTATTGTTAGTTTTTCTTCTTTTTTTTTTTTTTTTCTTTTCTAGAATTGGTTTATTGTAAGTGACCCTCTTTTTAGCAAATAAAAATAAAAACGGTGTAAAAAACATATTAAATAATAAGTCAAGTGATTTATAGTAACTCTCTTCCTTTAAATGAAATATTTAAAATCTAGTAAAAAAAAACAGTTACACAATAAAGCAACTCTTTTAAAAAATACATTAAATTATTATTCTTTTTTATTATCTTACAAAAAAGATGATATAAATACTAATCATATCCAAATGGTAATAGACATATCATCTCAGTTAAAAATAATTTTACAGAAAAGTCTTAGTAAATAGGAATATGGAACTTCTAAACTTACTTTTCTAAATTCAAAAACTAAGAAAGTAATTTTCCTAAAATTATGCAACCTAATAAAAATTTGCATGTAACAAATGTATTTTTGAAAAGAAAAATGAATTGTTTATAATTATTTTATATATATATATAAGTGGTATAAGATAATGAAATATGAAAGTGGTAAATAAATCAAGCAAAGGAAAATGGGCCTGAATTTATTGCAAGGATTTGGTTGACAATTTCAAATACTTCCAAAAAAACAATTACTCCTAAAGAGAAAATTAAGAACCTAAACATTTTTCTACTAAATATAAATTAGATTTTTGTTTAAAACGGTAATATANGCAAAGAAAATACAAATATTCCATCCCTCCATCTTGGAATATAGGATGTAGAAAATGGTTTGGCGGTGTGAGTTTAAATGGTAAAATAATAATAATAAAAAGAGCGTAATCTTGACTCTATTTCTAAAATTTCACGTGATCAAAGTTATATTTCAAAGGGCATTATAATTATTTTAGCTATCCACTCCAAATTCTCCAAAAACAGTTACTTTCAAATAACAAATTAGGATTGCATTTTCAGAAAATAGTCTGTTCTTTAACATGTTGCATGTATACAAGTTAAAGGGTTAAAACATGGGCTACTTGTAAAAAAGGCCAAATATAAGTTACAATAATTAGGCTTGTAGTCCACACAGGTGTTATTTGTAAATATAGCACAAACGAAACTCAACTCACATATAAATTATGTAAAGTGCCGCAAATGCTCTAAGTACTAATATATTTTTTATATACTTGATACATTACTAATATACATTTGATATACTTGAAAATGATGCATTTGGTTGATATATTTGATATATTTGTCAATCATGCACTCACTTATATTGTTGATAAACTTAATACATTTGAGTGATATACATAATATACTTGATAATGATGCACTTGATTGATATACTACTGATCAATTTGTCAATCATGTCATGTATTTGTTTATATTATTGATAAACTTGATAATGGTGCACTCTTTTATACCACCGATACACTTGACTGATATGTTGTTGATAAACTTGATAATGATGCACTTCTTTATGTTGCTGATGCACTTGACTGATATATTATTTATAAACTAGATAATGATGCAATCGTTTATATTGTTGATACACTTGATTAATATACTATTGATAAACTTGATAATGATTTATTTGTTTATCCTGATGAAACACTTAACCAATAAACTATTGATGTACTTGATAATAATACACTTGATAGATTTTTTAAAAAATTCATTAAAATTCTTCTTCGCACGCAAGAGACATCTCTCTTTCACCAATAGAGCTACTATCCATACCATCTATCACCGACCACCACTCCACCTCACCCAATGCTTACCTTCAGCGACCGCCACAACCTCGCCAAATGTTCTATCTAAAGGGATTGAAATTCCCCGTAGCAAAGCAATTGGACGCATCAATCTCTAAATTTCGTTTTACATAACGTACAACATAATTCATAGTGACAGAAATGCTGGAAAAATATAAACCTAAGCATGCTTTATACAGTATTAAAATAGAGAGGAAGAGATTAAGAAAACACTTATCTACGAAGACCAATTCTTCAGGTTCCTTTCCAAATCAAGTCATCTTCTCTCGATCTCATGAACTCAGCATCCACAAACTCAACGAACAAGAATGGACACTACCAAGGGGTCTTTCCCATTATTCTCAAGGACGAGAACTATGCAGAGGCGTGGGTTTGCACTCAATCTTGGCGTGAAGGAAGAAGAAAAGAATTTAAATTTTTCTTTCTTCTCTGTAAAAATTCACAGAGAGAAGAAAAACAAGAGAGAGACACACAGAGAGAACTTTCTCTCTCTTCATTTGTTACATGAGAGAGGGAGAGATTAATGAGTGGGGGAGTTATAACTCCTTCCCCTTTATTTTTAATAAATTCAAATTAAAAATTTTAGATTTAATTTATANTATATATAAAAGCGACTTTAATATATATTTAGACTATATGTTATATCACATATAACATATAACCTATAATTAATATTACATCACATATAACATAAACTATAGCTTATTATTCTCTCAAATAACCTAAGGTATTAATATAATACAAATGCACATTAATTTCAACCTATAGTTTTTATATGAATCAAATTTATATAAATAATAATTGAATCATATTCAAATTATAACACCTCTCATTAAAATATATAAATTTGGGGAAAATTATTTCAAATGGTAAAATTATTAAAAATATTTACAAAATATAGTAAAATTTTAAAATTATCAATGATAGATGTTGATAGACATTGATAGACTTCTATCAGTGATATTGATAGACACTGATAGAAGTCTATTAGTGTCAATCAGCGTCTATCATTGATAATTCTAAAATTTTGCTATATCTTGTAAATATTTTAGTTGATATCACTGATAGAAGTCTATCAATGTCAATCAGCGTCTATCATTGATAATTCTAAAATTTTGCTATATCTTGTAAATATTTTAGTTTATTTTTCTATATTTAAAAGTAACCCTAAATTTGGTATGGATCATATTCATATTAATTTTAACATATAATTCCTATATGAATCATATTCATATCATTAATAGTTAAATCATATCCAAATATTTATTTCTCTTATAAAACTATATATAAATTTAATATGAATTATATTCATATTAAATTATAACCTATAGTTTTTTTACATGAATCATATTCATATATTTCTCTCATAAAATTATATAAATTTAATATGAATCATATTTACAATAAATTTTAACATATAGTTTTTATATGAATCATATTGATATAATTAATATTTGAATTATATTCAAATATTTATTTCTCTCATAAAAAAATGTATCAGCATACATTATATTATATGATGTATCGATATACATTATTTAACTATATCTTATACAATTAATTATCTTTAATTAATTTGAACAATTCAAATCACACCAAAATTAATTTCATTCCTATCAGTCCTCATTGAGCTAATGAAGGGACCTTATGGAGTTATAGATTGAAGCTCTAATGGTACGAGATTAATTTATTAAACTTTTTTAATCAAATTAATCAACATTCAATAACTGTCGGTCACTCCACTAAAAACCGTCAGCTAAACTCTTCGCACTATAGTTTTATTTATGTGTCCATTGTGTATAACCAATTAACAGTGCATTGATCCTTTACAAACTTCTTGTAATTACAGATATTACCGTTTTACTCCTATAATTACATCTAACTCTTTAAGTTCCACCAATCCCTCTAATAAATAATTAGTCATAGTCTAACTACGACTGAACCCCTCTCGGACTAGGAGAGGGTGAGACGCCTCATTATTCAAGCCTCAGAATCAGCTCTTAAGGGAGAAATTTATCTTCTTACCTAATTATAAGGAATGAGTGAATTCCTTCTTGTGTAGTTATGTTCCCAAGTCCATAATTAGACGAATTTGCAAAATGGTAGGCTTATTGAGTTGATGAATCTGGTCACTCTCACTCATACAAATCAAAGGATCGCCCTCATAGGTAGAAGTTTACAACACACTCAGAATTAAGGTCAAGTCACCTGTGGTTATCCTAGTGAAATGTAAGTCTCTTCTAGCAATCCCGTTATAAAAAGAGACTTAACATTTCGTGGTCCGGCCTTTATACAAACTCTTTTGTATAAGATATCCCCCTCCCTTCCACATATCTCCACAATAATGATCAAGATCAGATGATATGTAGTATTTTAAAACAATTGTAACAACTACAAAGCGGGTCATATTAGTAGTGTTACCAGGATAAGGCAGCCAATCTTATCCATATACTACAGACCATTTAGGTTATCACTTAAACATTATCCACTTGTATATCTCCACATACTGTTTAAGTTACATGAGATAACCTTGGATCTTAGGTCAATGGATTATTGCACAAGTAATATAAAATCAATCAACCATTGATTCAACTAACATAAAACTACGAGGCTTTAGGGTATACACCCCAACACTGTTGCTTATATCCATTTTTCTCTCTCTATTTGTTTCACTCTCCATTTTTTTTCTCTTGCTCTATCTTTCTCTCTCTCTCTATCAATTCTTTGGGGTAAATATTGAATAAAAATAATCAGAAATCCATATTTGAAGTTTTTTTCATGTTTGCAAAATATCAAACATGGATGTGACACACCTACTAAATAGCATATTCAAATTACCATCCATTGCAAATATCCTTAAAATACCTTTCCTTTAATTTCTTTTATAACATTGGAGGTTTGAGTTCTTGCTCTCACAAACACAATACCCTATTCGTACCAAATGAAAATTTTAATCACACTTTTTTCTACTAAAATTTATGTTCCCAAAATATTAAAGCAATAGTTAATGACCAACCTTCGACAACCTCTACCAACAAATTTCTTTAGAGTAGTTTGACATTAATAAAAATATATTTTAGTATATAACAAACCAAATAAATCTATGTATAAATATACTTTTAAAAAAGAGTTGTCAAACACTTGTATGTTTTTATTTTAAAGAGTTTTTATCAAAAGTGTTTAAATAAAAATGAATTTTTTTTAACACTACAAGAAATTTGAGCTTTGATGTCTGTTGGAAAAACTGAAAACGGATGTACAATGTCAGTTGCTTTAAGAAAAAAAACGAATCTTTAATACCGGTTTTAAACTGACATTGTAGGCATACCTATAATGTCGGTTAAAACCGACATTGTAGATGCCCCTCTTTTGAATCCCAAACAATGTTTTGATCTTCATTTTTTGTTTTCCTCCCTCCCTATTTTCATTTCCCTCTCAAATTTTGTTTCCCTTCTTCCCTAATTATCAATTAGAAATCAAAAATAGAAAAGATATATATATATATATATAGTAAAAAAAACGAAAGAATTAAATCCTTTTCCCCTTCTGCACGCGCACAACCCCAATCTTCTTCTTCTCCATTCAACCCTTCAGTGGTTGCACGGTTTAGTCCATCCAACCAATTGTTCGTCGAGTCATGTCTTGTCATCGTTTGCACCTTGACCAACGCCCACGCCGCCTTCCTCAACTACACGTTCCCCGGCCAAGTCCCTTGCTCCAATCACCTCATTGTCTACCGCCTAGCGTCACCGGTGAGCCTTTTGTCTCCCCTATCGAACTCTCTCTAACCCACGCAGTAATAGATCAGTGCTTTGAACATGCGTATATTATATACTTCATTTATTCCCTTTTCTTTGATCATTTTATCCTTACATAAATTGGGCTGCATATTCTAAATTATTTCTGCAAAAAGGGTATCCAAATCAATGGGTGGCACATTCAATCCCCAAAATTTGGTAGACAAGCTAGTCAGCAACTCACGGGCGAGCATTGAAAGTACCGTGTACAAAATAAATTATAAATTTCAAAGACGATCCTCTTTGAAGTTTATAATTTGTTTTGTTCATGTTATTTTATTATTATTATTCTCTTCTTTGGGTTAAATTACTTTTCTTTTTCCTTATTAGTTATATCATGGATGTTGCTTTTATTCTCTTGTTTTATTGCAATCTTTTCTCTTAGATTTTGTTCAAATGAATTTGATTGTTTATGGTTTCAATTGACCTATTTGTGTTTATAAATCTTTTTTGTTTAGGTTTATTCATTTTGCCAAACTAATTGAGTTGCTATTAGTTTTTTCATTTAACTCAAGTGAAGTATTTATGAGTTTCATGACTTTGTTGAGTTTATTTCCTTTCATAAGTGTTTAGAGTTTCATTAACTTTTAACTCTCTTATTCAGCTAATGAAAACTGTAACGACCCGAATTCAAGAGGGGTATATGAATGAACTAGTATCATATCCGAATGAAAGAGATCCAGAGGACATGAAAGTATGGTTAAGAAAGACTTAAAAGAATTGAAATTACAACTTATACCAACAAGATATATCTTGCTTTTCAGTGGCTCAATCATAGAAACTCCAAACACGTTGGTTTGTGGGGACAACTTTCACTTCTAAAAAGCCTTCTTGACGTTATAAAAACACTCTCCAACACAGCAAAGTTTCTTAAAAGTAAGTTCTTACTCTTTTTTGATACACCAATAAAAGTTGTTTGTATCTTAACAAAATGTTAATTTTGTTATGTAACCCTTATGAGCTTTGGTAATTTGTTGATTATTCATTCTTGACTAATTTTTTATTCTCAAGTCTTGTGGTGTTTTAATCATTGTTTTCAATTCAAATTGCTTAGGCCAAGAAATTGAATTAAAACTAATGTTTTGTTTGGGTCACTAGCTTTTTTATTACTCTTTACCGAGGGTAATATTATCTTATGTTTTTAACTTTGTTCAAATTGTTATTTTATCTACTTTGTAGGTAGGAAAATAGTCCCTAGGTTCCAAAAATTGACATCACAGAGACTTGAAAAGCATAATTGAATACTCCTCATTTATTTTCAGCTTATTTTTAGTCATTTTTACCATTTTATAATTTATTTATTTTGAATTCTATTCTTGTATGCAACTTAGTATGTATACTCTACTTATTCAATGTAGAATATATATGTATACTTCATGATTGATACATAGGGTTTGTTGTCTAAACCATATAGAGTTGATTTGGATGAAAAATATATTTTATCTTGGTTTTGGAGTGAAGATTTTATTTTGTGCATGTACATAGATAAAAGAAAAATATTATTGATTTGCATATGCGTAAGCAAAAAAAAGTATATATGTATTTTGAATTTTTCAATAACAAAAGCATGGTATTAATTTAATAACAAATAATTAACGATAAAAAGTAGGTAAAATCGATATTAAAGATGATGTCTAATGTCAGTTGAAAATTAACGTTGAAGATAGTATTCAATATCGATTAAAAACTAACATTGAAAATAATTGACATTGAAATCTTGGTCATCTATAAAGTCAATTTTAAACTAGTATTAAAGACAAGCGACATTGAAGACATTTTATAACACGATCTTTGATGTTGATTTTTAACCGACATTGTACCTACAATGTCAGTTTTAAACGGACATTAAAGTCCAATTTTGTAGTAGTACAATATCATGTTTTTTAAGTCGTTCTAAACTAACTCTTGATATCTCAGATTTGAGTTTTGATAGACATTTTACTAAAATTGCAAGGTTACAAAGTAGAGAATTGAGAGTATATCTCAATTGACATATAGTACATGTGTTAGCACTAAGTTTAGTTGAGCACAAGGATCCAAGAATTTTACAAGATTTAAGTAGTTTGAGGATGTTGTTCTATCAAAAATAGTCGTTGTATCCTACTAAAACGATTGTTATAGTCTAATTTCAGTCTATACAGAGCGAATAACTATCTTTAGAATAACACTTTTGAAAAACATGTCTCGACTACAATGTTATTTCCTCCCCATTTCATATCAATTTTAATTTATAAGTGTAATGACCGGAACCTTACATATTATGGTCCAACCGCTACGACATGCATGCTTAGACTTTTCTATTATGAGATGAGTTTTGGTAAAAATCTCAAAAAAACATATCTAAGATTTTATTGATTAGGTAGAAAACTATATAAAAAGTTTATTTTACAAAACACCAAGATCCATAAAACACTAGTGTAGTGATACAAAAATGCATATGCCTATAATAGTGAGTTTGATGATTGGCCATTTGAGCGACGTCCAGTTCTGCCACCTACGCTGTGTCCTTACCTACAAAGTCTGTAAAAATAGTATGAGTATATAATATACCCAGTAAGTAGTTCTTACATAGGGTAGTGACCAAATGCACAATCACATGCAACATGTTCTGAAAACATATGATTTGGACCGAAAACATATAATAACATGTGGTGGTCGGTTATGCTTCTAACGTAAATTTCTCCGCCCTAATAGGAAGATGAGGACTTAGGCAGAAACTAACCCATCTGATGATTAACGGGTCGTGCAGTAAGTAGGGCCAGAGTCGCATCCAACATCAACCATTAACATAAACATAAGATTGGACTAGAGGGATGCAACCATACATACCCTGTTAGTCCCTAGCATAAAATTGACATAGAATTGGGTCTAGAGGGGTGCAACCATACATACCCTACTAGCCCTAGAAGCAAAATCTTTATCTAATTAAAATTTAATCTTATGAACAAACATAATGCATGAGGTCCCTTGTCGATAAACATATTTTAAACATGTAATGCAACATAACAATAACATAATTATGCAACATATTAGAGGTACACTACCATGAAACACTTAAAGAGAGGGTGAGATAAACTACTACCTTGGCTGCGATCCTAGTTATTTCTTATTATTCCTTATGGTTTAATCAGTAGAGCTTTCCCTCTTAAATTAGAAGGAAATTTGGGCAGCACTTACCTTGTGTTTCCTCCTTTTAACTAACAGAATTACTTCACCCTTTTCACACGATTTTTACTACTGAGTTTTGTTTGAGAATCCGTTTAACTTCCAGCCTAAAGCCTCCTATTTATAGCCGTTTCTAGCTCTTCTCTGTATGACAACTCATCCTACAAATGGCTTCTTTAAAATGTCTTAGGTTTAAGAATTTCTCTTAATAAGATACCTAATTTTGGCTAACGTTTGCCCTTACGTTATCAACCTTTGTTTGTATTCAATTTTAGGGTTCTCCATGTATAATCTATAAGATCGTGGCCAAATTCAACGCATAATCCACGCTTCTGTCCAAATCTCGCTCTCTTTGTTCTCAGAATCTCGCTCTCTCCAGCTTTCTCGCTGGTTTGGCTCTCGCAACTCTCGCTCTCGCTGGTTTGGCTCTCTCGCTCTTGCTCTCGCTCTCTCCCACTGTCTCACTGAAAATCTCGCTCTCCCCACTCTCGCTCTCTCAAATTTTCTCTCCAATCTCGCTCTCTCCACTCTCGCTCTCTCCAATTTTTCTCTCCAATCCCGCTTTCTCCACTCTCACTCTCTCCAATTTTCTCTCCAATCTCGCTAGTTTTCACACGTGGTTTCCTTCACTGCTTGTGGATTCCACTTCCCCTTTTTAACTCTTTCAAACTTTAAAAGTATATGGGCAATTAACTCACCTCCAATTCTTCCAATGAGCATTACCCAAACAAAAAGTTATCTACTATCCTTTGTCTCCTGAATTAGCTAGTGTCCAACTTCAAATTAATCCTCCCTAATTCTGCCCCCTTATTCATTATTTTTTTATAATTAATAAATTTCTTATTTTTTTTCCAATTCTAAATTTCCACCCGATTTTCCTATTAAGTTTATATATTTTTCCTTCTTAATTATATATTTTATTTATTTTCCTGCTTTCTAAATTAGGGTTAGGGTATTACATTTACCACCTCTTTAAATAAAATTTCGTCCTGTTTAACATTTGACATTTAATTTCCTGTAGTGTATGTGTACCAATTTGGGTTGTTACATATAATAAGTCTTATAAATATGATTTATATTAAATGTCTTGCACTGTTGAGAGAAAATAAAACTATAGGTTATATCGTATTTGATACAATAAAAAAGTATAGATTATGTGTATATTTGATATAACATATAGTATATACATATATAATAAGGTGATTATTTTTATTATTACATATATATATTGTTATTAATCAAATTAAATTTTATTTAATTTTAATTTAACTAAAGAGAGGGAGTTACAACTCCCTCCCCCTAATTTCTCCCAGCCAAAAATAACATGCAGTGAGTTGAAGGTAAGTTCTCTCTGGAAAAACTCATTCTCCTCCCTTTCATCCTCCCCATTCCCTCTCCCAAGAATTCAAGCAAAACCCACAGCACTTGCTTGAATTCTTAATCCCAGGAGAATATAGAGGGTTCTCAAGCGGTGGTACTGATGCATTATTTTATGAGGTGAAATTATGGAATGAGATGCGATGATGGAAATGCGTTGAGCAACAAGCTTTCTCAGCGGAATCCAAGTATAAACCCCACTGAGTTTCCTGATAAGTTCAGGCTCGAACTCAGGGACTAGGGAAAACGGTATGCGGTGGTAATTTTCAAGAAAACTTTATCGTAACCAAATAATCAAATAGTTGTTTGGATTATTCTTCGCAGTAATAAAAATAAACAAATGCGGTGGAGTTACGAAAAGAGTTAATAATACGGAAGATGCGATAAGTATGCGGTGAACGGGTTGAGAAGAGATTCGGCTAACACTTCCTAAGATGTGTTCATGTTATGCTACCATGCAACACACATACAATAGCAAACCATCTCTCGACGCGAATGCTACAACTTCTAATACTAGAACGCATGCGATATATGCGATGAGTCTATAGGATCTATACATAAGCCTCTATTCTTATCCATGCGATGACAAAATGACACACACACAAATAAGGCGACCCCATAATATCATAACCTATCTCTAGAGTGCATGCGATGCATGTTGGCAAACAGAGCTTATCTCTAAGTCCTTATCTCTTACTTATGCAGATCTAATCTTGCTCTCTCGAGTCTAGATTCTAACCTAGCTCTCTCAAGTCTTAGGTTCTTTCTTTAGACTCTCTCTCGAGTACCTCTAAAGGGGTGTTGGGCACAGCATAAAACAAGATAATCGTATGCAATGAAGGTCTTAAGTCATATTAGCTTAGTTCTTCTCAACCCATTCGATAAGTTTAGCTACTCATGTGTGCTTTCAAGAGAGTGAACAAATGTAGAATAAGAACTTTCATTGTATAAATATAGAGTTGAAATAATATAACAATGCAAGAAGAAAATAAAGAGTCTGGTAGCAATCTCTTGCTTCCCAAGGATTTTACACTGTCTTTTCTACTTTGTTCAAAAGATAGTCTCACACTCGCGAGAGTCGGCCCGCTCTCTGCCTTCCACACCTCTGGGTTCTCTCTCGAGTTGCACTAAGCGATCTTCCAGCGTCTCTTCCCTTCTCTCGCTCCACCTTCTAAATAAAAAGGAAAACTATGGACAAGGATATTTTTTCTAAGGAAAAATTCTCTAAGTGTTCGAACTTGCTGAACCCCTTTTTGAAGGTTGCCTTCGGTATGTATAGAGCTTCGGGGTGAAAGGCGGCTTCTCTCTGATGATTGCACAGATGGAATGGCTTTAATTCTCTGACTGATGCGCTGAATATTTGTCACCGAAAAGCTGAGTGTACTTGTTATCATTACGGCTTGTCAACTTAATTCGGATTCGACCGTCATCAGCTTTCTGTCCCATCGTGATTCATTATGCTTTTCACCCAGATGTACCCACTAAGTTGCACCGGCTCTATACGGCAATCCTTCTTGAACAGATGTTTGCGAGCACAAATCACTACAAAGCCTTACGGTAATGCTGCGCTCGACCATTGATTTCTTGTGATCGTGCTTTTCGCCTTGCGTCAACACATATTCTGTATAAAAATATAAAAGTTAACTATTTTTATACGATGAACGCATACGACTGCAATCTTATGAACTTAATGTTTTTTGGACGCAATCTAACATATTTTATCAAATCAAACCTTCATTGTTTAATAACTTAGCATTATAATAACGTGCATTTCTGCCTATATTTAGGTACCCAATAGGGATTTCGTTTTAGAGATCGTTTGTGATCCGGATCTAGAGGGATTACGTGAAGAAAATTGACTTCAAGGGTAGTCTCAATTTCTTCCTTAATTCCTATGTAAAAGCATGCTATAAGTTTTCTGTTTGATAATGCATAATCTTTGTTTTTATTCTGTAATTTAAAGTTCTGTGAAAATTGAAATTGGAAACGATCCCCACTTCCACACAAGGACCTTCGATGGTTTCCCTTCAAATGAAATAGGAATTGCATGATGCATAACATTACTTTAGATAATTTTATAATTATTATAATTTTATAAAGTATTTCATACGATGCAACCTATGGTTTTAATTTATTTCATTTATTTTATAACTGTTATAATTAAAGAAAATTAGAAATTAAAATCAATTATTCAGAATTGCATGCAAATTTAGGTAAAACTTTTTTTAAATAGTTTTAAAATTTGATTCACATAGACCTAAGATCACAAATTTCTAATGAAATTAGAAATTAGATTAATCTTTTTAATCAGTTTAATAGGATTAAATTAGTTCTAATAAAAAATTAAATTTCTAGCAAACGTATCTATAAAGGACCTTTCATCTAAGGATAATTCTGTCTAAGCTGGGGTATTTAAATTGACAGAAACGTTACACCCTTACCTGAAAACTGACCTGGAAAGGTGAATTAGATAGATTTTCTACAAGCATGCAATTGTTGATTAAGGTTTGTTAAAATGTTTAACGAACATTAATCAAAATTGTTTAAACTATCCAAAGTAAGTGTTACTTTTAGGCAAACTTAAACAATCACTTAGTAAAAATAATTTTTCGTAAGTAAAATAAACCTTAGGTTATTAAAATACTCAGTGGGAGGAAAAAAATGTATATGATATGTCAATTTTCCAATCACGTTTCTATTGGGATTGGTGTCATAATTTTCCCCGTGATTTCTGCATGTCATCTTAGGCCTTTTAGTTAGAATTATGAGGGTTGTTAAGTAGAATATGCAGTAATTATGTTAAGAATTCATGAGAAAATGAGCTTACGACGTTCAGCATTAAGAATCTCGGCTAACCCAATGCGTTATTATGCGTTGAATTGTTTTTTTTTTTTAGCTAAAGCAGAAAGTGGATGCAAATGCGGAAGCCGGACTACCGCATAGACGACCGTATCCAGAGAAACTCTCTATCGCAAAGGCGAATGCGTTCGATCAATGCATGGGTGTTGCGGTAATTGGTCGCATACGTCAATCGCATGAGAGTTGCGCTCGTCAAGCGATTGCGGTCATCGTGTAGAAGTTGTGGTATTAAGCGAATGCGGTCATTGAACGATTGCGGCTATATGATAATGCATAATAGAGGGATCAACACAAGGTTGGTGGAATGAATGCATCAGCGCATATCTCGAGGAAATCAAAAGATGATGTTGACATTTCACCTACCACGCCGTTAGTAGAAGATATTCAGAAAGGACTAATGCGCCGCGAATATAAAAATCAGAGCAGTCCATTAATGTTGTCGAGTTTTAAGCTCTATATAAAGAAGCCGATGAGCAGAATTTCAACTTATCCAAGGTTTTCCCTATGATCCAGACAAATGCGTGAGAAAAAAGCTTGAGATTTCTTCATCTTCTTCATCCATTCCGAGTGACGATCGGAGCCTTCGATCGGAGCTAGATCTCGGGAGAGTCAGTTCCACCGCCCCTCTATGGCACCCCCGACAGCCTTGATGCACATTCGCTAGAAGCAAGTTATTGCTTCCAGCCAGTTATTTCATTTTCTCTCCTTTTCTTATATTGTATTGTATTACATTTTGTGATTAAGAAATTAATACATTATGTGTTCAATGCATTTCTGTGTTTCCTTCGATTCCATCTCCATCTTTCTTTACTTAGCATCCTTAACTTTCATTATATCACTTAGTGAGATTGCTAGAGTATTGCATACTTAGTCATGTGGATTAGAGATATGAAGCATGTAGCAAACCATCGAGAGGTGTGTGTTGCATGAGTATGTGAGAAACCAAATTCATTATGTCTTTCCTTCTTCTCTCTCATTTTGGTTTTTTCTCCATGGTTCTCCTATGCTACTCTTCAATAGAGCTTTCTCCAATATCTAATCTGTTGGAATGCCTTGAATTTGTTTGTTGGCACTCCAAACAACCAAGTACGGGGGTCTCGCTTCGAATATAATTTAGAAAACTTAGTCTATTACTCTTGATTAAACTACAATAATTGTCAATGAATTTTAAATCAAATTTTCAGCATTTTAAACCATTCCAAAGAGATCCAAATTTACAATATTCACCAATCACGTGCCAAAATTCCCAAAATCAATCCTTAAATTTGTTGGACAGTGGTTCTTAACACCCTAAAACCTCTATCTAACTTCAAAACATATTGAGTATCTATAAGTTAAAACCAAAAATCAAATGAGTATCCAAGATTTTCCAAGAAAGCCCACAAACTCTAAAATCTAACTCCAAATCCCAAATCCAGCGAGAAAACTTATAGAGGCTGCGTATAAAGGCTGGGTGGCGGCGAGAAATCTTATAGGGAGCAGCGACTGTTCAGAGGAGCGACGACTGACGTTGAAGTCCAACGAAGATGCAAGTTGCAGAGAGAAAGATGGATTTTACGTCTTGACGCGAGTTGTAGAGGGAGAGAGGTGGTGGCCTTTCACATTTTCGAACTGAAGAGGATTTTATTTTATTTTATTTACTTTTAACCTAACCCTAAAAGAAAATATATAAACATATATATAATTTTAAAAATTCTTTCCTTTTCCCTAATACCACATACCAAAATCTTCTTGAATTTTAAATCCCAATCCATTTTGTCAACAAATTTAAACCAATTATTTATAAAATTTTAAATTTATTTTCTTACCCAAATTATAAACAATTTCTAAGTCTCCTAATTTTAATTCAATTTTTCAAATTAAATTAAAATTTGAAATAAAATCAAATTCTCCTTAAATTAAATTTAAATTTTTAAATCCTTCACTCCCAACAAATTAAATTGAATCATCTTCAAATCGATTAATCCACCTCAAATATATCCAAGATTTCAAATCTTCTCTAAATTGAAATAAATTTCCACCAATTTGAATTTAAATTGAATTATTTTGACCCAAATAATTCAATTTTTACCTCAAAACTTAAAATAAAACCCAAATAATTTAATATAATTAAATTAAAAATTACCCCAAATTTTGGGTTGTTACAGAAAGAGTAAAAAACATGTTAAGACCTATAGAACCTTATCTAGATATTTTGAAATTGACCTGAACATGTTCAATTTAGAAAAAGTGCAACAATTTTTCTTTATAAATAGTAAGTTCAATCCCAAAAATAGAGATGAAAAATAGTAAAAAAGAACGTCACTAATGAAGAGGGAGGGAATGGGAGAAAATGAGGGAAATGAAAAAACTAAAGATGAGTGAGAGGAAAAAAGGAAAATATAGATGTTTTTACTTTTTAAATTATATTTGATTTAAAAAAAAAATCAAATCTTTTAGTGATGCAGTAATATGTTGCTAAAAACTATGAACTTTCTGTGACCCAAGTTAATATGTCACAGCAATTTTTAGTGACATCTATTTAGACTTTGCCGCTAATAATAGTTTTTTGTGACATGTTTTCTGATGTGTCGCTATAAATTAGCATTTTGTAATAAGTTTTGGCTACGTCACTAAAAATGAATTTTCTTCTAGTGCATGGGTTTAATAGAAGCCCAAAACATTATAACTGATGATAGAGTTGAGGATTCATTTTCATATAAACAAGAAATGGAATATATTGATAAGGATGAATGGATTATAGCCATGAATTAAAAAAAAGAGTCCATGTACTTCAATTCTTTTTTAGAGCTTGTAAATCAACCTGATGGGGTAAAATCTATAAGTTGTAAATTGATCTACAAGAGAAAAAGAAGTGTAGATGGAAAGGTACAAACCTTTAAAGCTAGACTTGTGGCAAAGGGTTATACCCAGATTGAGGGAGTGGGCTATGAAGAAATTTTCTCACCTATTGTCATGTTAAAGTTTATCAGAATTCTCTTGTCCATAGCCACATATTATGACTATGAAATATGGCAAATGGACGTCAAGACTGCCTTTTTGAATGGTAATCTTGAAGAGACCATCTATATGAATCAATGAGAAGGATTCATTGAATAAAGATCAAGAGCAAAAAGTTTGCAAGCTTAATCGATCTATTTAAAGACTGAAACAAACATCTCGATCTTGGAATATAAGATTTGATGCTTCGATCAAATATTATAGCTTTGATCAGAATGTAATGAGTCTTGTGTTTACAAGAAAATCATAAATAGCTCAATAGCTTTCCTCGTGCTGTACATGGATGATATCCTACTCATTGGGAATGATGTAGGTTTTCTGACTGATGTAAAGAAATGGTTGACAGCCCAATTCCAAATGAAATATTTGGGAGAGGCATAGTTTGTTCTAGGGATCCAGATCATCAGGGATCATAAGAACAAAAGGTTGGTCTTATCTCAAGCATCGTATATTGACAAGATGCTTGTTAAATATTTGATGCAAAATGCTAATAAGGGTTTATTACCTTTCAGGCATGGAATTGTATTGTCTAAGGAATGGTGTCCTAAGACTCCTCGAGAGGTTGAAGAAATTTGACGAATTCTCTATGCATCGGCTGTTGGTAGCCTCATGTATGCAATGTTATGTACCAGACCTGATATTTACTATGCAGTAAGGATTGTCAGTCGATATCAATCCAATCAAGGATTAGATTACTGAACAGCGGTCAAAACAATACTCAAATATCTTCATAGAACGAGGGACTATATACTTCTGTATGGAGATAAGGATTTGATCCTTATAGGATACACAAACTCTGACTTTCAGAATGATCAGGATTCTCGAAAATTCACATCAGGGTCAATGTTTACCCTAAATGGAGGAGTTATAGTTTGGCAAAGCATCAAGCAAGGATGCATCACGGACTCTAGTATGGAAGCCGAATACGTAGCTACTTTTGAAACTGCTAAAGTGGCTGTTTGGCTTTAAAATTTTCTTACTGACTTGGAAGTTGTTCTAAATATGTCTTTGTCCATCATATTTTATTGTGATAACAGTGGTGCTGTGGCAAATTCTAAGGACCTAAGATTCATCATAGAGGCAAACACATTGAGCGTAAATATCACTTGATTCGGGAGATTGTGCATCAAAGTGATGTGACTATCATGAAGATTACTTCAGAGCACAATGTTGCTGATTCGTTTACGAAATATCTCACAGCTAAAGCGTTCGAGGGTCATCTAGAAAGTCTGAGTCTACGGGATATGCGGCATATTGTCTAAGGCAAGTGGGAGATGTTACTGGGGTATAGTGGATTCCCTAGTTTATTATATTTTGTACTTTATTTTTATTGTACATTAGAAATGGGAGATTGTTGGGATTGGTGTCCTAAATCTCTTGTATTCTCATAGTTTGTAAATATTATATAAACAAATTGTTATTAATAAAACGATTGTTATTTTATGAGCATACACTCAATCCAATAAACTAAGATCCTAGGTTATTTTATGTAATTTTAAAAAGTATGTAGAGACATACAGGTGGATCTTGTTTAAATAATAACCTAAATGGTCTGTAGCAGATGGATAAGGCTGGATACCTTATCCTAGTGACACTATGGATACAGCTCGCTTTGCAGATGTTACAAATGTTGTAAAGTGCTATAAATGATCTAATTTTGATCATTCATATAGAGACATGTGAGTGGGGTTATCCTATACAAAGAGTTTGTATAAGACTGGACCACAAAATGGTAAATCTCATTATATAAAACCGTTAATAATATAGATTTACATTTCACCAGGATGACCATAGGTGACATGACTTGAATCTTGATTGAGTTGTGAACTCCTACTCATGAAGGCGATCATTTGATTTGTATGAGTGAGAGTGGCTAGATTGCCAACTCAATAAGCCTACCATTTTGGGGATTTGTCTGATTGGAAAGCTAGGAACACAACTACACAAGATGGAGCTCACTTCTTCCCTAATATCGGGGTAAGTAAATCAATTGCTCTCATAAGGGCTGATTCCGGGGCTTGAACAATGTGGTCATACCTTCTCTTGGCCCGAGAGGGACTTGGTGATAGTTGGACTATGACTTATTGTTCATTAAAGGAATCAGTAGTACTTAAAGAGTTAGATATAACTATAGGGGCAAAATGGTAATTTTTGTCCAACTGTACTTATGAGCAATTTGTGAAGGGGCATCGCACTGTTGATTGGTTATATCCAATGGACACAGAAATATATCTGTAGTGTGAAGAGTGCAATTATCAGTCTTTAATAGAGTGACCGATAGTTAATATGAATGTTAGATAATTTAATTAAAGAGTTTAATTAATTATTCAAGTATTATTGGAGCTTCAACCTACAGGTCCATGAGGTCCCCTCTGTAGTTCCAACAAAGATTTAATTGAGAATTAATTTTTGGTTAATTTGAATTGTTCAAATAAATTGAGGAAATTAATTATATATGATAATAATTATTTAAATTAATTATATGTGATATAATTAATATAATGTATTGGATACATTATAATATGAAGTATTTTGAGAGGAATTTGAATATGATTCAAATACTAATTATATGAATGAGATTCATATAATTAAATTTAATATAAATATGATTTATGTTAAATACCATAAATAGTTTAGATGAATTAAATATTTGAATATGATTCGAATATTAATTATATAGATGAGATTCATATAATTGAATCTAGTATAAATATGATTTATATTAAATATCTTGCATTATTGAGAGAAAATAAAATTGTAGGTTATATTGTATTTGATACAATATAAAACTATAGGTTATATGTTTTATTTGATATAATATATATATATTTTGTTATTAATTTAATTAAATTTGATTTAATTTTTATTCAATTAAAGGGAGTTGAACGTTTCAGTAGATCATCTTCTTCCTCTGGATCATAGAGAAGTTCCCTCTGGAAAAACTCATTCTCCCCCTCTCATTTCCCTCTTCCAAGAATTCAAGCAAAAGCCATAACTCTTGTTTGAATTCTTAATCCCAAGAGAATACAAAGGTTTTCAACTAGTGGTGCCCAATTAGGATTTTGTTTTAGAGATCGTTCATGATCTGGATCTATAGGGATTACGTGAAGAAAATTGGCTTCAAGGGTAAGTATCAATTTCATCCTTAAATCCTATGTAGAAGCATGTTGTAAGTTTTTTGTTTGATAATACATAATCTTTGTCTTCATTACGTAATTTAAAATTATGTGAAAATTGAAATTGGGAACGATCCCCACTTCCGCACAGAGACTTTCGATAGTTTCCCTTCAAAAACAACTTGGAATAGTTTCTTGGATATTTTACGTCCTATTAAAACCTTGATAAATAAACCTAAAAATACATATTAATAATAGACTAAATTACTACGTTATATGAAAATTTAAGGAGGAAAAGTAATTCTTAACAACTTTAGATTGTCTAGAGTAGAAATAAAAGTTATAATGGCAAACCCAGGTTTTAGTTCTTATATGATTGATGATTTCAAAAGCTAAAATAAATATTAGCCTTCTCTCGTTCAACTTGCACATTTTACCTCGATGAAGAATTCCAAATACTTACAAAGTCCAAGTTGGGTTTACCAATACACTTTCTAAACAATTATAGACTTCAAACTATGGTATTAAATTTTTATTAACATGTTGACAAATTTCACATGTTTTCATGGCTCAACATCGACATGAGGGTTTAATTTATGAAACATAAGAAATAAGTAGGAAAATATCACGAATGTAAATAAACAAAACGGAATTCCTGATTATTCAAAACTTAATCCAATCCTATGTATGGGTCAATCTAATCTCACATATCCTACTATTTTCTATAGTAATTATTTTGATTATTGGCAAAGAGGTGAAGAAATGAATTCATCACTCAATTTGAATCACCTCAAGAATTAGAAGAGAAAAAACTACCACCCCTTTCAATAATTGGATTGAAATACTCATAAATGATATCTAATCTAAATAGTTTTTTGAATTTGATAATATTTTCATAAACATTCATTGACATCAACATTTTATCGTTTCAATAAAATTAGGACTTCAATATCTTACCTCATTACTTCAGACAGAATCAAAACCACACAAAGTTAAAGTGATTATCTAGATATTAGTAATAAAGAGTTTATTTATGAGGATTGAGTTATAAGAAGAGAGAGCACTACAGAAAATTACACTTTTTGCTGACAAAAAAACCGTCGAAAAAAGTGAAGAGAGAGCGTCGAAAAAGGCTTTCTGGACAATATCGAGAGTGAGAGAATAGAAAGAATGAAAGGAAAAGAGAAAGAGAAGTGAAGAAAGGTAAGAAAAGAGGAGAGGGGACATGAAGGACTGAGTTTGTTGTTTATTGAGGTGATTGTTCATTGGGAGTGATGAAGGCAGCCAGTGGCCGCAACTGCTTCGGTGGGGCTCCCTCTTCCACTCTCAATTCTGCCGCCACACCAATGTCTTTCTATTCTATCATATCCCCAAATTCAAATTGCACCTAATACATTAAATGGATCCCAGTTTAATTCCAAGTTTCTAATATCATTATGAACTACAAAACCACTCCATTTTTATCAGTTTCTTGCTTTTTCCCATAGGGAAGATTTGAGTTATGTTCAACAATATTAACAATGAGTTAAAATTTTTAACTCCGTTCGATAACGATTTCATTATTAATTTTTTTTATTTAATTTAATTTAGATATGTTTTGTTCTCTAATATTTCTTTCATCGTAGGGATATTATTTTTATTTTTATTAGTCAGAACTACGTGTATTGCACGTGTTTCATAATGTTGAAAGTAAAATGTATTTTTATAAGTTGAAATAAAAGTTTGGTGCTCATTTTTCTTTATATTAAAAAAAAAATCATATTACTCAAAACAAATTTGAATTAATATATATTTTTAAGCCTTTTTTTAAGTTTTTTAATTGACTTTTTTTATCTCTTAAGATAGTAAGAGAACGAACAAATAACTAATATTTGATTTATAATAAGAAAACTTTAAAATAATAACTCATCACTTTTATTAGAAATAAAAACCTATTTCTATTATATTTATTTTAAAATTATACATAGATCAATTATTGTATATTTACAATAAATTTGAGAAGAGAAAAAAAAAAGTACAAAACCAGGTAAAAATAAATAAATTTTTACGAACCTACTCCTTGGCATGTATTTACAAAAATTTAAAAGCAAAAAGCTAAAAAGTATAAAATAATCAATCACCTTATTTCTTTGTCACTTTACCGATCTCTAAATTTTTTTTATCTTCGTATTTCTTTTTTTTTTAACAAATATATTTTAAAATTGTAAAACTATTGAAAATGATTTTTTAGATAAAATGATATCAAAATTATTTTTTATTTCTTTCATGTCAATTATTTATTTTTATTTTTTTTTAGATAAAATGGGATTTTCGTCCATTTTTTTAGATGATAAAATCTAAATTTAGATTTTTTTTATAAAATTTTCTTAATGTAAATTATTCTTAAATAAAAGCAAATTTAAAAGAAAAATCTATTATCACTCCAACTTTCTCACTTAGTTGAATGCCAATAAGAGAGGGAGAAAATTCTTACTTAATTTAATGTTAAATTAGTCAAAATTTTTACTTAATTTAATGTTAAATTAGTCAATATAGAATGTGTGTATATATATAGCCCCTTTTAGATTTTTTTTTTTTTTAACGTGACTTATGTGATTTTTTCCCTTTAAATGTAATTTAGAGTTTTTTAATGTATTTTTAAAAAAATCCATGTCCCATTTAAATTTTGGATTTAGATAGTATACAGATTTTTTATTTTTATATTTTATTTTGAAAATATCTTTACATTAATTATTATTATTATTATTATTAGTTAAAATGAGATTTTTATATAACACGAGATTATAAATGAAATCTAAATTTAGAATTTTTTATAAAAAAAGAAAATTTAACGTGATTTTCCTCAGATAAATATTTTTTTCATAGCTTTTTTTAGATTTTAGAAGATTAGATTTATATAGTAAATAGATTTTTATTTTTATTTTTTTAACCTGATTTATGTGATTTTTTCTTTTAATGTGATTTAGAATTTTATTGTATTTTTTATTTTTTTTATATATCCCTTTTAGATTTTAGATTTAGATAGTATATAGAGTTTTTATTGATTATGTTTATTTTCTTAACATGATTTTTAAGATTTTTTATTTTCTTTCTTTTTAACCTTATTTAAATTTTTTTCTTGAATTTTATTTCATTTTTAATTTTAACCTGATTTAGAGTTTTATTCCATTTTAAAAAACTTTTTCTATCACCCTTTTTAGATTTTAGATTTAGATAGTATATATATTTTTTATCTTTTTTTGAAAATTCTTTTTAACGCTGATTTTTATTATTTTTAGATCAAATGAGATCTTTATCTATGATTATTTTAAATAACGTAAGATTATATATAAAATTTAAATCTAGATTTTTTTTCTGTTTTTAATGTTCTAGACCTAAAATACATACCTCAAACATAATCATTAAACGAAAAAGAACAAATGTTACTATCAAAATGATTTTAATATATATACAATACTATGCTACAAAAAAATTTCTACCATTTCTAAAAGAAAAAGCAAAAAAGGTGAAAATATATATATATATAAATAAATAAATAAGGTGAATATATATAAATAAAAAAGTATACAACAAAATTTTTAAAATTTCTAAAAAAAAAAGAAAAAAAAAAGTTGGAAAGATGGCTTAACAAAATTCTAGACAAAAAATAAAGAAAAGGGAGAGTAAATAGCGGATGGAAATGAGAAGTTGAATTTAACCATTTATATAGAAAATTTTAATTTCATAATTTGATTTGATTTTAAATCAAATTATATTAACATGATAGCATGAGATATAGAATGATCAAATGCGCTTTTAAAAAAACATATACTATTCTTTAACATGCCAAAAATAGGAAAGTTCTTTTAAAAAAAAAAAAAAAAAAATTACGTGAACTTGGGATTTTAGAGAGAATGTGATTTTTTTAAAAAAAATCCCTTCTTTAACATGAATATTAAATCTTAGGGATAAAATATAATTCTTTTTTAATTAAAAAAAATACTCGTTTTTAATGTGAATTACATAAAATTAGGACCATTATATAACCAAGTGGCCATCAACTAGAAGGGTGCAAGAGGAGAAATCAAATATTTAGTCTCTTTTAGATATTATAGATTAAGGAACATTTGAATTCTAACTCTAATTCAAAAAAACAAAACAAGTTCTAAAAACTATTTCAACAAAGATGAAATTCATTTGTAAAATTAAGGTGAGGAAATAAATATACATTTCAAAAATGAATAACGAAAAAATCAAATAGTTTTTAAACGAGACCTAAATATTTTGCTTTTAGTGTTTTCTAAACAAAATTGTGATTCCCATTTCCTTATTATAGTTTTCAATTCTCAAATAAACATTTGAATTCTTGATCAAAAATTTTAAAACGAAACCAAATATTTTTATTTTTTATTTTTTTCAAGTTTTCAAAAATTGACTTAAATTTAGAAAATATTTTATTTCCAGTTTTAATGTCACTATATATACAAAATAGTAAATATTGTAAACAACGAAGATTTTCAAATAATTTTGTTGTAGCTAATGTGGATTATAATAATTACAAACTTCAACTATTATAATAAGAGACTCAAACATTGAATGGACTATAATAATCCAGCCCATACAAGTCAAGTTGGGGTCCAAATTGCCCCTTAGCTTAGACATAGGAAAGATTTGAATGTATGTTAGAATAACGAGTAAAAATGTTTAAGCATGTATGATGACAATTTTGTAACTTTTAGTTTTATTTTATTTTAACTTAGATGAGTTTTTTTTTTTTTTTTTTTTGTTATTTCTTTAGTATATGGTTATTTATTTTGAGAAAGATACAGATTTGGGTCAATAGGTGTACTAAAGAATCCCAACTACGTTGCACCATCATGCCTCAACTTCTTTAGTATATGACTTTTTTCAAATAAAAAAAAATAAAAATTTAAAAACTACTAAAATTTGACTATGAATTCAAATGTTTTCTTAACAAAAATAAAAAAGTTAGTCATTTGTAAAGATAACAGTGAGAAAATAAGTAAATTTTTCCGGAACGAAAAATGAAAAACAAATAGTTATCAAATAAGTCCTAAATATTTCTTTTTTAGTTTTCTATATTTTTAAAATTTGTGATTGTTTTTCCTTCATTTCCTTACTAGAGTTTTCAATTTTCTTAAAAAACATTGGAGTTATTAGTCAAAATTTTAAAAACAAAACTAAATGTTTCGTTCCATTTTTATTTTTTATTTTTCAACACTTGACATGAATTTTAAAAATATTTTTAGAAAGTAAATAACGAAAAAAGAAAAACTCATTGTTATGGTGTTAAGTATATTTACAAGTATAGCTTCCTAAACTAAGCCCTAATTTGCCACTTATTTCATTTTCTTTTAGCTTTCTATTTTTAAGAATTTATATATACTTGTATCTAGGGGTGTCCATGTGTTGGGTTGGATTGGGTTTAAGAACCTTTTAGACCCGACCCAATTGTTCAGATTGTTCAACTTAGATAACTCTTATTAAAAATGAACCCAACCAACCATGAAATATTTAGATTGGGTTGGTTCAGGTTACTCGGGTCATTTATTTAAATGTTTATTCTAAAAAGAAGTAAAATATTAATATGTAAAAATTTGATTTAATTATTTTCATATATTGAACTAAAATTAAAAATTCAATTTCAATTTATATAATGAAAAATTTCTTTCCAATGTGCTAAAATACTATTTTTAAAAGTTGGAAAATAAATTATGCATAACATAAAGGTATTAAATGAAGCTATAAAGTAAATGTATATATAATTGTACCATAAATACAAATACATATATATATATATATATATATATATATACATTTCAAAGTTAACGATAAGTTTGGATTATTTAGGTGAATTCATGAACTAACCTAACCTATAAAGTTTTCATTTATTTGAATCCAACTCAAATGAATTGATAGTTCGACCCAAACTGTATGAATTGAATTGAATTAATCAATTTTTTCGAATCATCAAATTTTTTAAACAAACACAGTACTCAATTTTGTTTATAGTTTGTGGAGAGTAAAAGTAAGAATGATGAGTTTTGCTGTTTAGGCAATAAATGTTGGAGTATGAGAGAGGCAGGCAAATTGGTACCCAAAGGGAATTAATTATAGTTATAAGAGAGAAAGAGAGTCGTTTTCTTCTACTGTTTTTGCATGTTTTACATTTATTGTCTTTCTGGTTGCAATTGAATAAAAAAAAAAAAAAGAAAGAAAGAAAGAAAGAAAAGGGTATATATTAAATAAAAAAGAAAAACTGCTCAACTTTTATATCTGTTGTCATGATCAGGGCTTGTTCGTTTGGTACCTTATCATTTGTAGGGAAATTCCAACCCCAACCTGTCACTTGTTGGGAAAATTATGTGAGATTGTGACTTCCTTCTTCTACTTTCCTCTCTCTCTCCATAATTTTCCAATCATAATAATATTATATTGTCGTCTCTTCTTTTTTTCTCGTTTAATAATGTTCAATCCCATCATCGGTTAACTTATATAGGTTTTCGGTTAAATTATAAGTTTAGTTTCTGACTATCTCCGTGTTTATATCTAATAGGTTTATGTGCTTTTATTTTCTATGTTTAATAGGTTTTTTAATACTGAAAATCTTAAATAGGTCGGTTATTGTTGGTTAGCATTATCAACATTTTTAAACATTAACAAATCTATTAAGTATAAATTGATTGAATGGTATGAATCCAAATCCCAAAACCTATCAACTTTAAAACAAAAACGTTTAAATATGAAATTGATTTTTTTTCATCTAATTAGACATTAAACAAACTTTCAGTGTTTAGTCCAATAGGTTTGTAAATTTTTCTAAAACAAAAAAACCCAATAACTTAAAAGGACTTATTATTTAGACATATAAACTTGAAACTGGTTTGACCTATCAATTTTTAATATAAAGGTTTGATTTCATCATCTTATATATATACTTTTTTTTAGTTTCAACCAACCCAAAAATATATATGTGGTATAAAGTTGAATTTATTAAATTAAAATATTTGAAAGTTCAAGTAAAGAATATATATATGAATAAAATTTTCAATTGGACATTGACGTTAGAAAAAATTTTTGATTTTTCTATAGATATCATAGAAAATTGATGGTGTAATAAAAATATCAGCATAATGTTACTAATTTCAATGTTTTTATAAATAAATTATTCTTATAATTATTTTAGAAATATCTACCTTTATTGATATTTCTATTTCTATTTTCATAAAATTGAAAAATCGACATATCCCTCGATACTAAAATTAAAAAACGTTGATTTCGATATCCAAAGTGAGATTTAAACCTAATTAGAATTTGAATTTGAATTTGCAAATTTGCAAATTTGTAATAATATTAATTTGACTCGTTTTACCATCAAATTTAATTAACATTTGTTATATTCAATGTGCAATATAGGACAATCAAGTTTTTTTTTTCTTTTAGAGTCGAGAGATTCAGACATCTAATCTCTCAATTAAAAATATATGTCTAAATCAATTGGGTTATATTTAAATTCACTATAAGGAAGAAGCCTTTTTTCGAGACCTCAAATCATGAAGAAAGAGCTGAAAATACGTTGACGACAATAAAGACGTCAGGACATTAACTCTCGCGGCATATAGCCAAGCCGTCGGGAGTTGGAGACTGACAGAAATGGATTGAGATATTACACTTATAATGGGTGTTACATATAAAGCCAATATTCACAAGCTTATATGGTTTACAAAATTTGCCAAATATGTAACGAGTGTAATTTCTAGCATTAATAATTTGTGGTATGTGAGATTCCTAGGAACATATTAAGCGGAAATTATGTAATATTTGAAAACTTTCTATTTTGAGATTCTTTCATGTTACATATGCAAACATATTTGTCTCTGTCAATCAAAAACATATTAAAAAACTATCCTATTTTCGTGGACATTAAAGCATCTTCGTGTCCCAAAACACCCCTTTAACAGACGTGCCCAATGAATATATTTATGTCTTTGTTTTGTTTGATTTCTTTCCCTTAAGAAAGCAATAATTATTTAATTGTTTGCAAAGATTTTTATAAAAGATCGTTATATTGATTAATTAAACATGAAAAGGTTAACTAAAGATTAGCAAGTACACATTCAAATTTTGTTTGATAACGATTTTTTTTAAATATATATATATATATATATATAAAAGTTTGTTAATACTATTTATTATTCTTTTTACAAATTTAAAATTTAAGTAAGTGAACCATTTTCAACACTAAGACTCTATTCAATAATGATTTCATTTGTTATCTTTTTATTTTTAAAAGTTTCGTGTGTTTTATTATTATTATTTTTTTAAAAAAAAAGATACTAAAGATTGAAGGATCAATAGACCACAATCAAATATATAACTAGATTATAACACACTAATAACACCTTCATCATGTCTCGGTTCCAAGCATTAGTCCAAAAAAGTAGATATAAGGAGCAAGTTAAAGAGAAGCTCAAAGTTAGACAAATACAGATAAAGAGAGAGTAGAAGAAAGTCTTCTAATTTAGCAAGATGGTAAATGCATCATAAATTTTTTTTTTTTTAAAAAAAAATGATTTTCTATAGCAAAGGGTGGCAAGATAAATGAAATCCTCCCAAAATCGTTTTTGTTCCAATTTCTCGTTTGTGGTTTTCACACTATTTTAAGGAAATATTAAATTCCTAATCAAATTCTATTAAAAAAATTTTTTAATGTTTTAAGTTTAATTTTCAAAAATCAAATGAGTTATCAAACCTACTTAAAATTAAAGAAAAAATATGAAATCACAGTATAAAAGAAAATTAATGAGCCTTCTTTTTTCAAACGTAAGCACAAACTCAATTAATAAAAAAAAAAAAAATTGAAAAAAAAAAAAAAAAAAAAAAAAAAAAAAAAAAAAAGAGATAGAATTTGAATCCCCACCTTCATCTAAATTTTAAAAAAAGGTTAGGGAAAGCAACACACTATTTGAAAAAGATTTTATTCTCAAAAACTAAATTCACCATCTGTTTTTTCGTGTTATTTTTTTCCTTCGCTTTTTTTTTTTTTTAAAAAAAAAAGTACTTTCCAAACCTTAATCAAATTCAATTTGAAATCAAAAGCATATTCAAGAAAGTATAATGTAAAACAAAAGGATATTATCAATGAAACATTTCAAAAAAGAAAAAATTAATAATAAATAAATAAAAGATCACATCGTTGTCCACTGGACCCTCAGCTAACTAAAGTGGGATTCAAAGAGTTTCTCAATCTATCTTCAAAAAACAAAACTTGTAACTAAATTGGTACTATGAAATCTCCACCATTGAAGAAAGAAATGTTCACTATTTAACTATTTAACATTACCGTCAATCTCTCGAACCACCAAGTCTTTGAATGCAAGTTGCACCTAGAGCATTGACTGTTTGCTTAGTGGTCGAGAAACTCAAAGGCATTATTCTTGAATAACTTGGAATTGGACCTTTCTTTTTTTCACATTATCACGGTCACACACATCTTTACCCTAAAACAAAATTCACCGCTTTTTTAGCCAAGAGTAATGTTTGGGCGTCGAGAAACTGCTTTCTGACCGAGGGTAAGTCTGTCTAGGTATCGAGAAATTCAATACTACTATTCTTGAATAACTTGGAACTGGACCTTCGATCCTTCTGTACTATCATGGTCATACATCCTTACCCTAAAAAAAATACACCGTCAATAACTCGAGCTATAGCTCGGTAGATAAAGATAGGTATTAGTATATCTCAAACCTCAATGGTTTGATCTCCAAATAAAATAGTAATGGTCAATGCAAAAAGGAATAATAAAAAGAAGAAACTGGTGAAATTTTCTTACACAAAAGGTCTATTAGACTCCAAATTTGTAGTGACAAATAGTAATTATAATAATAATGAACAGTCTTAACCCCACTCTAATTTTTTCCAAAATACATAGTAATTAACATAATTAAGTACAAATCACAGACCCATTTAAAAAAAAGGAAAAAAGAAAAAAGAAAAAAGAACTAGAAGTTGATGTAAGGATCATAAGAAGAGGAGATGAATTGGTCTTGATGATCAGAAGGGAAATAAAGATTATTATTATTATTATTATAGTTGGGATCGAGCTGAGGCAAGAAATTAGGCTCCTCCATTTTAACGACGTCGTTTTGAGAGCAGAGAAAATTCATATTGTTGTTATACTCGCCGCCGGCAATTTGGTCAAAAGGGAGACCGGAATTAGCGGCGGCGGCGGCGGTGGCGGAAGAAGGATCATAATCAACGAAATTAATCATAGTTTGATGAAGCCAAATCTGGGTTTTTAAGAACTTGACATAATGAATGGCTTCATCAAGCATTGAAACGGTGTCCATTTTAGTGCCGCCGGGAACTAAGCTCTGCAAAATCTTGAACCGGTCGCTGATTCTATGCCGCCGTTCTCTCGCCGCCACGCTTTGTGGGTCCGTTGAGAGCTTCACAACCCCCTTGCTCCTCTTCCCTCCGCCGTTGTTGATGTTCTTTTTCATCTTCTCCTTTCCGCCGCCGCCGGAGGATGAACCACATGAGCTCGGGTTGCTCGTCGGAAAGTTGTAATCCATTATGGAAAAACAAGGTGAGATTCAAAATTTGAGTACATGGAAATGCCTGGTAGGTTTTTTAATTTTTTTTATTAGGTTTTGTGTGTGTATATATATATATATATAACGAAGAGAAAGAAAGCGAGATGTCGTCATGTGAGTCAGCCGATCTCTGCCCTTGGATACGGGTTGTTTAACCCTACAAAACCCTAGATGGGAACCCCCTCTTTTTTAAAAAAAAAAACCTATCAACTCGGTTAAATTACAGGTTTGATCCTCTCGTTTAAAACTTCTTAAATTACCGATTGACCAAAAAGTTTTATGTAGAAGATCTAATAAGTGAAAATCAATAGTGATTAGGAAGAAAATAACATTGCACAAATTTGAATGCATACTTCCTAGATTCAATATCATATAAAATCACTCGTTGACCCAAAAGGTTACACTAATAGGTAAAGGTAAATTTAATATTATATCATCTAATTATTGAGTTTTCATTATTGTATGGTTTGAAAAAATATTAAAAGCATAATTGTCCCACACGTTGAAATAGTTCAAAGAAGTGATGGGTTCTAAGTAATACATATATATATATATATATGATTTTGATTTTGATTTCAAATCGTCAGAGTTAGAAATATTTTAAATTTGGATGTGCTAATTGGTTAAATTTGTTTTTGTATTCTATTATTTAGAATTTGAAAAAAAGGGTGTGAGTAATACAACTCTGAGTTGATAATCTTCAATTGTGATTGATAAGCTTGTAATAATTTTTCAGTGGATTTCTTTCTAGTGTGCATTGATTTTTCTCTAGTTTTAGAGTTTTTCATGTAAATTGATACTAACACTTATTATATTGTTGTGAAAATATGTCGAGGTCCGTTGTTCCAAACTGTTATTATAGAGTTTGGTGTGTATTTTATAAATTGTGATATCCGTTCTACATCATTTTTTAACCAACTTGAAAATCCACTCGTTTTCCTTTTATTTTCTGCTGAAACTGAATATCGTTTTAGAAAAAATAAAATAAAATAAAATGCAAAATCGTTATAATGTGGTTGGAAAATATGTCACATAATGACAGCCTATGATGTTTATAAAATTTTTTGAAATTATAAAAGTTAAATTGAAATATATTAGCTGAGCTCCAACACTAAAAGGGTTAAATTCGTAATTTATCCATGGAAGTCTATGAATTACTATTTTTTTTTTTTTTTATCTTCTTTTATGTATTTTTCTCATTTTATGTGATTTATGACTTAAAGATGTGAGTGTGACATTTTCGGATTATAATATGATATGTTTCCGAGGTGATTTTCTAATGATTTATTGGAATAATTTATTTTAAAAAATAAAAGAGAGAATATTTTTTAAGTAGTTTTGATTGCTTTTAATTGTACTACATAACATAAGTATTTTTTTCACTCTTGCATTTATTTACTCACGACCACATCCCACCTTTACTTTCAATCAAAATGATATAAAAATTTCCACTTTTTATAGTCAAATAGACAAGTTAAAAAAAAATAAAAGGAAAAGAAAAGTCTAAAGAACTTTGACCTTTCTCCACGGAATCTTAAGTAAAAAATGCACATATATACTATTTCTTTCCTCACAAAAATGATCCTCTCAAAAACGACTTGTCGCATCTAAATTTTCTCGAAACTCACACGAGAGAGGGAGAGATGTCATATACATAGTTACCCTTTTAGTTCATTCATAAACTATAAATGATGAAATTTTGAAAAAAAAAAAACAAAAACAAACAAAAATGGTATGTTTGCTTGGTATTAAATAATGATTAAAATAATTGACATTCATGTCAAAGTTCCAATCCGATGAAAATATAGATTGATATATCAATATCGGCATATATTCTTGTATGAGTAATATTTGGATGTAGCCTTTATGAAAACAAGATCTAAATGGATGATTTTCTATGTATTTCTATTGATCAATTATACAGGTATAAATAGCTTGGTACAACACTAAAATTAACTAACAAGAATCCACTAACAAAGCTCAACTATCTAACAAAAAGAGGCTTGACTTTGCAACCTAAAAATCCTAAAAAGAGGTTAGACGGACATTCTTTAACATAACGTAGAATATGAAGGATAGC
This sequence comes from Benincasa hispida, assembly GCF_009727055.1. Classification (NCBI taxonomy): domain Eukaryota; kingdom Viridiplantae; phylum Streptophyta; class Magnoliopsida; order Cucurbitales; family Cucurbitaceae; genus Benincasa; species Benincasa hispida. Next base: position 47,072,476 of record NC_052351.1, read on the forward strand.
TGTGAAGTGGATAGTGCGGGGATTGGACATAAACTGATTGACAATATGAACCGTATAGGCTTTGTTTAGACGAGTTAATGTTAAATATATAAGGCTGCCAACCAATTGTATATATAATGTTAGATCCTGGAGGGGAACACCATCAAAAGAGGTTAGACGGACATTGGAATCCAACAGGGTCGGTGTTGTGGCAGAATTAGTGATACCTGAATGAGATAACAGATCTGATGCATATTTCGCTTGAGATAGGTAGTATCCATCAGAGCATGATGAAACCTGAAGACCAAGAAAGTAACTGAGTGGTCCCAGATCTTTCATCTCAAAATGTTCTCCTAGATAGCGTCGAAGATCGAAAATCGCCTGAGAATCATCACCAGTAATGATCATATCATCCACATATACCAGAAGGAGAACAAGTCCACGAGAAATTTTCTAAGTAAACAGAGCGGAGTCATGCGCGTTGGAGGAAAATCCAAGGAGTTACTGTAGAACTGAAGGTTGCAAACCAGCTTGCTTGAGCCCATATAATGCATGGTGAAGAAGACAAACCTTATTTGGTGGAGAAGGTACGCCAGGTGGTGGCTGCATATACACTTCCTCAGATGGTATGCCACTGAGGAAGGTATTCTTAACATCCATTTGAAGAAGGGGCCACTACCTGGCAGTTGCTATGACTAATAGACTCCGGACAGATGTCATTCGTGCAACTGGAGTGAATGTTTCCTCATAGTCAATACCATATTCTTGTGAATACCATTTGGCCACCAAACGAGCCTTATAGCGTTCGACAGATCCATCAGGGTGGGTTTTGATTTGATAAATCCACTTACATCCAATAGGTTTCTTGCTAAGCGGTAGATCAACATACTCCCAAGTGTGAGTTTTGTCTAATGCCTGAAGTTCCTCATCCACAGCTTGCTGCCAAAAAAGGTTAGTACAAGCTTCACGATAGGACTGTGGTTCAACTAAGGACATAGTAGTCGAAAAACAATGATAGTCCTGTAGATACTGTGGAGTTTCTCTTACCCGAGCAGACCGAAGAACAGGTGCAGGATCATGATCAGCACCAGGGACAGATGGTAAGTCCGGGAGTACAACGGACGAAGAAGATTGACCGAGCTCTGGGATGGGTGGGATGGAAGACGTAAGTTCTGGTACGGGTGGAGCGAAAGACTCATGCTCTGGAATGGGTGGAGTGGGAGACTCAGATGAAGATTCACAAACGGAAAATAGATCTATGGTAGGACTAGTGAAGAATGATTGGGTACCAAGAAGGGAGACATGGAAGGAAGAAATATTAGAAAACATACGATGTTCCCAGAAAGTGACATGGCGAGAAATACGTAACCGATTAGATATGTGGTCCCAACATCGGAATCCTTTGTGTTCAATTCCATAACTAAGAAAGCAACACAAATGAGCCCGAGGTTCAAGTTTGGAATGTTCATGTGAATGAAGTAAAATAAATTAGACACAACCAAAAACTTTGAAAAGAGAATAAGAGGGTGGAGTGCCATATAATCACTCAGAAAGAGACACATGGTGGAGAACAATAGAGGGAAGGTGGTTAATAATATAAACAGAGGTGAGTGCAGCTTCTCCCCAAAACTTTTCAGGACAAGATGCAAAGAGAAGTTGTGCACAGACAAAGTCGAGAATATGGCGATGCTTTCTTTCAGCCTGACCATTTTGTTGAGAGGTATAAGGACATGAGCGTTGGACAAGAGTGTTCTGTTGAGTTAGGAAGGAAAGCAGGTGGGAGTCCTTATACTCCATGGCATTGTTAGTCCGAAGAATTTTGATGGTTTGAGAAAACTGAGTTTGAATCATTTTAGTAAATTCAATGTAAACTTGGGGTAAGATGAACAATTCTTAAGAAAATATATCCAAGTAAAATGAGAGTAGTCATCAATAAATAAAACAAAATACTGATAACCATTTATTATATAGGTGGGAGCAGAGCCTCAAACGTCGGAATGAACAAGGCCAAATGTTTTATCACAGAGAGGTGTTGAAGTAAGAAATGACAAAGCAGACTGTTTCGCCAGTTTGCAATGTAAACAATCAAACAAACGAAATTTAGAGGCATTACTTAAAGTACCAACAGAAATTAGGCTACGAAGTTTGTTAAATGACGCATGGCCAAGACGAAGGTGCCACTGACACGTATCGATATATTTGACAACTGCAGACACAGATGGCAGAATAAGAGATTAAAGGGACGTGAGCTCAAATAATCTTCCTACCTTGCGACCCGTGCCATCCATCTGACCTGTCCGTGGATCCTGAACCTGACAACCATGAGAAGAAAAGAGAATAGTTAGACCCAGGTCACACAGTTGTCCAACAAAGACAAGATTGAAAGTCAAGAGCGGGACATGATAAGTAGTGGATAGGCTAACACTCGGTGTACTGACAGTCCTGAAATGTGAAATAGGCATGTGGTTACCATCAGCAGAATATACCGGAGGCAGGGATTACACAGGGGTGGAGGAAGACAAGTAAGACCAATATTCGAGGTCATGTGATTGCAACAAGCTGAATTAAGGAGCTAAGATGTACCTGGTGTGACAGCAAGGGTAGGAGAGTTGGGAGAGAGAACCTATTTCAGCAGAAGATCGCTAATCTGGATACTTCGAGGATTGGGGGTACCACATCCGAGGCAGTGGCAGCTACCACGACAGACGAAGAACCATGCTTGAGGGAATTCTTGGATTTATTGATGTATCCTAGAGGCCAAGGTGGTTTAGTAGGATAATTGTCTAGGATATGACCCATTTTGTGGCAGTATCTGCATTCAATGGTGAGGTAGCTGGAAAACCTGTGGCCATGTTGTTTGCAGTTCTTGTAAAAAATCGACTCAACTAGAAATCGTGAATGGCTGACAGCAAGAGCAACGTCCGGGGAAGGAGAGGGTACTAACCCAAGTCGCCTTTCCTCAAAGAGAATTTCCTGAATCGCTGCATCAAGAGATGGTAGTGGACTGCGGTGTAACAAGGTAACACGAACATACTCATACTCAGGATGAAGCCCATTAAGGACCTCGATAAGTCGTAGATGATCTGGACTGATCTTAGCTTGGTCTAATTGAATCCAAATAGATTGAAGAATAGTGGGATACTCATTCACGAATCAAGTTTTTCATAGTGGGGATTGAGGATCGAGTTTTTCACAGTGGCTTCGGACAGGGGATTTGGATGGTTTTTCTTCACATCGAAAAGGGGTTCTAGGTGGTCGACACTGGTGCGATGACCGGACAACAGTGATGACGGAGAACAAGAAGAAGAAGAAACCAACTAACAAAGCTCTGATACCATGTGAAAACAAGATCTGAATGGATGGTTTTCTGTGTGTTTCTATTGATCAATTGTACAGGTATAAATAGTTTGATACAACACTAAAATTAGCTAACAAGAATCCCCTAACAAAGCTCAACTATCTTACAAAATGAGACTTGACTTTGCAACCTGAAAATCCTAAACAGTAGTTTGCAATTTAACATACTTCAAGCATCTCACTCAATTACAAAAGAAACAATATTAAAAAATATATATATTATTTTAAAAAATAAAATTCTATCATATAACAACTTGTGGATGGATACATGGGTGGACTACACAAAGATAGGGTATATAATATGTATTAAACCCTAATATCGAAGTTGAATCCTCCGATATTTTAATCATTGTTGTTAAAATATTGATATAATTAAATTTATTATAACCCATCAAATCAAAATTTTGAGTTGATTGATAATTTAACATGATACCAGAGCATATCATCAACTGTATTAAAAAAAATTATAACGTTATTATCTTTTCAATTAATATGGGTACATCTATAGTTGGGAGAAGGAGATATTGACAATTGGTTTAGTTAGGAGAAGGGATTTGTTTTGTTTGTTTGGATGTGTTATTAGGATTAGGTTTAATGAGAGAAGAAAGAAGCCCTAAAGGGACCCCTATCTAAAGGGAAACAGTGTCCTTGTGTTCACAATCACAAGTCGGCAAAGAGAGGAAAGATATTGCTTTTAGTCACGTTTAAGGGTCAGAAAATTAATTTTGAAAAAAATAAAATAAAAGAAGAAAAAGGAGAATTTGGGGATAATGGTGGGGTTTTAGGGTGGGGGGTCCTTCAAAGAAGGGGCTGCCTCTGAATTCAAAGTAGATTTATTGATCGTAGTTTGCCCTAAATCCAAGGACCAAATCGTTGCCGGACTTTTTCAATGTACGATTCTCTAAATTTCCATTCTTTTTAAGTTTTTTTTTTTTTTTTTTTTGAAAAAAATTAATTATTATTTTATTTTCTCTTTTTTTTTTTTTTATTGATTTTACTGTTTTTAATTTGTTTGGAAAGAAAAGAAAAGTTAGATTGAAAGAGAATTAAAAAGAAGACTTGTTTTTTGTGTTATTATCGTGGTTCTTTGTTTTCCCTTTGGGTTTTACTGTCTGTCTCTTTTTTTTTTTTTTTTTTTTTCTATTCATTATTTTTATTATTATTTAGATTAAAACCCCTTTTAATCTCTAAACTTTCATATAGTTACCAAGCTATTATCCGTAATTTTAGTCTAAATCAATAATGATTCAGGTTTCGTTTTGATAACTATTTGATTTTGGGTTTTGAAAGTTAAGTCTATTTTCTCTTTAATTTCTTACCATGATTTTCATCTTTCTTGAAGAAAAAAAGTTGAATTATTAGTCAAATTAAAAAAAAAAGTTTTTATAAGCTTGTTTTTAAAAGATAAATAACAAAATAAAAAATGTAGAAGTGGAAAAGGTGTTTAATAAATTTAATTCTCAAAACTTAGAACTAAAAACCAAAAATAAAAAACCAAATGATTATCATATGGAACCTTATAAGTATTTAAACTTTAGTATGTAACAATTCAGCTCATATATACTTTCTAATTTGTAATAATTTAGATCTCGTTTAATAACCATTTAGTTTTTTAACTTTGTGTTTATTTTCTCAAATTTTATGATCGCTCATAATTTTAACATTTGATTTCTTAGACAAATTCTTCAAAAACAAAAATAATTATAATTTACAAATGAAAGTAGTATTAATCAACTTAATATCCAAACATAAAAAAAAAAAAATCATAAACAAAATATGTACTAAACAAAGCATTAACTATGAAAAAATGTCATCAAAATGTAATAATTAATTTTGATTATATAACAAATTAATCATTATAATTTATAAATAAGACTCTAATCAATTTAAAAGTTTCTAGAGACTGATACGTTACTTCTAAATAATTTATAACTTGTTATTTATTATTAGAAATAAAAAGATCAGAGATTAAAACATATGTCATATCGGCTCTTCTTTTAAAGGGAGGGAATTTCAGGTTTAAAGTGGATGATGCTCAGTTTTTCTTTTTTTTTTCTTTTATTTATTAATTTAATTTGATTGGATTTCATTTCCCGAGAAACAAACAGAAAATATTATATGTTTGTGTTTGGTTTGGTTTGGTTTTGGGTGGGTATGATTGTGTTATTTACTTGCTTTCTTTCTCTATACGTAAAAAGGTCAAATCAAATCTCTCTTCTGCAATTCTCTCTTTCTTTGTTTTTATTTTAACTTTTCTTCCTTTCAATTCGTCGTTTTCTTTGTTTTTTAGTTTTTTACTTGTTCAATTACAAGTTAGTTCTTTCAAAAAGGGGGAAAAAAACGACAATTTAGTTTATATCCTATGAGATTTGTAATAATATTATATATTTTTCATCGATGGTTTAAAAAACCAAGCCAAAATTTGGAAATTAAAAAAAATTGTTTTTGTTTTTGGAGTTTAGTTAAAAATTCAACCATTGTACTTAAGAAAGATACAAACCATTGTAAAAAATGTAGATGAAATAAGCTTAATTTTCAAAAACAAAAATCAAGAATCAAATGGGTTGTTTGGTTTATTATATTTTACTCGATATTAGTAGCTCACTCAATGGTTTGGTCTCCCATTATAATAGTTGAAGTTTTCAAGTATTATAATTCACACTTAATTATAGTAAAACTATTTGAAATTCCTCATTGTCTACAATATTTATCATTTTTATAAATTATAATCATCTTCTCTCATCATTTGTAACTCAAATTAGAATCGTGTGCATGCCAAACATAGACTATTATAATCCATTGATTATAATAACCAACTCAATACTCCAAACGACCCCATAAATATTAAATACGTGTTTCATAGATCCTTACAATATTCAATATTGTTTTAAAAATAGATGAATTTATTTTATTAGATATAATATCAAAAGTTTAGAGTTTCATTAGACATAATATTCAAATGTTATACTATTAGATTGATATTTTTAAAATTTTCTAATGTGTCGGAAAAATTAAAGAATTTATTAGATATTATTGAAGTTTGAAGACCTATTAGATACAAAATTCAAAGATCACAACCTTATTATAGACATTATTGAAAGTTTAAAAACTAAATAGACATAAACCTCCCAACTTCATGAAATAAACATAAAACTTATTTTTTTTTTAACATAATGTATATTAAATTAGCTAATCATTTGGATAGTGCAAAGAATAATAAGAATATAAATATAGTGCCTATTTCTATCCTTCAAGTAAAACGAAAACTAACAAATAGAATTTGAATTTTTTTTTTTTTTAAGGAACAATGTTAATAAGCCTCATATCTTAAGCAATAATGTTTAGGTTGAATAACACCATGATAAAATTCATTCCTTAGTAATTAAAATCAATGAGGCTTCCATTTTTACAAAGATATAAACTCTGAACATTTAAGTCTACTTTTATATACACATAAATATATTTTTAGCCAAATTTCAAAACTAAAACTCAAATTTGGCGGATCATTAGGAGGTTAAAAAACTTGTTTTCTTCAAAACCATAAAATTTAAAGCAGAGTAATTTTCAAATTTCTTCTTGTATTCAGAATATTACATCACAAAATATAAAGGTGAAAATACACATAAGAAGTCTAAATAAGAATAACTAATTAAGAAATTTAAGTCATTCCTTACCTCTTCAAAAAGTTCACCCTATATTGAGCTTAAAAAACATTAAAAATAAAAGAAAAAAATTAAAAAAAATGGTAAAGTTGCCAATAACACTAATTTTTTCTCAAATTAAGTGCACTTTCGATCTAAGGTCAAACTACAAATTTAATCTCTGAAATTTTATGTTCGTGTTTATATAATTTCATAATTCTTCAAAATGTTGAATAAACCCCCAAACTTTTACATTTGTATATATTTGGACCTTAAAGTTTAAAATGTGTCTAATAGGTCATGAAACATTTGATTTGTTGTTTAATAGGTTCTTAAATTTTCAATCATTGACCTATTTGACTTTTTTTAAAATTTACAAACCTATTAGACACAAAGCTAAAATTTTATAATACTATTAAACATAAAATTAATATATAATGACCTATAAGCCATAAAATTAAAGTTTATGGAATTCATAAATATTTTAAAGTTCATAAATTTAATAAATAAAAAATTTTAAATTAAATTTATTAAATACTTTTTAAAATTCAAAGACCTTTCAAACACAAATATAAAAATGAAGAGATATAACCGAAATTTGAATCTGTTCATTTTTTTTTCTATTTTATAAAGAGAATTCAACCAAGAAAAAAAAAAACCAATGTAAACAATAGTAGTAACACATCAAAATTCAACCAAACCCCATATGTAAATATAACATTGTGTGAGAAAAAAAATGTAGTAAAAGAAAAAAAATAGAATATGGAAAAAAAAAAATAAAAAAGGATGAACAGTAGAAGGTGATGATTAGCGGACCCCTCCAATCTGAAAATTATGACGATGGGTATTAGTGGAATTGAATTAATTACGTCGTATTGGAAAAATGCAAAATTGCAAATCTGGCACTTTCCCTTTTCCTTTTTGCCCTTCTCATTAATCTCCACACAATTTTGCTTTCCCATATACCACCACTCATAATATATGTTTTTTTAAATCTTTCATTTGGAAAATTGTGCACTAATTTTTTATTGGTTGTTTAAGAAAATCTAAATATATTTTGAGTTTAAACTTAGCGTCATTATCTAATCATAGTTTGTCGTTCAAGTTTTGCTCTAATTAATTGGAGATGAAAACAAAAAGTTAAAGGTGAATGATTATATTACAAGTAATTCTACTGTATAAAAATTTAGAATAAAAAATAAAATCAAGTATTGTTTTGATTAGTTAGAGACGAAAATAAAGATTTAAAGGTGGATGTGGATTATATTATAGGTATTATCCTTGAACTTTGAGGTTCGTGTCTAACTTTAGAAAGTGTCGAATATTTTTCTAAATTTTCAATTTTATATTAAATAGATCCAGGGTTCAATATATAATTGAAAATCTAAAAATTGATTAGATAATTTTTAAAATTAAGTATTAAATGATTCAATATGCAAAAAATTATGGACTAAATTCGTAAATAAATATTAAAAATAATAGAAAAATGGGTGAGAAAGAAAGAGGAAAAAAGAAAAGAATTGGGAGAGGGGCCTCGCGAGAAAGGCAAAACAAAAGCACATGTAGTTCCGGCATTCGCGTTGGGTTGGTAGAATCCTAATTATTTTTACTTGTTCTACTAAAATTTACCGGCTTTTTTTACCTCACCTGCCCCCCACTCTACTCTATACTTCTCTCCTGCATTTTCACAGAGGTAATATATGGATTTGGTTGGAGAATATCACTATATATATATAAAAATATTTTTCTCTCTTCCATCCTATAACACAAATTATAAACAGTAGGAGAAAGAGAAGAAAAAACCAATATCGAAATATATTCGTTCGTCCCGAACTTAAGATTACGTCTAGGTTTTGCAATAGTAGGTTCTACTATAATGCGAAGCTCACAAGTGACTACTTATTTAGCTTACAACGATAAAATAAATCCTCAAAACAGGGGAAAAAATGGTTTCCAATTGAATTGCTATTTCTTTTACATTCACTCTTTGCCATAAACCAAAGATCTCTTGAATTTGTCACACCCTAAACTTAGTCGAACTGCAAGGTACATCACAATGTGTGTTGCAACACAATGACAAGCGTCAAAAATTGATGTGTGCATGTGGCATACCTTTGGGTTCTTGCAGCAGATGCATTGTGGCACTACAAAAACTTCAAAGAAGTATCCTCAATCTTTTTAAAGAAATTACAATAAGTAGCACTTTTATGACAAATTATTAGATATATAGTAACATTTTTAAAGAATTACAAATATAGCAATTGTGATAGACTCCTTTAGCAATATAGCTTATTGCTGATAAGTTCGAGAGTTTAATCTAAATTTTGTTATATTTATAAATTTTTTTACATTATATTGAGTTTGATTGCTATATTTTCAACTTTCCATTTTGTGACACTATTCTCTCAATCCAACTAATTTTGTAGCAGGTTATGTCTTTACAAAACTGAAAGAATTAAGTTAGAAACATTATTTTAGAGGTACATAAATAATCTAGAATTATAATTAAGTGCGATATTTTTATTTTATCTATTACTTGAGTTTAAATAATGCCTTTTTTGGTCAATGAGTTATGTCATTGTCAATGTTAAAGTTCTACCATGCAGATTTTTTAAAATATATTTTCAGCCACTGAATTGAGTTTATATATCTAGGATTTATATGTTTGTTAGCTTTATACGTTTCTAGATAGAATTGAATTTATATGTTTGTTAGCTTTATACGTTTGTAGAGTTGTTAGATCTGTATTTTAAGTGTTTGGGTACTATGTTCATATGTTAGGGTATCTAATACAATTTTTTTTTTACATAAATAATATTTTTTATGATAATTATTTTTGTTTGTAAACTTTTTCGTCCATTATATATATATATATTCAAATAAACTATAGATTACACTTTATTTGATTGTTTTTTTAAGCATAAATGTATTATGGGGAGTCTTGAGAAATGGAATTTAGGGTTTACTTTTGAATCATGCATTTCATTTTTGGGTATTTGTAATAGATAGAACAATAATGGAAAAATTCTAAAATATACCTCTTTAAAATATTTGTAAATATGAAAAGTGTTGACTAGTCATCCCTTGTGTTGTTGCATGCCTTCTTCTTCTTCTTTTTTTTTTTTTTTTATTTTCTTTCATTTATTTCGTTTCTTTTTTTATTTCCTTTCCTTTTCTACTTAAAGTTTAGAGAAATGTACTATATAATCTCTCTAATCCTATAAGCATTATTTGGCAGATTCTGTATTTTCTATAAAATTTTATTTAATAATATTGTTCTCTTTTTTTTTTCGTGGATGTAGCTAATATATTGTTAGTGGACCACGTAAATTTGTGTGTCGATCTTCTCTATTTTTTTACATTTTTTTGTATTCTTTAATTGTCGCATTCGTAACTCGTTGGATGTTGCCAGAATTGATCGCAAGCAATGGTTGTCGGAATTGGCTGTTGGAGGTGGTCGCCAAAGTTGGTCGTCGAATGTGGTCGGCAATTGAAGGTGGTCATCGAAGTTGGTCGTTGGAATTGAGTAATGAGGCATCGGTGAGTGATGAGGTCGATCGAATGCAATGTTGGTAGACATGGTATAGAATGTTGGTGACATATGAAATTATGCTCCCAAACAATGAGTTGAGTTCATATCTCAACTCATCTCATCTCATCTCCTAACTCCAAACAACCTCTGAGAAAGATGGTAGATAAAAAAAGAGGGATTAAAAAAATGGGAGGTAGTAAAAAGAAAATGGTTTAAATACTACTTTGGTCTCTATTTTTTTTTTTTCATTTATTTTGGTCCTTATACTTTTGGTTTTATTTCATTTTGATCCTTATACTCTTAACTTTAATTCATTTTGATTCATGTAATTTCAAAATGTTCATTTTGGTCATTTTACTTTAAAAAGGTGACCATTTTGGTAGATTAAAATGGTCACATTTTAAAAATTTAGGGACAAAAATAATTATTTTAAAAATATAAAGATCAAAATAAATTAAAATTAAAGTATATGGACTAAAATGAATATTTTAAAAATAGAGAACTAAAAAGTATAGAAACGAAACTATTTAAACCATAGTGGTGTGTGTACAGTATTGAGAAACGGAAGAAGAAGAAGTTGGTACAAATTTGGATTAGGCAATTGATTGAATTATTCATATTTGGGTCCCTCAATAAATAGTGTTTCTGATGTGAACTTTGCTAAAATACCCCTCATCACCTAAACTTGTCTCTAATATTCATCAATCATTTTCTTCTCACTCTCTCTAACACTAAAACAACTCTAAAAATAAATAAATAAAGATTTAAATCCTACTTTAGTCATGAACTTCAAATTTTATTATATTTTGATCTCTAAATTTTAAAAAATATTCATTTTAGTCCTTAAATTTTTTTTAAAAAATATTTATTTTAGTCTCTATTATTAAAATTATGTTAACTCTTTAACAGAAATGTGAAGAAACTTGTGGTTTTAGATGACTTGGGCTCTAGATGTAAGAGAGTGAAGTAAGAAGCTAACAACCAACATGCCAAAATACTTACTAAAATTTTGACTTAAAAATGTCTTTTAAATTCCTCGATTTACCACCTTATTCAAAATTAAAGTGTTAACAAAATCTTAATATAATAGGGACAAAAATAATCACTTTTTAAAAGTTTAGGATTTAAATAAATATTTTTAAAAGTTTAGGAACAAAAATAAAATAATATTTTAAGTTCAAAAACTAAACGAATATTTCTAAAAGTTGAAGAACCAAAATAATATATTATTCAAAATTTGGGACCAAAATAAGATTTAAATCATAAACAAACAAATTCCCTTATCTATCATTAAATTATTCACAGTTCACTCCTATTTTCTTATTCATTCACATATTTCGCCCAACCGCCCTCTTCATTTTTCGGTTATTTATTAACAATCGAGTCCCTCAAACTTGTTGCTAATCATTTCTCTCACTTTTATCTCAAGTATTTGAGTGTTTGATTTCGTTTTGAATTTTTTTTTTCTGAAATTTATGCTCATTTCTGCTCAATTTTTTAATCATAATTTACCTTTCTTTTAAAAAAGAAAAAAAAATTAATTGTGTCAGATGAGACCTATAATTTTGGATTAGATTTTAAAAACATATTAGTAAAAAGTAGATAAATGGTAAATAACAAAATAAGTAAATTTATTGGTAGAAGTAATAGTGTTCAACAGATTAATTTTAAAAAACTGAGACCCTTTTGATAACTAATTTTTGTTTCATGTTTTTAAAAATTATGGTTGTTTTCTTACTTTTTTTTTTTTTTTTTGTGAGCTTTTCATCTTCTTTAAAATCATATTTGAATCCTAAGTCAATTTTTAAAATAAATTTAAGTTTGGTTCATTTTCAAAATTTGTCTTAGTTTATGAAAATGTTATTTAAAAAATACTTGTAGAAGTAAAAATATTTTAACATTTCGACTAATAATACAACATAATTTCTTGACACCTGTTTGGTAGAGAATTCAAATTCAATTTTATGTTCTCAGTTCACTAGGTTTAACAAACATGTATTTGGCAGACAACTTTAATTTTGTTTCTAAAAACTATTTTTGGATTCTATGATCCAAATAGTGCAAATTCTGAAAGTAATATTTTTATGTTTTCATTTATCCAAATTTAAATTTTAAGTTTTAAAATATAAAATTATATTAAATAAAGATAAATATTTCAGATTCTTTTTTAAAATTATAATATGTAACTATAAATTATATAAATATTACAAAATAATAATTATATGACTTTTTAAACGTAGATCATATTCATAAATATTAAATTACAATCGTCGGTAACTACTATTAATTTTGTGATTTATAAATATCAAATATATTTTAAATAATTATTTAAATTAAAATTCAATTTCTAAATTTAAAACCAAACGCATCTAAAAACATAAAATACATTGCTTTTAATTTATTTTTTTTAATTCTCTATCAAACAGAACTTTACTCTTTTTTTTTTTTTGGGTTATTTCTCATTCTTTAAATTATCAATTTTATCCGTAATATATTAAAAGTTCTCAATTAGATTATATTTAACTAGTCTGTTAATAAAAAATTGACGTATCAAATTATTGTTTTATTAATATACTTAAGACTGGTAAACATACCACTGAGAAATCACTTAACAGTACTATTAGGAAAATTGGTATGTGAAATGTCAATTATTAAACTTTATTTTTTAATAGTGAAATATGTAAGTGACATGTTCACATCTCCAAAATGCTAATAAAACAATAAACCTAAACAACACTAACTTTATATGTTTGACAAATTCTTCCATGGAATAACTTTGTCAGCGTGGACTTTTTTGCAGCTAAGAGAATCTTTCCATACACAAAATCAAAGAAGAAGAAGAAGAGAAGGAGAATGGTGAAGGAGGAGAGAGAACAAGAAAGAAGAGAGAGGAGATCATGAAAATTAAAAATGGGCCATTCTAACTTTAATAAAAAAAAAAAATGAAAATTAGACGCGTGTTTCTAAGTTTTGCTTTTTTATAAATGTATCAAAAAATTTCTGCTTGAAAATTTTATTGCTATCTAATTTCTATGTGATTGTTATATGATTATTACGTGATTGCCACACCTACAATTACAAAAAAGTTAAAGTCACGATTTTGATTTCTTAAAATGTATTTGTCATACGATGCAATTTTTTAATTATAAATGGTTTTTTCCATATCATCCATCTAACCAATTTTATATTAAAATTTAATTATTATATTAGTGAATGAATCTTTTAAATATATTCTTAAATATCCAGGGATTAAAATAATCAATTTAAATCATTAGGGATCAAATGCACACATTAAATTTAAGATCAAAAGGGTATTTTTTTTCTTTAAAAAATCTATAAAGACAAATGTCAATGTGGTATACCGCCCGTTTTAGTTTGTATGTTATAATCAAATCGATATTAGTATGCCAACGTGAACATAAAATGTACTATCGATTTTAAGTGAATAATTTTCTGAATAGGATTTATATAGATAAAATAATTTTGAATTACGAGTGATATGGAAAATTAAATTCCTTCATATGGGACATCATCAAACATTTTCATTTGATTTCTTTAAGAAAGATATCACTTTCTTTAGGGAATAAAGACAAAAATAGAGAGGGGAAAAGAGGGGAAAAAATCAGAGAAAAAGACATATTAGAAAAGGCAGAAGTATAAAAGATAAGAGTTTCTACATATAGTGTCTTAATTTTAACCCAATATTACATGTCTTAAACTTTCCATTTTTTTTTATAAATGTCATAGTGAGCTTCACATTTTCAAGAAGATAAGAGTTTCTATATATATAGCCTTAATTTTAACCCAATATTACATGTCTGAAACTTTCCTTTTTTTTCATAAATGTCACAGTGAGCTTCACATTTTCAAGAAAATAAATGGTCTTTTACTACTTAACAATCCAAATATTAAAAAAAAAAAAACAAAAAATACAAAAGAGGAAAAACTTTTCATATCTCACCAACGTTCTATTAATGATTTCTTTTTAATAATTTCATTTTTCCCTCTCATCTTTTCATATCCAACCCACACTTCATCTTCTTCAATTTCTCTCTCAAAACTCTTTCTCTCATCTTTCTGTCGCCCCTCTCTCCCTCTGTCCACCTTGCCACCGTCGACAACGCGCCTATCAAGATCCAGTCACTGACTCCCTTCGTTTGAGCCACTAACTAGCTATTGTCGCTTTCTTCCTCAGATCTAGTGCATGGAGCGAATCTTCCGACGTAGGGGAGCAGATCTGGCGCATCTTCAAGCATGTGGCGAGCAGATCTGGCACGAGACATTTTTTCCCGTGTCGGGCTAGGAGATCCGGTGTGGGGTGATTTTTCCGACATAGGCAAGCAAATTCGATGTAGGGTTATTTTTTCGACGTGGGACGAGCAGATCCAACGCGAGATGAACCGTCTGTGTGGGATTTTGGATGATGATGGTCGACAATGATATACAGGGCTGTCTCTTATACACATCTAGATGTGTATAAGAGACAGATATAGGGTGGTTTTTTCATATATATATATATATATATTCTTTTTCGATATATAAGGCGATTTTTCGATTATACTGTGGTATATATCTTCGATTTTTTATTGAGACTTTACTTATTATGATATGTACACTAGTATATATTGAGTATTAAGTTCATTTGTGATTTATATATATTCATTTCCAATGTTACTAGTATATTTCATATATTGTTTACAATATTTGTAAACATCTAATGCAAATGTTCTAATGTGTATTTAAAAGTAACAATGAATCTAAACTATAGTATATATATATAAATCATTTTACTAGTATATTTAAAAATATGTTGGAATATTTAAAAAATGTTTTACCATTTTACTAGTATATTTCATATATTGTTTACAATATTTGTAAACATCTAATGCAAATGTTCTAATGTGTATTTAAAAGTAACAATGAATCTAAACTATAGTATATATATATAAATCATTTTACTAGTATATTTAAAAATATGTTGGAATATTTAAAAAATGTTTTACCATTTTACTAGTATATTTCATATATTGGTTTGGATATTTGCAAACATCTAAAATAATGTTCCAAGGTACAGATAGAGCAACAGAATATGGATACCTAATTAGTAGTGCATATATATCATAATACTTGGGATATATACATCAAATAAACAATGAAATATATTGACATACATATCAAAACATATTTGAGTTCTAAAGTATATTAAAAAATGACCATGAATATTTGAGTAGATATCAAATATATCTACCAGTATATTTCATATATTTTTTAGAATTTTTTCAAATAAGCAATGTAATATATTACATGCACAAGTGAACAAACAATGAAATATTTCACATAATATCAAAAATCAATATAAAAAACGAAATGGTGATTTATATAAAAAATTGAATCAATCTCTATTAGTATATTTCATATATTTTTTAGAATGTTTCCAAATAAACAATGGAATATATTACATGCATAAGTGGAGAAACAATAGAATATTTCACATAATATTAAAAATCAACATGAAAAACAAAATGGTGATTCACTATAAGAAATCACACATTTCCCGATGCTTAAAATTATTGAAAAATGGTGGAAAACGTGTCAGGAGATCCTCCTGATGTCGTGAGTTTGGTTGGAAAAAATCCATTGGAAGTAGAACTCCGGACACTGAAAACGGACTGTTGGGAGTTATTCAACAACTTCCGATGCCTAATATATGGTGTTGGGAGTTATAAGAACTCCCAACGGGTAATATACGTTGTTGGGATTTCCTATAACTCCCAACGATCCCTTTTCGACATTGGCAGTTCCTGTAACTCCCGACGGCTTACCGATCATCGAAAGTTCAATTTCAACTTTTGAAAATTATTTAATTTGTAATTTTTAAATTAAATAATTTAAAAATTACAAATTAAATAATTTGTAAGGTTAACTGTACTCATTGTTACTTTCTAGCATCATATAAAGTTTCGTGCTTTCTACAAAAGGAAATCAAACCGATCTTCTAGTATGAGATGATAAAAGAAGAGAACTAACCTGTTGAGGTCGAATTATCTTAGTGTCGGGATCATCGAGGGATTCTCGCCAATGTGCTAAGTATCCAGTCATTCGAGGATTGATTGCAAACAGCACTGTGAAAAACTCAGGTGGAAATCCCATAGCCTTGATCAAACACATAATTAGTTATTGACTGAGATGGAACAATCACATCTGGTCATTAGAAAACTTAAAACATCCCCATTCCTACCTATATATTAACCAGAGTAAAAGTCAACATTTGGGTATAATTTTGTCTTGACAAAATACTTATCAGAAAGAACAGCCTTCTCTAGAGCAACAACCACCTATATGGCATAGTAATCAATGTTACACAAAATTTCCAAAGAGAAATTGTAGTTTGCTCTGAGAGAGTGAGATCAGATTGCATATTCAATTCACAAGAGTATCCAACGTAGAAAAGATAAAGAAGATGCATTTCTATTAGGAAATATAACATGTCTTCGTATATTACTGGAAAAGACAAAAAGAAAAGGAAAGATACTTAGGCAACTTACAATGAATCAAACATGTACAAGAAATTCTTCGAATAAGAAATGTTGCTGGAAGGGAGAACAAGAGGTCTTCCAGCCAATCTAAGATAAGTTCCTGCTACAACGGTGGGAGCCTGTAAATACTCAATACAAGATTAAATTGGCAAGTAAACCATAAAAAGTAACACGGTCATAAAAAAAACAGTTATCAAATTATCTTAGCTGACAAAATGTTCATAGTAGGGGATGAACAATCTGATCTGCCTCTCTCTCTCTCTCAGCAGCGATGGCGAATGAGCGATGAATGGGCAGAGTTGGTCGTGGCTGAACGGACGATCAATGGGCGATGAACGATCTGATCTGCCTCTCTTTCTCTTAACAACGACGGCGAATGGGCAGTGATTGGCGAACGGCCGATTTGGGATTTGGGATTTGGCCTAGTGCTTGGGATTTGGGATGAAGAAAGCAAATCTGATCTGCCTTCTTCGATTAGGGATTTTATACTAGATCTCCCGACGGCTCACGATAACCGTCGGGAGATCCATCAGGAACTCTTGATGAATAAATAACTCGTTGAGAGTTTTAATAACTCCTGATGGGTAATGTTCCACCGTCGGGAGATAGTTTCAATCCTCCGATGACTAATATATAGCGTCGGGAGTTAGCTTCTTTTATTGTTGGGGTTGATGCCCTAAATCTCGTAGGGTCCTGTAGTTTGTAAACATCTGTATGAACAAACAGTTTTGTAATTTATAATATGAGATATTTTATTCACTTCAGTTTATGAAATATGGGATATTTTAGTTGCATTAACCATAAATCAATAAACTAAGATCCCTGGTTATCTTTGTAACTTAAGCATGTATGAAGAGACATACAAGTGGATCGTGCTTTAAGTGATAACCTAAATGGTCTGTAGTATATAGATAAAAGAGGGAAACCTTATCCTGGTGACGCTACAAGTGTGACCCACTTTATAGGTATTACAAGTGTTGTAAAGTGGTACAAATGGTCTGATCCTAACCATTCGTGTATTAGACATGCGAGCGGGGATGTTCTATACAAAGGATTTTGTATAAGACTGAACCACAAAATGTTTCGTCTCGTTATATAACGTCGTTCATGACAGAGACTTTCATTTCACTAGAATGACCATAGGTAACATGACCTAATTCTAAGTGAGTTGGGAACTCCTGCCTATGAGGGTGGTCCTTTGATTTGTATGGGTGCGAATGGCCAGATCGCTACTCAAACCTACCACTTTGGGGATTCGTCTGTTTAGGGAGCTGGGAACTCAGCTACACAAGATGGAATTCACTTCTTCCCCGACGTAGGGGTAAGTAGATAAATTACTCCCTTAAGAGCTGATTTTGGGGCTTGAACAATGTGGCACCACACTTTCTCTTAGCCCGAGAAAAGTCTACTCATAGTGGGACTATGATGTATTGTTCATTAGAGGAATCAGTGGTACTTAAGGAGTTAGATGTAACTATAGGGACGAAACAGTAAATTGGCCCAGCTGTACTTATGAGAGATTTGTGAAGGGTATCGTACTATTGATTGGTTTTATCCAATGGACACAAAAATATATCTGTAGTGCGAAGAGTGCAGCTGTCGATCTATAGTGGAATGCTCGACAGTTAACGGATGGTGGACGTCGTGATTAAAGAGTTTAGTCAGTTATTCACGTACCGTTAGAGCTTCAAGCTACAGGTCCATAAGGTCTCATTGGTACCTTAATGGATTCATGTTGAGAATCAGTTTTTGGGTTAATTTGAAGTGTTCAAATTAACAAGAGGAAATTTGATTATATATGATATAATTAAATTGATTCAATTATATGTGATATAATTGCCTTGATGTATTAGATACATTATTCTGAGGAATTAATATAAATATGATTTATATTAAATGCCATAAAGGAGAAAAGAAACTATGGTTTATATATTGCTTGAGATATGATATTAAAACTATAGGTTATAAATATAATATGATAAATTAGTTATTATATTTATTTATAATTAAATCAATTATAAGATAATTGGTTTTTGGTTTTTTTCTCCTAATAACCGACTTAGCGGGAAGTTATTAATAAATTTTTGGTAACTGGTGGATAAAATGAAAATCGTTTTCATTTTTCATATTCTAACACGTATAAAGAAAAGGTTATGTGATAGCCTGGAGAGAGTAAATGATCAAAGAAAGAGTATACTACACGATAGTCGCTCGCTACTAAACGATCGAGTACCCAAGTCTATACGATAGGACTTCAGTCTTCTCCCACTTACTCGATCGTCTACACGATCGTTCAGTTCCTCCCTCCCTCTACCAAATCCATACAGAGCCCACACCCCCTAGATTCTCACACCGAGAATACCAAGGAAGCCTTGTGGTAGTATCATGTTGCTGTTCGAGGGTCGAGGGTCGAGTGTTACTCGATTGTGTTCAAGATTCTACCAGTTCGTGCAATTTTCCGGTTTGTTCGCGTTACATTCGTGCAATTGAATGTGTTGCTGAGTTTGATTGAGGGATACGAGAAGAAAAGTTTTTCAAGGGTATGTTCACTCGATCTCTTAATGTTAATTTTATGAAGCATGCTGTAATTTAGATTTGATGCATAAATTTTTGTGTGTTAGATTGTAAATGTTGATGTTCTTTCACAATGGGATTTGGAACAATCTGCATTCGCTTATTGGTTCTCTTTGTTAAGAGTTCCTTCAACTGGTATCAGAGTCAGGTTGTTCTGATATTCCAAATTCCATTGATGTATTGAATTACATTAGCAAACTTGGTGGGTTTTATGGTTCTACAAAGCACTTAAGAGTTAAGTGTAATTATGGATGTGAATTGATGGATGCTTCGGGATGATTGCCTCTATTTGTTAAAGTTTTCTTTACATTTCAAGTTCATTTGTAAGGGCCCTTGCATTTTTGGGCATAATTAATTTGTTATCGAGTTTGTATTCAAAGTGTTTTGGTCTGTAAGAGTCGTTCGTGATGAAGCTTCAATGCATGGAGATGTTGTTCACTTCGAGGAAGAAAACCAAGGGTTGGTCGCATCGTGTAGCCTAGGCTAAACGATCGTTTAGATTTGTCTACACGATCATGTAGAAAAGTTCAACTCGATCGTGTATTATTTGCTAAACGATCACATGGCTGATGCTACACGATCGAGTAAAGAGTTTGTTCAATTGTGTTGCGTTGGCTACTTGATTGCATAGACACTGAGGTAAACGATCTTTGAGTATATGATACTCGACGCATGGTAGGCGCGCACACTAAACGATTGAGTAGGCCAGCACGCTCATCGCATAATCACTGGCTACTTGATCACTCGGTATGCGATACTTGACGCTTGCTCCACGATCGTTTAAATGATCATGCTTCATTGTAAAGTTGTCGTCTACTTGATCATTTAGGCATGTGTTACATGATGTGTGTTGTATGATTGCGTGGCCTTCATGCTTCATTACATATTCATAGGCACTCGATCCATGCTGCACAATCATTTATACTCGATCAACGTTACTCCACGATCAAAAGGAGTTGCTATACGATCAAGGAGTGAGGCTTCGCCCGGGCAGTTCAAGACCCGGTTCGCCTGTTTGAACCGGACAACTCGATGGCTTATGTAATAGATAGTTTTATTTTCGGTTTTGAGATGCTAATCATCCTGGTCCATTAATTTTTTTTTAATGTACATGTGATGATGTTTAATTATATGTCATAAAGTATGCCATATAGTTTTAAAACCCACCATAAGTTATGCATTTATTCATGCATCATCTTTATATTATAAGAATTATAATATAGTAGTTTGCATGATTAAATTACATTAAAGCATGCATATGCATCATATAATATATGCATGAATTAAGCATATTCATGCACCATCTTTATATTATAAGTGTTATAGTATAAGGGTGTATAAAAGCATGTGCTTGGTTCATTACAAGTTATATAAGAGTTATATATAGTAATTAATGAACATTGCATGAAGCATGTCACTTAGGTTAATTTATAAAAGTTATAAATACCTAGTCTATCATAGCAATGTGGATGGTTTTAGTTGTTTCTTTTTATAAGTGTTATAATTAAAGAAAATAGAACTAAAATCAATAAGAAAGACATGCATGCAAACTTAGGCTTTAATTATATTTTAAAAGAGTTTTAAAATTTGATTGAGATAAACCTAAGATCATGGTTCTAATGAGATTAGAAACCTAAGTTTAATCTTTTAATTTGGTTTAATAAGATTAAATTGACTAAGAAAAGATTAAATATGTACCAAATCTATCTATAAAAGACGTTTTGTCTAAGGTGGGTTCTATCTAGACTGGTATTTAAACTAATGGAAAAGGAATACCCCTACCTGAGAACCTACCTGGAAAGATGAATTAGATAGATTTGTTGAATGCATGCAAATTTGATGATAGTCTGTTAAAGTGTTTAATAAGACTTGATTCGAACTTGTTTAATTATCAAAAGCAAGAGTTGTTTTTTAGCAAATTAAACTCGCACTTAGATAAAATCAGTAGCTGGATTGTCTAAGTTAATGAAACCCTAGGTAGAACATTCAATGGGAGGTACTTGGGGTATATGATACTTCACTTAAGCGTCTACACATTTCTCCCTAAAAGTTCACATCGTGAGATTTATCCTCGACCTTGTGGCTCCCTGGGAGTATCCCTCTAAAGGATGGTGTTTGGGTAGGTCAATACCAAGGTGAATAGAAAAAATGTTCATAATAAGTGAGAGCGGGACGAATGTTCATAGTAAGTGGGAGCAGGATGTGTGACAACATATCTCACGGTCTCTCTCATTAGGTTGGGTAACGTTTTTTTGTATCACCTCGAGACACCCTGGGAGTGTCCCCTTAAAGGATGGCAGTATTTGCACAACTCTTTATCTGATCTCCTGAAAAGGATAAGGTTGCTTTAGCCTCTTGTCCTAATCTACTTTTTCCCTACGGTGGGCGCATTAGGGCGGGACTCTAGGGCCTAAAATGAGGGGTTATACTTACTCAAATTGTTAAGGTTATTAACAAATTCTAGATCGAAAAAATAGTGACTGTTAGAGTCAGTTACAATAGTTATTTTTGTCTAATGGTTGAGAATGTCTCATCTCAGTGAAGAGGCCCTTGATCACTCCAATGGTGACTTTTGTCCTGCCTCGCTGGGGCATCGTTGCAAGATAGATGTCACTTCACTTAGGGTACAATAGAACTATTTTACTAAAACCTAAAATTGGTGTTAAAAGTGGTAATGCAAATAGACTTATTAAGTTTGTTCTTGTTTTCAGCAACTTTTAAATGGCAACCGCTACTTTAGCATTTTTAACCGTTGACAAATTGACTAGCGATAACTATGCTAGATGGAAAAACACGATAAACACAATACATATCATCGATGACCTCCGGTTCGTCTTTACGAAGAGTTTCCTCCTATTCCAACTCAAACCACCGCCTGAAATGTTCGAGAGGCCTATGAGAAATGGACACGGGCAAACGAGAAGGCTCGAGCTTACATCTTGACCAGCTTAAACGACGTCTTAGCCAGGAATGCATGAGCCCATGGTCTCTTCTCGTGAGATCATGAAGTCCCTAAAGGGAATGTTCGGACAACCGTCCAGGCAGCTCAAGCATGAAGCTTTAAAGTTCATCTTCAAATCCAAAATGAAGGAGGGTACATCTATTCGAGAACATGTTCTGAACATGATGATCCACTTTAATGTGGGTGAAATGAATGAGGCTCGCATCGATGAGGGCAGTCAGGTTAGCATTATTCTGGATACGTTGCTAGAAAGCTTCCTACACTTCTTAAGCAACGCTATTCTGAACAGGGTTGATTACACCCTTACAACTCTCCTTAACGAGTTGCAGACATTCTAATCCTTGCTGAAAAGCAAGGAGAAGAAGGTGGTGAGGCAAATATTACTTCATCATCTAAAAAGTTCCTCAAAGGTTCAACCTCAAGAACTAAGTCTGCACCTTCTTCTTCTGGCACTAAAAAGTAGAAGAAGAAAAAGGGTAGTAAGGGGAAGGGGAAAGTGCCTGTTGACCCACAACTTGTCGCTTCGCGGGGTCGGCGACCAGCTTCAGTTGAAAAGGAAAAATGTTTCCACTGCAATAAGGATGGGCACTGGAAGCGGAACTGCCCATGTTGGTTGAAGGAGAAGAAGAAGGCTAAGGCCAATCAAGATAAATGTGAGTTACTTGTTTGAAGACTTGTTTAGTGGAGAATGATGATTCTACCTGGATTATAGATTATGGGGCCACTGACCATATTTATTCTTCTTATCAGGGGATCAAATCCTGGTAGCAGCTTAAGACTGGTGAGATGATGATGCAAGTTAGCATTGAACATGTCATCTCAGCTGTAGCAGTGAGAAGCCTCCAGTTGACTTTACATAATAGATTTATCATTTTGAATGATGTGTATGTTGTTCCCAAGTTAAAGAGGAACTTGATTTCTGTAAAATCCTTGCTTGAATGTAAATATACTCTCAATTTTTCAGTTAATAAAGTGTTTATTCTGAAAGATGGTGTTGAGATATGTTCAGCTAAATTGGAAAATAATTTGTATGTGCTAAGGATCGTTCGTAATAAATTCCCTCCACAACATAGAGATGTTTAAAACTGTCGTAACTCAAAACAAACAACTTAAACTTTCTTCTAAAGAAAATGTCCATCTTTGGCACCTTCGATTAGGGCACATCAATCTCAATAGGATTGAGAGGTTGGTGAAGAATGGACTTCTAAACTAGTTAGAGAAAAATTATTTACCTATATGCGAGTCATGCCTTGAAGGCAATATGACTAAAAGACCTTTTACTGGAAAAGGTTAGTGAGCCAAAGAGTCTCTAGAGTTAGTGCATTCAAACCTTTGTGGTTCGAAGATTGTGCGAGCCAGGGAAGGCTATGAGTATTTCATCACTTTTACTGATGATTATTCGAGTATGTGTATGTTTATTTAATGCAACATAAGTCAGAATCCTTTGAAAATTAAAAGAGTTCAAGGCTAAAGTTGAAAAGGCATCAAATAAACGGATTAAAACACTTCGATCTGATCGGGGTGGAGAGTTTTTGGATTCTGAGTTCCAGAACTATTTGATAGAACATGGAATCATTTCCCAACTCTCAGCACCTGGTACAACTCAGCAAAATGGTGTATCGGAGAGGAGAAATAGAATCTTGTTAGACATGGTTTGATCAATGATGAGTTATGCTTCCTTATCGGACTCGTTTTGGAGTTTTGCAGTAGAGACTGCAGCTTATATCCTCAACTGTCTTCCCTCCAAAGTGTTGCCAGAACACCTTTGGAGTTGTGGAATAAGCGTAAAGCTAGTTTGTGTCACTTTCGTATCTGGGGTTGTTTAGCATATGTGCTTGAGGCTAATCCTAAGAAACTGGAACCACATTTGAGGCTATGCCTATTTGTAGGCTACCCCAAAGGGACACGAGGAGGTTACCTTTATAATCCTAAGGAAAATAAGGTGTTTTTATCGACAAATGCTACATTCCTTGAGGATGATCATATAAGGGAGCACAATACAAGAAGTAAAATCATGTTGCGTGAGCTTTCCAACAAACTACTGAAACTTCAATAAGAGTTGTTGAAGAGCCTACTGCATCAATAAGAGTTGTTGATGGGAGTTCATCTAGTAGGTCAAATACACCTCAAGAGTTGAGGGAACGTCAACGTAGTGGGAGGGTTGTAAACCCACCTGTTCACTATATGGGTTTAACTGAAATCCTGGCTATGGTAGCTGATAGCGAGGTTGAGGATCCATTTTCTTACAAGAAGGCAGTGGAAGATGTTGACAAAAATGAATGGGTTAAAGCCATGGACCTCAAGATGGAGTATATGTACTTCAACTCAGTATGAGATCTTGTAGATCAACCTGATGGGGTTAAACCTATAGGTTGTAAATGGATCTACAAGAGGAAACGTGGTGCTGATGGGAAGGTGTAAACCTTCAAGGCTAGACTTGTGGCAAAGGATTATACCCAGGTGGAGGGAGTTGACTATGAGGAGACTTTCTCGCCTGTTGCCATGCTTAAGTCTATCCGCATCCTCTATCCATTGCCTCATATTATGACTATGAAATATGGCAAATAGATGTCAAGACTGCCTTTTTGAATGGTAATATTGAGGAGACCATTTACATGGTGCATCCCAAAAGATTCATAGCCCAAGATTAGGAGCAAAAGGTTTACAAGCTTAATTGGTCCACTTATGGACTGAAAAAAGGCATCTCGATCTTGGAACATAAGGTTTGATACTGCGATCAAATCTTATGGCTTTGAACAAAACGTTGATGAGTTTTGTGTCTACAAGAAAATCATCAATTATTCAATAGTTTTCCTAGTGTTACATGTCGATGATATCCTACTCATTGGGAATGATGTAGGTTTACTGACTTTAGTTCAGAAATAGCTAGCGACCCAATTCCAAATGAAAGATTTGGAAAAAGCTTAGTTTGTTCTTGGGATTCAGATCTTTAGGGATTGAAAGAACAAAGTGCTAGTACTATTTTAGGCATCGTACATTGACAAGATTTTGATAAAGTACTCTGATAACTTGTAGAAATACAAGTTATTTATACTGCCTTATCTGGATATTGCGGCCAAAAGAGAATAAATATGGGCCAATTGTATGAAAATTTGCTTCGAAATACAATAATTATAAATTATCGCAATTACACCCACTAATATCTTTAAGATGGAAGAAAAGGAAATTTTACTCTATTTTGTAGGAAACCGAGTCACCGCTTGTGCTCAAGGCTCAAGAAGAACTGATCAACACATCTCTAACACAATGCACCCGTCAATCAACAATGAAGAGACGATTAACACAATGACGGCGTAATGTGACAGTTGATCTAGAGCTGACTTTCAACCGCATGTGGTAATAAAAACAACACCGCATGCGAACTCACGATCGAAAGATGTAGCTGAACAACGCAAACGCAGAGGATTGAGACACGTGTATAACTAACGGTTGTACAGAATTGACGGTCTGATTGCATAACAGAAGGAATAATATCCCTCCATCTTCGAAATTTTCATAACAACAAGTGGGGACCACAAGGCCGGAGTCAAAGAGCCTCACCTATAAATACCCCATAGATTTCAGAGAAAAAATATGCTAAGATCAGAATATGCAGTATTTAAGAAAATGCGTTCATTTTCATTACAAAAAAAAAAAAAAATCCATACAAAGCTCCAATGTCAGCGCAAGGGAAATCCTTAAAAATATTCCCAACCTGATAAGAGTTTAGTTGTGAAAGAAGCCTGCTCGCAGTTCGATGTTCGTATGACACCTGTAGGAGCATGCCAAAACGAAGGTGGGTTTTCAAGAACAACGCAGAAAAAAAAATGGAAAAGAAAAATAAATGCAAAAGACAACTCCTTTGAAATTCATGAGTTAAAATTGAAATTGACACACAACCGTAGTTGGATGTTCGCATGACACCCGTGGGGACAAACCAAAACAAAGAGTGTAACCATGACCAACAGTCTCTAATAAATGACGCAAAGTTTTGCTCACCGCATATAGATATATCGAGTTGTTTTGACAAAGAAGAGATAAACATTCTATTGTGAAAAATTAAAAAAGCATTTTTTAGCATAATTTTATTATATAGAAGAATAAAGTAGGGCTTGTTAAGAATTAGCAAGGATAGGAAGAAGTTGCGATGTCAACTAATGTGCCTAAGTGTAACATTCGGAGCAACCAATCGACGCAAAAATATGGGATAGGAATTAAGCTTTATTGCCTAAGTAGAAGATATGCTTGAGGACAAGCATATATCTAAATTTGGGGGTGTGATAACTTGTAGAAATAGAAGTTATTTATACTGCCTTATCTAGATATTGCGGCCAAAAGAGAATAAATATGCGCCAATTGTATAAAAATTAGCTTCGAAATACAATAATTATAAATTATCGCAATTACAACCACTAACATATTTAAGATGGAAGAAAAAGAGATTTTACTCTATTTTGCAGGAAACCGAGTCACCGCTTGCGCTCAAGGCTCAAGAAGAACTGATCAACGCATCTCTGTCACAATGCGCCTGTCAATCAACAATGAAGAGACGATTAACGCAATGACGGTGCAATGCGATAGTCGATCCAAAGTTGACTTTCAACCGCATGCGGTAATAAAAACAAAACCACATGCGAACTCACGATCGAAAGATGTAGTTGAGCAATGCAAACGCAGAGGAATGAGACACGTGTACAACTAACGGTTATGCAGAATTGATGGTCTGATTGCATAACAGAAGGAATAATATCCCTCCATCTTCAGAATTTCCATAACAATAAGTGGGGACCACAAGGCCGGAGTCAAAGAGCCTCACCTATAAATAGCCCATAGATTTCAGAGAAAAAATATGCTACTGGATACGAGGCTAATTGATGCTAAAGTGTTGAGAGGAAAGGCTGAGCTGAGTGCTTAACTGAAGAAATCCGGGAAGAAGACGAGACAAGGCCGAGAGGTGAGTCCCAGTGCTATTCTGCCAAATACCCGCCGAGAAGCTCTATGTTGAGAACCCTGCTACCGGTTGAGCAAGTCTGAGAGGGAAGCTCATCCATCCAGCTGATCCATCCAATCCGGCAAGCAGATTTCCACCCGAATCGGTGCCAAGACGTTGGCGCTTATTTGTATCTGTTCTATCTCTTTTCATCATTGTATTTCTCCTTCTTTATCTCTTCATTCACACCATGTATCAAACGCATAATAGATATATTAAATGTTTCGATTGCTTTCATATCCCATTTTCTGCCTACTTCCGTTCTTACGTTAATCACTTTCTCCATGATGTCTTCCTAATCCCCTGGTAGTTAATATGAGTTAAACGAGTACTTAACTTGTGTTAAAGAGATAAATGCGTTTAGCTAAGGCATGCTAGACGACATCTTCACCTGTGAGAGCAGAAGTGAAGATGTCATTCTGATCTATCGAGAGAAGGTTAAAAGAATGTGTTAACTAAATTGAGTAGTACTTCCAGACATGGAAGCAACCTTGCGTTCATTACGTTCGTCTCTGTTTCACCACAGACATGTGGGAGCGCGATCGATCACTGAAAGGTGTACGCCAAGAGAAAAGCGGAATCGTACTTGTAGCTTCAACACAATTAAGAAACTTGTGCTGTTTATATTAGTTNCTTCAACACAATTAAGAAACTTGTGCTGTTTATATTAGTTATCTTTCTCTTTTTGTGTTGTACATAAGACTTGCCGCCGCATTCTTTGTTCTTCGCATAACCTTCACAGTCAGCCTGGACCTCAGCATTTTGTATCATAAAGCCTGTATCTTGTATCATCTAGCTTAGGTTTACTGTACTTATTTTATTATCGCATTTTTTTTGTTACTTTCCTTTACTTTACCGCAATTTTATATACTTGTACAAAACACTCTTTAAAGATTGAAAAACCTGATCGCATATATTACAAACATACCACAATAACCTCAACAGTCCCTGTATTCGACCTTGGATCACACCGAGAAACTTGCGGTGGAATTACACTTAGTTCCAACGTAAAGATACTTGTGACAACGCATGGCATACTACAAGAACATTCATAATTAACGCATATCTAGAAATAGTATCGCATCATTTCAAGCATAGCATAGCATATCTTTTTAGCATCAATCCTAGCGTTCATCAACATACTCGATGCAGAACTCCAAAAGGGGCCTTTTGCCTTCTCGGCATGGAATTATATTGTTTAAGGAACAGTATCCTAAGACACCTCAAGAGGTTGAGGAAATGAGACAAGTCCTCTATGCATCTATCGTTGGCAGTTTATGTATGCGATGTTATGTACTAGACCTGACATCTGCTACGCTATGGGGATAGCCAGTAGATATCAGTCTAATCCAGGACAGGATCACTGAACAGCTATCAAGAACATCCTCAAGTATCTTTAGAGAACGAAGGACTACAGGCTTATGTATGATTCTAAGGATTTGATCCTTACAGGATACACGGACTCTGATTTTCAGACTGATAAGGATTCTCGACTTCAGGATCAGTGTTCACTCTTAATGAAGGAGCTGTAGTGTGGCGAAGCACCAAGCAGGGG
This sequence comes from Benincasa hispida, assembly GCF_009727055.1. NCBI lineage: Eukaryota > Viridiplantae > Streptophyta > Magnoliopsida > Cucurbitales > Cucurbitaceae > Benincasa > Benincasa hispida. The sequence continues at coordinate 47,101,602 of NC_052351.1, forward strand.
TGTATCACTAACTTCACTATGGAGGCCGAGTATGTAGCGGCTTGTGAAGCTGCTAAGGAAGTCATTTGGCTCAGGAAGTTCCTGACTGATCTAGAAGTTGATCCAGACATGTCTAGGCCCATCACCCTTTATTGTGATAATAGTGGTGATGTGGCGAATTCCAGAGAGCTTCGGAGTCCCAAGCGCGGCAAGCATATAGAGCGAAAATACCATATCATCAGAGAGATTGTGCTTCGAGGGGATATGATTGTCACGAAGATAACTTCGGAGCACAACGATGCTGATCCGTTTATGAAGGCTCTCACAGCTACAGTGTTTGAGGGTCACCTGCAGAGCATGGGTCTACGGGACCGATCGCAGCTGGACTAGGGCAAGTGGGAGTATTGTTGTACTGGGCCTTTGTGCCCTAGTTTATTGTTTTGTACTTGTAATTATCTTGTACACCCGATTAGCTTTAGGACAAATGGGAGATTTTTGGGGTTGATGCCCTAAATCTCGTAGGGTTTTGTAGTTTGTAAACTCTGTATGAATAAACAGTTTTGTAATTTATAATATGAGATATTTTATTCACTACAGTCTATGAAATATGAGATATTTGAATTACATTAACCACAAACCAACAAACAAAGATCCCTGGTTATCTTTTTAATTTAAGCATGTATGTGGAGACATACAAGTGGATCGTGCTTTAAGTGATAACCTAAATGTTATGTAGTATATGGATAAAGGAGGGAAACCTTATCCTTGTGACGTTATGAGTGTGGCCTACTTTATAGGTGTTACAAGTATTGTAAAGTGCTACAAATGGTCTAATCCTGACCATTTGTGTATTACACATGCGAGCAAGGATGCTCTATATAAAGGAGTTTGTATAAGACCAGACCACGAAGTGTTTAGTCTCGTTATATAACATCGTTCATGACAGAGACTTTTATTTCACTAGGATGACCATAGGTAACATGACCTTAATCCTGAGTGAGTTGGGAACTTCTGCTTATGAGGGCGATCCTTTGATTTGTATGATTACGAGTGGCCAGATCACCGACTCAAACTTACTACTTTTGGGATTCGTCTGTTTGGGGAACTGAGAACTCAGCTACACAAGACGGAATTCACTCCTTCCTCGAAGAAGAGGTGAGTAGATAAATTACTCCCTTAAGGGTGATTCCGGGGCTTGAACAATGTGGCGTCACACCTCTCTTCGTACAAGAAGGGTTTACTCATAGTGGACTATGACGTACTGTTGATTGGTTATATCCAATTGACACAGAAATATATCTGTAGTGTAAAGAGTGCAGCTGTCGGTCTTTAGTGGAATGTCAGGCAGTTAATGGATGGTGGACATCGTTATTAAAGAGTTTAGTCAGTTATTCACGTACTGTTAGGGCTTCAAGCTACAGGTCTATAAGGTCCCCTTGGTAGCTCAAGGGATTCATGTTGAGAATCAGTTTTTGGGTTAATTTAAAGTGTTCAAATTAATAAGAGGGAATTTGATTATATATGATATAATTAAATTGATTCAATTATATGTGATATAATTGACTGATGTATTAGATATATTATTTGGTGGAATTAATATAAATATAATTTATATTAAATGTCATAAATGAGAAAAAAAACTATGGTTTATATATTGCATGTGATGTGATATTAAAACTATAGGTTATAAATATAATATAATAGATTAGTTATTATATTTATTTATAATTAAACCAATTATAAGATAATTTATTTTTAATTTTTTCTCCTAATAACCAACTTAGTGGGAAGTTATAATCAATTTTTGGTAACTGATGGATAAAATGAAAATCGTTTTCATTTTTTCATAATCTAACGTGTATAAAGAAAAGGTTATGCGATAGCCTTGAGAGAGTAAATGATCAAAGAAATAGTATACTACACGATAGTCGCTCGCTACTAAACGATCGAGTACCCAAGTCGATACAATAGACTTTAGTCTTCTCCCACTTACTCGATCGCCTACACGATCGTCCAGTTCCTCTCTCCCTCTACCAAATCCATACAGAGGCCACACCTCTTGGATTCTCACACCAAGAATACCAAGGAAGCCTCATAGTAGTGTTAAGTTGTTGTTCCAGGGTCGAGGGTTGAGTGTTACTCGATTGTGTTCGAGATTCTACTAGTTCGTGCAGTTTGCTGGTTTGTTCGCATTACGTTCGTGCAGTTGAACACATTGCTGAGTTTGATCGTGGGATACGAGAAAAAAAGTTCTTCAAGGGTATGTTCACTCGATCTCTTAGTGTTAATTTTATGAAGCATGCTGTAATTTAGGCTTGATGCATGAATTTTTCTGTGTTATATTGTAAATGTTGATGTTCTTTCACAATGAGATTTGGAACGATTTTCTTTCGCACATTGTTTCTCTTTGTTAAGAGTTCCTTCACTTACGTCGTCGGGAGAGTCACTATCTCCCAACGGTGGTTTTAGGCGTCAGGAGAGCCTTTTTTTCTTGTAGTGATTTATGTTAAGAACTGAATCAATCTCTAATTTATATATTGTGGTATATTTTATATTTGTTAGAATATTTTTAAATACCTAACAAAATATTCTGAGGTATATTGTAAATAATCATGAATCTGAAAAAAAAAAAAAAAAACAATGCGTGAAACCAGCGAAAATAGAAAATAAAATTTCATTAAATGCTCTCTTCAATTAAATTAAAAAAAGAAAAAAAATCTCAAATTTTCTCTCTCCATTTAAAAATGTTAAAAAATCATATTAAATGTATTTTTCTCTCTCTATAATAAATACAGTTTCTCTCTTTATCATTAAGAAAGTTTCATAAATATGAAAATATATATAAAAATTGGAAATAAAAATAATAGAAAAGAGTAAATTTGTCCAAAAATAATACTAAAAACCTTTCTTAAAAAAATTTAAACTAAAGATATTATTTTAAAATATGGTCTAGAGAGGATGTTTTATGTAAAAATTCATGGCTATATTTGCAAAGCGATCCTAAACTTGTGCTTTAGTGGGGCCCAATAAGAAGGGATCATTGCGGCCCAATAGAGGTTCGAGGCCTATCTTGGAGGAATGAAAATTGGACACATTATTATATTACATAAAACTTTCAATATTTACGGATATGTCTAATATTAGAATTACTATAATAACCTTTTAATGCAACCATCCGAATCGATTCAAAATAAATAATAATAATAATAATAACAACAACAATAATATTGAAGGAAATTTGAAATAAAATTAAAAAATAATAATATTGAAGGAAATTTGAAATGAAATTAAAAAAGGATGAATTTTTTAGATTTAATCAAATCTGAAATAAAATTAAAAAATTCATGTTTGATGTAAAATTTAATAAAAAGTTCTATCCACCGTTTGCATACAAATTATTTCAAATGATAAAGTAATCTGTTTAATATTCTTTTCCAAAAAGAAAGAATGAGTTTGAAATTTTCCATCGGAAAAAAACATTCTTAGTAGATATTTTCAAACTTGACAAATTTTTTATTAAAAGAAAATAAAAAATTTTATGACTATTATAAATATGTTAAATTGGGTACAATTAGGATCCATTTGATAATGTTTTTGTTTTCTATTTCTGTTTTTCAATTTAAAAAAAACTCACCTGTTTGATAGCATTCATATTTATTATTTTCAAAATTTGAAAAACGTTACTAAAAATGGAGATTAAAATTAAAGAACTACAAAAGTAGTTTCATTTTTATTTTATTTAAAGTTGTTACTAAATTATTTTTAAATGGGGACTTAGCTAATTGGTGAAGAAGCAACCTAAATTACTTCTCTACTACATAGTTTTGGGATCAAATCACATTTGACACCTTTTTATTGTATTTTTTTTTCTTTTTTTCATATTTCCCTTTTCTCTATATATTTTTTTATATTCCTTTTATTTATATTTATTTTCTTCTTTCTTTCTTTTATATTTCCTTTTTCTCTATATTTTTAACTATATATTTTTTTATTTCTTTCTTTAATATTTCCTTTTACTCTATATTTTTTTATATATCTTTTATTTATATTTATTTTCTTCTTTCTTTCTTTTAGATTTCATTTTTCTCTATATTTTTAATATTTCTTTTCTAATTATGTATTTCTTTTATTTATATCTATTTTCTTTATTAGTTTTCTATATCTATATTGATTTAATTTTGAATTTTGATTTTTCAAATATTTAGATTGGTATATTATTTTGATTTTCAAATTTCAAATTTTTAATAGAGTTATTTTCAAATATAGAAAAATGAACCAAAATATTTACAAATATAGCAAATTTAGTTTTGAATTTTGAATTTTGAATTATTCAGATTTATATATTATTTTGATTTTCAGATTTCAGATTTTCAATAAGATTGTTTTCAAATATAGGAAAATGAACCAAAATATTTATAATAATAGCAAATTTAATTTTGAATTTTAAATTTTCAAATATTTAGATTTATATATTATTTAGATTTTCAAATTTCAAATTTCCAATAAGATTGTTTTCAAATATAGGAAAATGAACCAAAATATTTATAATAATAGCAAATTTAATTTTGAATTTTGAATTTTCAAATATTTAGATTTATATATTATTTAGATTTTCAAATTTCAAATTTCCAATAAGATTGTTTTCAAATATAGGAAAATGAATCAAAATATTTACAAATATAGTAAATTTAATTTTGAATTTTCAAATATTTAGATTTATATTATTTTGATTTTCAAATTTTAAATTTTCAATAGAGTTGTTTTCAAATATAGAAAAATGAACCAAAATATTTACAAATATAGCAAAATTTGACTATCTATCATGGTCTATCGCAGATAGACTGTGATATTTTGCTATTATTTAAAATATTTTCTATAGATTTGTCATTTAAAATAATTTTCCTTTTCAATATGTATATATAAATATTTTTTGAATTTTGAATTTTAAATTTTGCAATATGCATTTATATATATATATTTTAAAATTTATATATATATTTTTTGTTTTTCTTACATATGAAACCAGTTATATTTTACAATAATATAAATTTTGTTTATTAAGATATTCATTTAGGTTCTTTTAAATATTTTTACAATTACGACATTTACATAATAATATAATTGAGTTAGATTTGAGTCTACATCATTTAAAATTTAAAACAAATGACTTGAGTGAGAAATAATATTGTAAATCAAATTTAGCAACATATGAATGATAAAAACATTTGTATTATCGATATTAATTTTACATGAGGACTTATGTGTATTCGATAGTTTAAATATTTGAAAATTATTTTATATTTTAATGCATGCTATATACCTTTTTATTTTATCTAATTAGATTATATTTAAACTATAAAACATGTAAAAAAAATATGAGGAAGAAATAGAAGAAACAAGAAATAGTTATCAAACAAGTTTTTGTTTTTTTTGTTTTTTGTTTTTTTTTTTTAAGAAACAGGAAACAAAAATAGTTATCAAACATATTCTTGTTTCTTGTTCTAAAAAAAGAGGAAACAAGAAACAAGAAACAAGAAATATAGAACGAGAAACAGAAAACATGAAATGAGAACGTTATCAAACGGGCCCTTAGATGCCCAAGTCATGTGTTACTCTACCCATGTGTCTCCTACTTGCCATTTTGCCTATAAATAAAGGCATTTGGTGGAACTTGAGAAGAGAGACATACATTGGTGATCAATCAAAAAATATTGGAGAAAATGGAGAAATTCATATTTTGTTATTTTGTTTACTTTTATTATTTATTTATTTTATATATTTATATATTATGTTTTACTTATTTTATTATTATATTTTATCCATATCCGTGTTCTCGTTATACGTGATTGTGCTTCTCAATTTTACAATACGTTATCACCACGAGCTTCTATCGTTTTTCTCGCTAAAGGTAGATCCTAAAGGTATGTTGGTTTTTTCCTATTCGTTATAATTAATAAATTAAACGTTCTTTTACATATTTGATATATATTAAATTTCTAATATAAACATAATATTCTATAATGGTGTTACTATGGAAAATATTACATAATTATAATTTGTAACATTTGATATTAATGGTAATAATTATTTGTCATTAGTGTTTGATGCCAAAAAAATGTGATCATAAAAAAAACAAACTTTCTTCCTAAAAGCTCGTCGTAAATGGATGCACTTGAAGCTCCAAAATTTTAAATCAATAGGTTAGAGAAGAACTTTTTCTACATTTCAGATATGCTTCTACAGTAGCAATATTGAAAGAAATATTTTAAAAATATTATGCACTCATCTGTGAAGGAACTCTAAATGTAGAGAATCAATGAGCAGAAGCGAATTGTTGCAAATGCCATTGAGAAAGAACACATACATTTACAGTATAACAAAAACAGTTATGCACAAAGACTAAATTACAACATGTTTCTTAAAGAACAAACAAGGGATCAAGTAAACAATACCTTTGAAGAACCCTTTCTTCACGTATCCCTCGATCGTTTAGCAATGCATCCAACAACACAAATGCAACAAGCAAATCAGCAAACAGTACAAACTGGAAAATCCTCGATCACAATCGAGTACAACTCGATCCTCAACCCTCGAACAGAACTCGACACTACCACGAGGCTACCTTGGTATTCTTGGTGTGAGAATCTAGAAGTTGTGGGCTCTGTATGACTTTGAATAAAGGGAAGGAGGAGGTAAACAATCGAGTATGTGATCAAACGATCGTGTAGAAGAAGAAGCCTATCATATAGACTTGATACTCGATCGTGTAGCAACGAGTAATTATCGTATAGTAAACTCGATACATCGTTTAGCTCTCTAATACTATTGTTTAGTAAAAATTTTTTATTCGATAGTGATTTTTGTGAGATGATACGACTCAATGATTTGGAAAACAAATTTTTCTTTTATCTCACAGTTACCATAAAACTGCAAATAACCTCCCACTAAAGTAGTTTATTGAGAAAAAGAATTATTAATTATCATATAATTAATAAATTATAAATAAATACAATAACTAACTTATCATATTATATTTATAACCTATTTAATATTGCATCATATACAACATATAAACCATAGTTCTTCTTCTATTTTATGGTATTTAATATAAATCATATTTATATTAATTCCTCCAATAAAATAATGTATCAATTATATCATATATAATTAAACTAATTGAATTATATCATACATAATCAAATTTCCTCTTGTTAATTTGAACACTTCAAACTAACCCAAAATCTGATTCTCAACTTAAACCCATTGAGCTACCAAGGGGACCTGTAGCTTGAAGCTCCAACGGTATGTGAATAACTGACTAAATTCTTTAATCATGATATCCACCATCCGTTAACTATCGGACACTCCACTAAAGACCAACAGTTGCACTCTTCGTACTACAAATATATTTCTGTATCCATATAACCAATCAACAGTGCGATGCCCTTCACAAATCGCTTGTAAGTTCAGCTAGGTCAATTTACCGTTTTGCCCCTATAGTTACATCTAACTTCTTAAGTACTACTGATTCCTCTAATGAATAATAAGTCATAGTCCCACTATGACTGAGTCATCTTTTCCTAAGAAAGGGTGTGGCCACTATGTTCAAGACCCAGAATCAACCCTTAAGGGAGCAATTTATCTACTTACCCCTATTTCGGGGAATAAGTGAATTTCGTTTTTTGTAGTTGAGTTCCCAGCTCCCCAATCAGACGAATCCCCAAAATGGTAGGCTTGTTGAGTTGGCAATCTGACCACTCTCACCCATACAAATCAAACAACCGCCCTCATAGGCAAGAGTTCCCAACTTACTCAGGATTCAAGTTATGTCACCTATGGTCATCCTAGTGAAATGTAAGTCTCAATTATCAATGACATTATATAAAGAGACTAATCATTTCGTGGTCTGGTTTTATACAAATTCTTTATATAGGATACCCCCATTCACATGTCTCCACGTGAATGATCAGGATCAAACCATTTGTAGCACTTTACAATACTTGTAACATCTACAAAGCAGGTCGTATTTGTAGTGTCACCAGGATAAAGTATCCCTCCATTATCCATATACGACAAACCATTTAGGTTATCACCTAAGGCATGATCCACTTGTATATCTCCACATACATGCTTAAGTTACATAAAATAATCTCGGATCTTAGTTTATTGGATTAAGTAAATGCTTATAAAATAACATTTATTTTATTAAATAACAATATGTTTACAGAGTTTACAAACTACGAGACTACCAGGAGATTTAGGACATCATCCCCAATAATCTGATATCTTCTCGTGGCTGAATGAAATAACGAGTTATTGATTAAAAAAAAATATAAATCTTAGCCAACTAGAGTAATAACATTCCCTGAAATGAATGTTGTAAATTTTGATAATTGTGGATGAAAAATCATGAATCTCGACCAACTGGAACAAAAACGTTCCCTGAAGTGAATACCATGAATTTTAATAATCATGGTTATGGTTGAGGTCGTGATCGTGGAAGATGAAGAAATAATTATTATTTTCTTAGTGGTCGTTCTAATCATTCAAATTTCAAAAGAACCACACAAAATGATGATCACGAAGGAAAAGACAAGATAAAAGTTCAAAAAATGTTGAAAATAAATAATTTCGATGCGGAATGACTGGCCATTGGTCACGTATCTGTCGTACGTCAAAACACTTAGTTGATCTCTATCAAGCCTCCTTGAAGGAAAAAGGAAAAGATGTCGATGCAAATTTTGCATACCAAGATAATGAGATATTTGACCCATCCAATATAACATATTTGGATGTGACACATTTTTTTCAAATCTCCCAAAGAGAAAATTGACACAGCTGATAACATAACAAGTGTTTCTTTTGATTTTGAGAATATTTAGTAGTAGTGTTGTCCATTTTCTTTTTTCTTTTTTCATTTTTTTTCTTGGTTAATGTTAACTTTTTTATATTCCAAATGTTATTTTTTTGTTATAATTATTTTCTTCTGATGAAGAAACATGGATCATTTTCATATGTTGGGTGATTAAAAAATGAGCAAAGAAGATATATGTCCGGTAGACAGTGAAACTACGTGAAGGAAATCAGACATGAGGATTTCCATGAGCAGTGGAACGATGGCTCCAAATTCCATTCGAAATTGAACACTAACAATTACAGTCAAGAAACGGAAACTTACAGGTCATGCACAATACGAAGTTACAATATACTTTACAATGAGATTAAGGGATAACAAATACATACCTTTGAAAACTCATTCTTCAGACTCCCTTGATCATGAACGCTCGTTCAATCGCTAAGACAACAACACACGAATGCTCGAACACAACGATCGCAACACAGCACGATCAACAGTAAAATCGAACTCAACGATTTCTAAGATCACGAACCCAACGGACGATCTCTAAAACCTCGAACTCAATTGAATTGAGTGAGAACACCACCATAATGGCTACCTTGGTATTCTTGGTGTGATAATCCAGAAGTGTAGGCTCTGTATGGACTTGGTTAGAGGAAGAGATCAGAGGAGTAACAATCGTGTAGACGATTAAGCAAGTGAGAGATGAGAAATGTCTATCGTATAAACGAATGCTCAATCGTTTAAAAGACAGCAACCTATCGTGTAGGAAATGCCCTGCGATCGTTTAGCTACGACCATCTGAGTGAACTATCGTATAGTAACACTCCACAATTGTTCAGTCTCTCTTTTAGCTATCGTTTAGTGAAAACCAATTCACTTGATAGCAATCCATGAGTACTTTTCGAGAATAGAAACTCTTCCTTAATTCAGGAAAAACAATTTCTTTTTATTTCACGGTTACCATAAAACCACCAATAACCTCCCACTCAATTGGTTATTAGAGAAAACGAGATAATTATCCAATAATTAATATTATTATAAATATATATATGATAACCAACTTACCATATTATATTTATAACCTATAGTTTTAAGATTTCATCTCATGAAACATATAAACCATAGCTTTTTTTCTATTTTATGGTACTTAATATAAATCACATTTACATTAATCCTCCACTTGATGTTATCTCATACATCACACCGATCATATCATATATATCGAATTTCCTCTTGTCAATTTGATTATTTTTCAAAATCAATCCAAGAATTGATTCTCAACTTGAATCCATTGAGCTACCAAGGGGACCTTATGACATGTAGCTTAAAGCTCCAATGGTACGTGAATAAAGGACTAAACTCTTTAGTCACAGATTTACCATCCATTAACTGCCGAGCACTCCATAAAGACCGACAACTGCACTCTCCTTACTACATATATATTTTGTGTCCATATCAACCAATCAACAATGCGATAACCCTTCACAGATCACTCGTAAGTATAGTTGGGCCAATTTACCGTTATGCCCTTATAGTTACATCTAACTTCTTAAGTACCACTGATCCCTCTAATGAACATAAGTCATAGTCCTCCTATGACTGAGTCCTCTCTTCCAAAAAAGAAGCTGTGGCCACTATGTTCAAGACCCGGAATCAGCCCTTAAGGAGCAATTTATCTACTTTACCCCTGCTTCGGAGAAGAAGTGAATTTCATCTTCTATAACTGAGTTTCCAGCTCCAAAATTAGACAAATTCCCAAAAAGGTAGGCATGTTGAGTTGGCAATCTGGCCGTTCTCACCCATACTAATCAAAGGACCGCTCTCAAAGCAGGATTTCCAAAACACTCGAGATTGAGACCATTTCACCTATGGTCATTTTAGGTGAGATATAAGTCTCAAGTATCAACGGTGTTATTTATTAAAGAGATGAATCATCTCGTGGTCCGGTCTTATACAAACTCTTTGTATTAGGAACACCCTCCGCTCGTATATCTCCACATGAATGGTCAGGATCTACCATCTGTAGTAGTTCACAACACTTGCAAACCTCTACAAAGCGGGCCATATCCGTAGTGTCAGCAGGATCAGGTATCCCTCCTTAATCCTTATACTATAGACCGTTTTAGGTTATCATTTAAGACATGATTCACTTGTATATCTCATATACATGCTGAAGTTTACATACATTAACCATGGAGCTTAGTTTATTGGATATGAGTAAATGCCAAATAAAATAACTCTTATTTTATTCATAACAATGTGTACAGTTTACAAACTACGAGACCCTGGAAGAATTAAGATACCAATCCCAACAATCTCCCACTTTGTCCTAATGCCTCGGGAGACTAATGTACAATACGTGAAAAATTACAAGTACAATATACAATAAACTAGGGTATACTCTATACCCAGTATCATCTCCCACTTGTCCTAGACAAGGTGCTGCATGTCCCATAGACCCAGACTCTCCAGATGATCCTTGAATACTTTAGCTGTGAAAGCCATTGTAAACGGATCAGAAATGTTGTGCTCCAACATGATCTTCGTGACTATCACATCACTATGATGCACAATCTCCCTGATCAAGTGGTATTTTCATTCTATATGCTTACCTCGACGATGACTCCGAGGTTCCTTCAAATTTGCCACAACCTCGCTGTTATCAAATTAAAGAGTGATCGAAAAATCCATATTTGGAACAACTTTCAAATCTGTAAGGAATTTCCTCAGCCAAATAGCCTTCTTAGCTGCTTCACAAACGACTATATATTCGGATTTCATAGTGGAGTCTACGATGCATCCTTGTTTGATGTTTCGCCACACTACAACCCCTCAATTAAGAGTGAACACTGACCCCAAGGTCGATTTACGAGAATCTTTATCAATCTAAAAGTCAGAGTCTGTATATCCTGTAAAGATCAAATTCTTATCTCCATACACGAGCATGTAGTCCCTCGTTCTCCAAAGATACTTAAGGATCGTCTTGACTGCTGTCCAGTGATCAAATCCTGGATTGGACTGATAACAACTGACAATCCCTACTACATAGCAAATGTCGGGTCTGATACACAACATTGCATACATTAAGCTTCCAACAACTGAAGCATAGGGAATCCATCTCATCTCCACAACCTCTTGATATGTCTTAGGACATTGATCCTTAGACAAAACGATTCCATGCTTGAAGGGTAATAAACAATGACTCAACACATTCGTGGAACATCCTTAGACAAAACGAGAATGTGTGAGAATGTGTGTGGCTAAGATCAATGACTCAACACATTCGTGGAACATGTGGTTTTTCTTCTAATAAAAATCTTTCAACGATATTATACGAAGACAACACGACATGTATAGCCCAAATCAAAGGAGGATATATTAAAGAAAATAGAACAAAGCATATTTCACCGAAACTTTTCTACACTCATGATCTTGAAGAAAATGACAACATCACTATACAACAAATCTGTTCAAAGGTTAACTTGACAGACTTATTTACAAAGATATTACCTACCACAACCTTTGAAAAATTGGTGCACAATATTTGAATACGGTGACTCAGAGATTCGAGTGATGTTTCCACGAGGGGGAGTAAATAGACTTTATTTTTTTTTTAGAGTATTAGATTATATGAAATATGTATTCTTTTTTTTTTTCTAACCCAAATAGCCTAGTATCATCTCCCATTTATTTACAAAGTTTTAATTTTCCATTTGTCTCTTTTAATTCATGTCATAAAGTTACATCTTTTATGATGTAATCTCACATTAAATCTAAAATTTTCAAAAAAGATATCTTCTTTCATCTAATTCTAATTCACGTTAAATGATAATATAATCTTTTAAATTTCATTTGGTCTAATTCTAATTCACGTTAAATAATATAAAAGAAATATTAAAAAAAATCACATTTTCTCTAATTTAAATTCACGTTAAATGATAATAACTTTTCTTAAAGATTCCATATTATTTAATTATGATGATAACAAATTTCCCAAAAGAAAATGTCATTTTATTTCACTGCAATTTTGTTGATAATTATTTTTTTTTTGAAAAAAAATCATTTTATCTAATTCTTTAAAAATCTCACTTTATCTAATGATTTCAATAAAACCAAATATTTACCCTTTTATTTGATATAAAGTTATATATAATAATTTTATTTTAATTAAAAAAAAACGATATATGGGATAATTTTATTTTAATTTAAAGATTAAATCAAAGATTTGTCATAGTTATATTATTTTAATTATAAAGGTTAAATTATTTGTAACTACCATCAATTTATCTTTGATGGTAGAATATTAAATTTTATTAAGATAATTATTTAAAATACCAAAATTACTGATTTTTTCGAAATTTTCTATGCTCATTTTTTTATATTTGAAAATTAAGTTATATCATATTTATCTTACCTTTTTTTCCCCTTTTTCCTCGTAGAAAGGAATCATTTTTAATTACTTTTGGATTTTCTTACTTAAAATTTTCAATTACTTTAGTTGATGAAAGAGAAAAAAAGGAAAAATAAAAAGAAAAAGAAAAAGAAAAAAAGAGAGGATGTAAAAATTAAGAAAAAATAAATGCAAAAGGGTTTCATTATTATTATTTGAGATAAAATGCCAACAAAAAGATTTTTGAATAGATTTATCTGGCCTGTCGGGGCCGACCTAGATGATCTGGATAGAACTAGAAGAGATCGTATTCCTAATTGTAATTGGATTAGAATTCATAACAGAAATCAACGGACCAAAAATTCTACAAATTCGTGGAAGAAGCAAATTGGGTTGTGATTAAAATTTCCAAAGCTTTGAAATTCCTTTTCCGATCAGGAAATCGAGTTGAAACCGCTATAAATTTTGCCAAATCTCTCTTTTTTTTGTGTGGGGTTTCCGTTTCTGTTTCTGATTGAAGGATTTTACTGTGGAAAAATAAGAATATGACAGAGAAGAATCCGTATCTGAGTGGATCAGCCACTGTACAGAACGAGAAGAACGACGAAACTGAGTGGGAGATGAGGCCCGGCGGCATGCTCGTCCAGAAGCGAGAAGATAACAATGGCGCCGATGTTTCTTCTACCGGCCCCATGATCGCCGTCAGTGTTACTCACGGCCATGGCCCTACCAAGTACAAGCTTTTCCTTCCTGCTCAATCGACTTTTGGTACTCTCTTTCTCTACTGATTTTCCTCTGTTCTTTAATCGAATACTCCTTGTTCTTATTTTAGTGCTTTGTGTTGCTCATTTGGGTTTGAGGGATTTGATCTCTTGTATCAAGTTCTTTTTAGGGTTTTAGTTCTGATTTGTATTGATTGAAATCAACTGATTTATCGGGTTTTTCCTGTTGTGGTGGGAAGATTAGATGTGGCTTTGTCGGATTTGACATGGGTTTTTAGTTCTTTTTTTCTAGAGTTCGTGGAATGGTCTGTTTTGGGTTTGATTTAATGGGTGAGTTTGAGTTTGGGGGTTGTGGCTTCAACTTATTTGTTTGTATGAATGTTGACTTCCTTAATGTCTTCTTTCATTTGTATTGGGAAGTTGGGAACAACTTGTTTTGTTTGACATTGTTGTTTTCTTCTGTTTCTGTGGATTGATGATAGTAAATGAACTCTCCCCATTCATGGTATCTGGCACATGTTCACTTGTGTACTTATAATGGAGTTTGGACCAGTTTCCATGTTGGTGATTTTGTGTGTGTTGCTCCTTTTGCAGGTGATATGAAAAAACACCTTGTGGCGAAGACCGGTTTGCAGCCTGAAGAGCAGAGACTCCTATTTCGGGGTAAGGAGAAGGATGATGATGAGCATTTGCATACCGCAGGGGTGAAGAATTTGTCAAAGATTTTACTCTTGGAGAACAAGACAAGCAAGCAGAGGAAGGTGGTGGAAGATGTTAAGGTGGTAGAAGAGGTTAAGAGAAGTGATGGGGGGGTTTCAAAGGCATCAGAAGCCATTGCCGATGTTCGGTCTGAGGTTGATAAGCTTTCAGATAGGGTGAGTCGCTCTTGCAGTTTGTGAAAACACTTGATTTACCTCTGTAATGTGATGCTATGCTGGTTTATCTTTTGTGGGTGTGTTTATTAAAGTGTTATCTCTATAGGTTGCTGCCTTGGAAGTAGCTGTTAATAGTGGCACAAAGGTCGCAGACAAGGAATTCGTAGTATCAACAGAGCTGCTGATGAGACAATTGTTGAAATTGGATAGTATTGATGCTGAAGGAGAAGCAAAGTTGCAGAGAAAAGCTGAGGTTAGTATTTAGACATTGATGGTTACACGCAATTATACTGCGTAGTGGTATAGTTTGAGTAATCCCTTTATATGCATCCATCTGATATAAAATAAATAATCTCATGTTGATGGAAAAAAAACAATTCTTAGAGGGACTTAACATCATTATGCTGATATTTGTATGCGACCAATTTTCATATATGAAAATATAGTTCTTCGTTTTACTTTGGTAATTGAAGTTACTGGATTTAGTAGTATTCATTTTTAAGGATGTCTGCATTAGTAATATGTTCTATAGTTTGTCCAACTGTGTCCTACTCAATTCATTAGAAGTCTATGTTATTGATTGGTATGCTAAGGTACAAGACCTTTTACATGATATTTTAGTGTTGCTGTTCAGTACTACCCTTTAGGGAGAATTCCCACTGACTATAATTGAATTAGCAATTTGGAGTCTCCTAATAGTAAACTTGTACGTTTAATAAAAATCTTGCTTGCTCGTCATTGCTGCTGCTAATATGCGTGGTTAAATGTTTCGTCTAATTGAACAGTGCTCTTTTGCATTTATGATTAGGCTTCACTCGGTTAGGTCAGATTCTATTAAAAGCAAATTTTTTCCTTGCAATCTGTTGTGGACTTTAAAGTAATCTCAAACATGTGTGCACCTAAAATAAAGTTTGGCATTCTATAACTTCAAAGTTACATCAAAGCATATGATAATCCCAAAAATCATTTAGCATCAGTTCTAAGCAGATAGCTTTGAACAGGTATGTCGTGTCCAGAACTTCGTGGACACACTCGATGCGTTGAAGGCCCAAAACTCTAAATCAATCATCAAGAATCACAACACGGTTTCAGTGACGACAGAATGGGAGACCTTTGACTCAGGAGTCGGTAGCTTGACTCCCCCATCCCCTGCTCCATCTTCTACAAGAGTAACTCAAGATTGGGAACGGTTTGATTAGCTCATTGGAACAGCCCCACGAGTTTCATTTATTTAAAGTCTATTAGTATTAGTCAATCATAAAGAACATCAAATACATGTAGGCATGACAAAAGCTATCATTTCTTATTAACTCAGTTGTTGTTTCAATATTAAGTTATATTTAATGAATGAAAACAGATTGAGCACAATGAAATGACTGGAATCATATACTGGATTTGCTTTGTTTCTCTTTCTCTTTTCCACAACTTGAAATCTCAGAGCACAGGCAAAGAGACCAAAAACCTTGGCCCTGCTGTCATATGGACATTGTCCTGTTCGTTACATTATTATTAATTGTTATGAATGCTTCTGAGAACGGGATGGGCCATAGGGGTCTCCTTACAGTGACAATCAGCCTTGTCCCATCGGACACGACTCATCGAAGTCGAATGTTAAATGTTTGTAACAAAAAAATTATAGTAAGTTCCATAACCACTGGACCCTTTACTGTGATGGGGCCATTTTTGGTTGTGGATTTCAACAAAAAACTGTTAGCATAGTTTTATAAGCAATTAGTGTACTGTACCTTCTCTTCTGCTCCCTCACAGGTCATACCGATCTTGTTCATTACTATGGATTGTATCCTACCACTTTCGGAGCTGCATATGTATTCTTATCTGACACAGGATTTACTGTCATTATCTTTTTTTTTTTTTTTTTGGTTTACTGTTCTTATTTTGTTCTACATAATTTGACCTGTTTTCTTTTATCAGGGAAAATTGTTAAAAATTCTGATCAACTATAAATATTTCTACAGTTCAAAATTATTGGTGGATTGGGTCAATTTTGAGTTAAGTTATGGGTTGAAAGAAGTGTTTAAAGAGTTCAAACTATTCTAGATTAAAAAAAAAAAATGTTGAGTGATATAAAATATTAAAATCAGAAAAGACAAAAATAGGTTGAAAGAAAGAAAAAATGAAAAATAATTAGGTATATTAAGATAATTGATGTACACAAAAATATGTTGATAAAACGAGATGTCAAATCTTCCTTGTGATGAACTTTTTTCACGACTCGAATTGAATCATATCACTATTGTGGTTTCTTGTTTTAATTTAATTTGTGATTTTTATCTGATTGCTATCATATTATTATTTGATTTCTATATGATACTCCGTAGTTTGTTATTTCTATTTGATTGTCATCTGATTTTTATTCGATATTAAGTAATTCACAATTCCTATTTGATTGATATCTGATTTCTATTTGATTGCCATGTAATTATTGTCTTTATTGTTATTTGATTGCCATGTAATTATTGTCTTTATTGTTATCTGATTTATATTTGATTGTCAAGTGATTTTCATAGATATGGTTAAGCTTCTAACTACATGGTTTCTGTTAAATATCTTATTAAAGTATATCAACACTATATTAAATTTAAGAAATGAGTGTATCGGACAGAAATCAATAAATACATGAAGTAAAACATTAGTAAATCAACAATCAATTTAACAATAATCAACATGCGATCAGTAACTTATTTTTTATGTAACAAATATATCAAACATGAATCATCAAATACATGAATTCTTGAATCTCACAACATGGGCCATTAAATTTAAGAAATGAGTGTATCAGACATGAATAACTAAATACATGAAGTAAAACATGACGAAATCAACAATCAATTTAACAATAATTAACATGCAATCAATAACTTACTTTTGAAGCAATAAGTGTATTACATATGAATCAACAATCAATCTATCAGTAATTAACATGCAATCAAATACAATATGGTAATATGCTACTTACTCTAATGCTTTCCTTGTTTCTTCTTGTTTTCTTGTTGAACTTCCTCATTTCTCAACTTATTTCGGTCGTTCTTTTTGCTTTTTCCATGTTTTTCCGATTTGATCGTTATGAGAAAATCCAAAATCCCGAACCCAGGAATCCCTTAGATATGATACAAAATTTTCTTGTTTCATTGAAGTATAATAGAAAACAAATCTGGAGATCAGATGACAATTAGAAATTACGGTGTATCAAATAGAAGGTAATTAAAAACTACTTAGCAATTGACAAAAAAAGTCAATTAAATGAATTCAGAAGGTAATAAGAAACTTCTTAATAATTGACAAGAAAAAAAAAAAATATGGAAAGTAATCAAATAACTATTAGATGTCAATCAAATGGTAATTAGAAATTACTTAGTAATTAACAAAAAAAGATAATCAGATAACAATTGACTATTTAGTAATTGACAAAAAATATAAGGTAATCATGGATTATAGTAAAAAATTACTTAGTAATTGACGAAGAATGTAAGATAATCAAAAGGTAATTGAAAACTACATAGTAATTAATAGAAAATGGAAGATGATCAGATGAAGATAAAAAAACTACTTAGTAATTAATTGACAAAGATGGAAGGTAATCAAATATAAATTAGATTGGCTATCAGATGATCAGATAACAAAATGTTGTTGTTGTTTTTTTTTTTTTATTATCAAGAATCACAAATACAATCACAAACTACTTAGTATCAAATAGAAATCGCATAGAAATTAGATTATAATCACAAATTACTTAGTATCAAATAGTAATAAAATAACAATCAAATAAAAATCACAAAGTACATAGTATAAAAAAACAATAAGATAACAGTCTATCTCAAATAACAATAAACAATAATTAGACAACAATCAGATGACAATCGATATCATCAACAATTAGATGGTAATTAGATGACAATCAATTAATAGTCATATGCTATCACACTTTTTTAAAACTATGGGAGCATTTTAGTCATCCGGGTATTTCAATTGAATTGGGGTTGTTAATTTTGACATTTATGCATACTTTAAATTGTTGGGTTGTTAGTTTAATTTTCATTTTTAGTTCCCTTTAGTGCAAGTTCCCTAAATTTGAAAATAAAGATTTGATCCAATCAAATGATCTCGATTTTTTTAGTAAAGTTAAATTTTGTTTATTATCAAAATCAATCCTATTTAATTACATTGTTTTTGCAAAATATGGGGGGGCATTTTGGGATTTTGAAAAATTCTGATCATGTGTAAAATTGATAATTTGCTATAGTTTTGAATATTTACGTGTTTTGTTATCTTTCCAAACGAAACTGTAATTTGTGCTATAGGGCCAAATTTCCCATATTTCTATAGTTCAAAATTATTGGTGGATTGGGTCAATTTTGAGTTAAATTATGGGTTAAATTACTCGTCTCGACTCATAAGGTCTGATGGGCCCAATTGTCAAGAGAGGACGAAGATCCTGAGTTTTCATGGTTGAACTAAGGAGTACTCTAACTCTTTAAAGAGGTAATAAAACCACGCAAAGTGCCCAACTGTATAATCGATCTCGGTGTGAAAGCCCTCGATCTCTTGTTCCTTCACATAGGTTTAAAGATCACTAAATAATCGTTGGAGTTAAGAATACTTGGTCGGAATGCATGCTGAAAATTTGGAGGGTAAAATTTTGGTAAGTGTCTGAACTATGCTTTGGAGGAAGCATTGACACTTAGAAAAATTTCTAAATGTTGGGAGCATGTGGTTGACTTAGGTGTGGAGTACGTGTTGGAATAAAAGAGGATAAGAAAAGTTTGGTCAAGTGTTGGGAGAAAAAGATTGGGATTTAAAAGCTGGAAGCATAGTAGGTTGGAGTTAGAATTTTGGCTAAGTGTTCAAACTATATGCTTTGGGACTAGAAAAACTTAAGGGTATGAGTTGGTCTAAAAGGGGAAAAATTTAGCCAAGTATGGGAAAGGAAGGTTGAAAGCATAGTTGAGCATTTAGAAGGGATGAGTATGCTTAAAAACTTTGGGGAAAAAAAGAAACCATGGGTTGGAGCCAAAAAAGGATCCATGCGTTGGAGCCTTAGAAGCGAAAAATTTGGCTAAGTACTAGAAGTGAGGGTTTGACGCATAGCTACTAGAGAAGTGAAAATGTGGCTAAGTGTTTAAACTATGCTTTAGAAGGAGTTAGGAGACTTAAGAGAACCTTTAGGTGATAAAATTAGGAATGCAAAAATTGGGGAGAAAAAGTTGAGCGCATATGTTCAAGGTGAGAATTTGACAAAGTGTTGGACGGCTTGTTTGGCACACATACCTAGTAGGGACATGTTGGATGCATAGGAGGTGGAAAATGGAGTGGTTGGACGCATGCCTTGAGGAATGGGCACATTTGGACGCATGATGGGTGAGAAATTAGGTTATGCATACACTACTTGGACCAAATTTCTAAGGAGGAGGTGGCTAACTTGGAGATGGACACCTTAGGAAGTTAGGTGGCAGCATGACATGAATTTGACTAAATGTCAAAGCTTGAGGTGGATGCCTAGAAGACAAGGGAAGAGTATGCAAAGTGTTGGATTGACACCTCAGAGGGTAACATGCATTGATCTATGCATGGTGTAGACACCTAAGTCTTGCATGCAAGTAAGAAGTGTCAAGGAATCCTGTGCTGAACCTTGCATGGTATTGACACTTAGGATTTTCATGTAAAATGAGATGTCATGCGTTGGGGACTTAGAGTTGGTCATAAAGATCGTCTGCCTATAAATACCCTCAAAGAGTCTTATTTCACCTCACAACTCAAAGTTCTCCCAAATAAGGCTCAAAGAGGGGAGTGTTGGAGATAATAAGGATTTCGAGTGTAGGCCATGCGTTGGAATAGACCAACCATGAGTCCATGAAGAGATCCAAGCGTCCAACTAAGTTTGAGTTGAGTTGAGAAGTCAACCCATGTGTCTTAAGAGGTGGACCATGCATCCAACTGGTGCTGAGGAAGATTACCATGCGATCATTGCTATCTTAGGTTGTTCCAAGGCCTAGTTTCATGTCTGTTCAAGTTGGTAAGCTAAGTTTATGGCCAAAAAGGTATTCTAAGGTTGTTCTAGCCCTAAACATAATATTCTAAGCTAAAATTGGGTCCATGTAGGCACAAAATTACAAAAGGAACTAGGAAGCCAAAAGGCTTGGAAGAAGAGGAAACCAGTAAACTGTAAGTGGTATTTCTGTAGCCGTTCTTGTGAATTTTCCATACATGTATATGTGTAATTTGTATAGCGCTAAAGAATATACCGCACGGGATGGTCCGAGGGTTATAAGGGCCTAGTTTCTGAGCCTATGGCAGAATTATTGGGTTTTATGTCCTAAAACTCGTAGATAGTAAATGTTATCAATTGACCCTCATTAATAAAGAGCTATCGATGTTAATTCAATAAATGTTATTAATTATGTTATATTCTATTTTTTCTTAATAATCCTAAATCCAATAAACTAACATCCAAGGCTGCTTTTTGAGTCTTGAATCATATATGGAGACATATAGGGATTAATGTTCAAGAAACAGCCTAAAGGGTCTATAGTATAGGGATAAGACTGGGTACCTTATCCTGGTGACACTATGGATACGACCCACTTTGTATTTGATACAAACGTAATAATCCAAACATTCGTGTAGATGACACACGAGTGGAGGTATCCTATTCAATGAGTTTGCATAAGACTGGACAACGAAATAATAACCACTATATGTAATTACACTAACTAGTTTAGTTCCTATTTCAATTGGATGACCTAGAAAACTTAGTCTTAATCCTGAGTGTATTATAAACTTCTGTTCATGAGGGATCGTCCTTTGATTTGTATGAATGAAAGTGGCTAGTTTTCCGACTCAATAAGCTTTCTATTTTGGGGACAAGACCAAGTGATGAGCTGGGAACATAATAATACAAGATGGAATTCACTCCATCTCGACTTCAGGGTAAGTAGACGAGTGTTTCTTTAAGTGGTGTCCCTAGGGCTTGAACAAATAGCTCTACCCTCTTATTGACCCGAGAGAGATTTCTATTTATTGGTTAAACCATAAATAGGTTATTCATTATAAGAGCACTGGTACTTAAGGATACAAAGGTAACCCAAAGGTAAAACGGTAATTTGACCTAGTTGGTGTTATGGACACTTGTGAAGGACTAACTTGATGTTATTGGTCTATATCCATGGACATAGAAATATATCTGTAGTGAGAAGAGTGCAGCTTGAAGGAAATCTTAAATAGAGATCCTCTGAGCAGCGGAAGCGGATCGTTCTAAATTCCATTCAGAATGAACACAAACAATTACAGTCTTAAACGTAAACGAATTGATTGTGCATAAACCGGAATTATAACATGCTACACGAGGATACAAGGGATAGAGTATGTGTACCTTTGAAGAACTATTCTTCAAGTATCCCTCGACTGATTTCCAATGCGTCCATAGCAGCAATCAATCGCAACGATCAGAACACGGCCTCCACGAACGTCTGAATGCACCTTGAATCCAATCGAGTCCAACACGATCCATGAACTAAACAGGAACACCACCATAAGTGTTACCTTGGTATTCTCGGTGTGAGAATCCAGGAGTTGTGGGCTTTGTATAATCTTGGATTGAGGAAGATAGAAGGTATACGATCGAGTAGACGATCGAGTAAGTGGGAGATATGAAGACTATTTATCATATAAACGATGTACTCGATCGTTTAGAAAATGAAGCCTATTATGTAGACTTTTGCTACTCGATCGTGTAACAACGATCAAATGAGTAACTATCGTAAAGTCAACTCTTAACTCGATCGTTTAGACTCTCGCTATCACTTAGTAAAACTCTTCTTACTTGATAGCTATTTTCGTGATATATTCCGCAAATGAATCAACTCTCTTATTTTAGAAATTTTTTTTTCCTTTTTATCTCACGGTTACCATAAAACTTCCAATAACCTCCCACTCAATTCGGTTATTAGAGAAAAAGAATTAATTATCATATAATTAATATATTATAAATAAATATGATAACCAACTTATCATATTATATTTATAACCTATAGTTTTAATATTTCATCATATGAAACATATAAACCATAGTTCTTTTCTATTTTATGGTATTTAATATAAATCATCTTTATATTAATTCCTCCAATTAATGTATCTAATACATCATATCAATTATATCACATATAATTAAATTTTCTTTTGTTAATTTGAACACTTCAAACTAACTCAAAATCTGATTCTCAACTTGAACCCATGGAGCTACCAAGGGGACTTGATGGACCTGTAGCTTGAAGTTCCAATGGTTCGTGAATAACCGACTGAACTCTTTACACGAGATCTACCATCCGTTAACTGTTGGTCACTCTACTAAAAGATCAAGCACAAAGTCTATACGATAAACAGTATACTCTCCCATTTGCTTAGTCGTTGAGTTCAATTGTTGTTTCCTTCTTCCCTCTACCAAATCCAATAGAGCCCACACCTCCTGGATTTTCACTCCGAGAATACCAAGGTTACTAATTGGTGGTGTTTGAGAGGTTACTTGTTTGTGGAGAATTTTGTTCGTGACTACTGGATGACTGGGTAGATGATCTGGGCGAGAGGGAGATTTTGCTGTCCAAAGTCTTCACGAGAGCGAGAGGTCTGTGGAAGAAAAGTTCTTCAAAGATATGTCTCTCGTCTCTTTTGTTTTTAATTTCTAAAGCATGTCGTAATTTTGTTAAAGATGCATAACTAGTTTGTATATTTGTGAATGCTTGTAATTCTATCACAATAAATTTGGATCGATCGTGCTTCTGCTCATGGGTTCTCTTTGATAAGAGTTCCTTCAATAGACCCCTCTTTGTTTCCTTATAATTTCAATTCCTAGGACCTTACTTGCTTCTCCCAAGCCCTTCATATCAAACTCCCCTTTTAAGAGGTTTTTAACATGGGTTAGATCTTTCTTAGTCCTACCTGCCAGTAACATATCATCCACATATATGAGTAGATAAACCTTGTCCTTATAGGAACTTGTATTTACATAAACACATATGTCAAATGCACTTCTTTTGAATCCAATGCTAGAGTTATAGTCATTGGACCTTCTATACCAGCATCTAGGTGATTGTTTTAAGCTATAGATTGACTTGTTGAGTAAGCAATAAAGATTTTCTTTTCCTTTAACTTCAAATCCTTTAGGTTGGCTCAAGGTTTGTAAAAGTCTTATGGTTTTCCATTGGGACTAGTTCCAGGCAGAATCTAACTAGGGTTCGTGGTGGTAGAGGAACTGGATCGGAAAAAAGAGGGATTCCAGTTGTAAGATATCTAATGAAACCGTCGCTGGAATTGAGATCTCATTCAAAGAGAAAGATATCAAATATTTGGAGTTTTTTTTTTTGTATATTATATAATAGTCCAGATGAACGTATGAAAATAAAACATTTTCTCATAGAAGACATAAAACATATATTAGACATTCTTGAAATGGAAAAGAATTTTGCATAAATTGGAAATCCATTGGACTTTTTTTCAGAAAAACTTTATAAAAAAACAAGGGAATCCATATGTCATATAGATTGTCTCCTCTAGATGTCCATGAAGAAAGACAGTTTTCACATCTAGTTGATACAATTCTAAGTTATTTTGAGCAACTAAGGATAGAAGATGTCTTATGGAAGTTTGTTTGACAACTGGAGAGAAAATCTCTGAATAGTCTATTGCTTCCCTTTGAGCAAACCCCTTTGCAACCAACCTTGCTTTATACCTAGGCTTTTGATTACAGGATGCTTCTTCCTTAAG
Organism: Benincasa hispida; assembly: GCF_009727055.1. NCBI lineage: Eukaryota > Viridiplantae > Streptophyta > Magnoliopsida > Cucurbitales > Cucurbitaceae > Benincasa > Benincasa hispida. The sequence goes on from NC_052351.1 coordinate 47,126,202, forward strand.
TTTGAAAACCCATTTAGAGGCAACTAGTTTGTAACCCTTAGGCAGAGGAACTAAAGACCAAGTGTCATTCACCTTTAGTGAATGCATCTCCTCATTCATAGCTTCTATCAAATTTTCATCAACACAACTTGTTGCTTCTTCAAAGGTTGTTGGTTCTTGGTTAATATAAGCTACAACAACATTTAAAACTAGATCCATATAGTTCATTTCAATATATCTAGCTAGAGGGATAATGGTTCTCCTTTGTTTATCCCTAGCCATGACATACTGACTTAAATCAGGCTGTTCATTTACTATCTCCTCTTGTTCCCCTGAATTTTCCTCAATTTCTCTTGTGTCACTAAGTAGATTAGATTCTATTGGTTACTTAATAGGTGGATGGATTAAGGCTGTGAACTTTCCTCGTTAGAACAGGCAGAAGGGCAGAGCTCTATGTTCTATTGAAAAGCTGTCCAAAAAGAGCGCATTCGATTCCATCTATAAGAGAGCTTGAACACGCCTTCTTACTAGCCCATAGAGAGTGATTCCAGGAAAGGGCGGAGCTGCTCTAACCTTAGCATCAGCAGGAGATAAAGAAGGGCGCTTGATAGGGAATGAGACCAGGGCGATTCTATTCTTTCTTTATCCACGGAAACAGAGGCAGCCTTGCAGGAAATCACTGATTCTCAAGTGCTTGGGTAAGAGACTGGGTTACAACCTCATTGTGAGACGTTTAAGCCAACATCTCAAATCCCATCATCAATAGTCCCATATCCCCGCTTTTAATCAAGATAACTAGACTCGTGCTCGCTTTGAGTATACCACACTGAACTCAAGATGAACGAATGCATGCTCGCTGCTTTTGAATCGTTAGCCGGAGACGAAAGCCCTTTTGTCCAGAAATCGAGCAATATGGTTTTCACACAGAAGATAAGATCAAGCAAGTGCACCGCTCCAACTGTATAGGGCTTAGTGATTAGAGAAGCGAAGCAGACTTACTCTTACTGATAGAAAGATCAAAATCGAAAGGCAAAGAGATAAGCAAGCGAGAAAGAAATAGCAGCACATAAAAACAAAAACCTTCACGCGACGACCACGCGCGATGGGCGAGGAGTGGGTGTTTGCAAGGTCCCAGGTTATGACACCGATCAAGCTTAAGAATTTGTGCTGGAGGGCAGAGGCTGTAGTTCCAACGTATGAAGAAAGATCCGAAGATAGAGACGCAGAGGCCTAACCAACAGAATCTCTTTCCCCCGAACTAACGGATTCAGTTTATCTAGAATCTTAAGGGACGAGGCCACGATAGCTTTAAAGTAACTAAATTATTAATGTGCCTATCTCACCTTATGATTGAGTAAGCTATTTCATCTTTTCTTTGATTGAGGCTTAGGAACCTCCAACACCTCTCCACCTCAATTCCTGTGGTGGATAACTCACCTTCATCCTCAAGCCTTTTCTTCTTTTGCTTAAACATCTCATCTTCCCTAAAAATGATGTCTCTGCTCACTATGAACTTCCTTTCAACAAGATGCCACATTTTAAACCCTTTAACATCATCTGTAAAGCCTACAAACATGCACTTGACTACTCTGACTTTCAACTTTCCCTTATTTTGATGAACAAACCCTACACATCCAAAGACCTTGAGGTTATCTAGGTTAAGAGGATGATTAGTCCATTTCTCCTCAAGGGTAAGCAACTCTAAAGATGTGTGAGGGCACCTATTCAAGGTATACACTATTGGGATTGGTGCCCTAATTCTTCCGCAGTCTCGTTGTTTGTAATATACACATTGTTTATGAATAAAATAAGATTTATTTCATTCTGGCATTTACTTATATCCAATAAATAAAGCTCCATGGTTATTGTATGTAAACTTAAGCATGTATATGAGATATACAAGTGAATCATGCCTTAATTGATAACCTAAATAGGTCTATAGTATAAGGATTAAGGTGGGATAACTGATCCTGGTGACACTACGGATGCCCGCTTTGTAGAGATTTGCAAGTGTTGTAAACTACTACAGATGGTAGATCCTGACCATTCATGTGGAGACATGCGAGCGGGTGTGTCCTATACAAAGAGTTTGTATAAGATCAAACCACGAGATGATTCGTCTCTGTATATAACACCATTGATACTGGAGACTAAACGACCACAGGTTACATGACTTCAATCCTGAGTGTTTTGGGAACTTCTGTCTTTGAGGGCGGTTCTTTGATTAGTATGGGTGAAAGTGGCTAGATTGCCAACCCAACATGCCTACCTTTTTGGGGGCTTGTCTGATTTGGGAGCTAGAAACACAGTTACACAAGATGGAATTTACTCCTTCCCCGAAGCAGGGGTAAGTAGATAGATTGCTTCCTTAAGGGCTGATTCCGGGGCTCGAACATAGTGGCTACTGAAAGAAATCGAACTAGAGATTTCCATGAGCAGCGGAAATAAGATCATTCCAAATTACAATCATGTGTGAACATTACAAATTACAGTCGAAACAAAACAAGTGGTTATACAATTAATATAGAAATTACAACATGAACAACAAATGAACAAGGAAGAACTCTACGAACATTTGTCATTTCGTCTCCACGCTCCTTTGTGCACGAACGCTCGAACAACAGCAACCTCGAACGCTCGATCTATACGACCGCAACACAGCACAAACACTTCGCGTTCAAACTCAGTGATTGCTTTGGTCATAAACTCCACAGCAACACGAATGGCCTCCACAGAACCTTGACGGTGTTGAGTTGAATATGACACCACCAAGAAGGCTACCTTGGTATTCTCGGTGTGAGAATACAGAAGGTGGGCTCTGTTCAGACTTGGAATGAGGCAGATGAAGTAGGAAACACTGATCGTGTACACGACTGCGCAACTGGCAGATGGCGGAGACCTATTATATAGGTCGATGCCTAATCGTTTAGCTAAAGCTATGCGATTGTCTAGAAAAAGCTATGCGATCATTTAGCTTATCATTTAGCTCAGTGTTCGTCGTCTACAAACACTACACGATCGTTTACTTTGGGCAAGCGATCGTCTAGAAAAGCTATGTGATCGTTTAGTAAATACTATATGATCGTTTAGCTCGCCACTGCACGATCGTTTAGCTCACTCAAGCTGTCGTTTAGTAAATCTATATTTACTTGACGACTACTGTGAGATCCTTTTTATGAGAGAGAAATTTCAAAAAACTTTTTATGAAAACTTAAATTAGGAAAACCATTTTCCTTTTAACTCACGGTTACCATGAAAATCCAATAACCATCCACTCAATTGGTTATTAAGAAAAAAAATTAATTATCTAATAATTAATATTATTATAAATATAAATGATAACCAACTTATCATACTATATTTATAACCTATAGTTTTAATATTTCATCTCATGAAACATATAAACCATAATTCCTTTTCTATTCCATGGTACTTGATATAAATCTCATTTACATCAATCCTCCACTAGATGTATCTCATACATCAAACTGATTATATCATATATAATCAAAATACATCTTGCCAATTTGAACATTTCAAATCAACACCAAGAAGTGATCCTCAACTGAATCCATTGAGCTACCAAGGGGGCCTCATGGACCTGTAACTCGAAGTTCTAACGGTACATGAATGACTGACTAAACTCTTTAGTCACAGGATTGACCATCCATTAACTGCCAAGCACTTCACTAAAGACCAACAGTTGAATTCTCCTTACCACAGATATATTATATGTCTATCTTAACCAATCAGTAGTGCGATAACTATTCACAGATCGCTCGTAAGTATAGCTGGGCTAATAACCGTTATGCCCCTGTAGTTACATCTGTCTCCTTAAGTACCACTGATTTTTCTAATGAACATAAGTCATAGTCCTACTATGACTGAGTCTTCTCTTCCAAAGAGAAGCTGTGGCCACTATGTTCAAGCCCCGGAATCAACCCTTAAGGGAGAAATCTCTCTACTTATTCCTGCTTCGGGAAAGAAGAGAATTCCATCTTGTGGATTGAGTTCCCAGCTCCCAGATCAGATAAGTCCCCAAAAAGGTAGGCATGTTGAGTTGGCAATCTGGCCACTCTCACCCATACTAATCAAAGGACCGCTCTCAAAGGCAGGAGTTCCCAAAACACTCAGGATTGAGGTCATGTCACCTACGGTCGTTTAGTTTAGATGTAAGTCTCTAGTATCAACGTCGTTATATATAGAGTATAGTTATCTCGTGGTCCAGGTCTTATACAAACTCTTTATATAGGACACCCCCACTCATACGTCTCCACATGAATGGTCAGGATCTACCATCTGTAATAGTTTACAACACTTGTAAACCTCTACAAAGCGGGCCGTATCCGTAGTGTCACTAGGATCAGGTATCCCACCTTTATCCTTATACTACAGACCTATTTAGGTTATCACTTAAGGCATGATCCACTTGTATATCACATATACATGCTTAAGTTCACATAAGATAACCAAGGAGCTTTGTTTATTGGATATGAGTAAATGACAGAATTAAATAACACTTATTTTATTCATTAAACAGTGTGTATCTTTACAAAACAACGAGACTCCAGGAGAATTAGGACACCAATCTCAACAATCTCCCACTTGTCTTAATGACTCGGGAGACTAATGTACAATACAATATAAAAAAGTACAATATAAAATAAACTAGAGCATACCCTAATGTCATCTCCCACTTGCCTTAGACAAGATGCTGCATGTCCCGCAGACCCAGACTCTCCAGGTGACTCTCGAACACTTTAGCCATGAGGGCCTTTGTAAAGGGATCAACAACGTTATGCTCCAATGCGATCTTCGTGACTATCACATCACCGTGATGCACAATCTACCTGATCAAGTGATATTTCCATTCTATGTGCTTACCCCGACGATGACTCCGAGGATCCTTTGAATTTGCCACAGCCCCGCTATTATCACAATAAAGAGTAATAGGCAAATCCATATTTAGAACAACTTCCAAACCTGAAAGGAACTTCCTCAGCCAAACAACCTCCTTAGCTGTTTCACAAGCCACTACGTATTCAGTTTCCATAGTGGAGTCCGCGATGCATCGTTGCTTGATGCTTTGCTAGACTACAACCCCTCCATTAAGAGTAAACATTGACCCTGATGTCGATTTGCGAGAATCTCGATCGGTTTGAAAGTTAGAGTCCGTGTATCTTGTAAAGATCAGATCTTTATCTCCATACACGAGCACGTAGTCCCTCGTTCTTCGAAGATACTTGAAGATCGTCTTGACCACCGTCCAGTGATCAAATCGTGGATTGGATTGATACCGATTGACAATCCCTATTGCATAGCAAATGTCGGGTCTAGTACACAACATTGCATACATCAAGCTTCCTACAACAGAAGCATAGGGAATCCATCTCATCTTCTCAACCTCTTGAGGTGTCTTTTAGGTTTGCCCAAGAGTAACTTTTATCTTGGATAGTGAAACAACTTTTGATCATCATCCAATGAACTCTTTAATGGAATCTTTGACTAAATCGTTGCATGCTTTTTGAAAATCTATCTAATTCACCTTTTCAGGTAGGTTCCCAGGTAGGGGTGTTACGTTTCTGTCAACTTAAGAACCCCAGCCTAGCCAGAACCTGCCATAGATAAAAGGTCCCTTATAGATAGGTTTACAACAAATTTAATCTTTTATTCAACCAATTTAATCATATTAAACCGATTTTAAAAGATTAATCTAGGTTACACTCTTTAGAGCCACTTGAACTTAGGTCTATCTCAATCCAATTTTAAAACCCTTTTAAAAATTTGAGTTCACCCTAAGTCCGCATGCAAATCTGAATTATTGATTTTAGGTCTAATTTCCTTTATAACACTTATAAACGAAAACAACCACAATGCTAAGCTAACACATGCAAGGCATTCATAACTCTTATAAACAGCCTAAGTGTCATGCTCAATGTATTTTCTATTCATTGCTACTTCTTTTATATAACTGATAGCTTGTAGAAATACAAGTTATTGTAACATTTTTTTTAGAATTATGAGAGCCAATAAGTAGAATATGCGTTAATGATGCCAAGAGTTCATGAGGAAAAGTGAGTTTGCGTCGATCGGCACCAAAAATCCTCACTAACCTTATATCATGCATTATTCTGCATCAAAGTGCCTATTTTTGTAGATACAGGAATTGATCGCATGTGTCGGTCCCAGACCACCGCAAGGTTAACCACATGAGTTGATCATCATAAAGATTAGTTCGCCGCATGGAATGTTGCGTCCACAGAGTGATAATCGTGATAGAAGACTGCTCACAAGGTAGATTGAATGCGTTAACACTTCAGGATAAATAAGCTCGAACATATACCATGGAAGTATCAACAGGATAAGGTGATGTTGACATTGCCCATATCGCGACAAAGGTAGCAGTGAGTCAGAACGCAATCATTAACACTGTCAGCGTTTGAGCTCTATAAATAGAGCCTAGGAGCTTCACTTCAAACCATCCGAGCTTCTGCCTTAAGGCAGATCCTTGTGATCACATATGAGAGCATGAGCAGACACTCTTTGAGGATTCTCCACCTCAATAGCCCCTTCCGAGTGACAATTGAAGTTACACCGGAGATAGAGCTCGAGAGAGACTTCTCCACCATCCATCTATGACACCACCAGCAGCCTTGACGCATTTCTGATGAAAAGCAAGAGATTGTTTTCATCTAGCCTTCCACCTCTCCTCTTGTCTTTGTATTATATTACATTTTGGTTTAAGACATTAATACATTTTGTAATTAATGCATCTATTAGTTCCTTCAGCTTCATCTTCTTCATCTTCTTCTCCTTTATCATCGTTTACATTCATCGTTTAATTATCAAAGGTAGTCGCATACTCAATCATGTAGCCTAGAGATAGAACGCATGTAGCAACCCATCAAGAGGTGTGCGTTGCGAGAGTATAGTGAGTTAATCTTCTTCGCTTGGTGTGAGGCGGTAGCAATGCTTGTCTATGAGCCATTGCAATACTTTTCTATGAGCTGATTAGCCGCAACTAACCGCTTGAGAGGGTGGGTAGTAGAACACACTAAAGCAAAGTATGCATTATTCCTAGAGATAGGCACGATTTTATGTTTGACTCAACCATGCATTATAGAGATATAGGCATGCGGTTGGCCACCGAGAGGTGCGATGCGTTAGTATGGCGAGCTGGGATTACTCGGGCGACCTAGCATAATGAACATTATTATGTGTTGACTGCTGTATCTCTATCAACTCTCATAGTTAAACTTCCATTGCTCAATCTGTTTAGTTAGGAGTAGGAGTAGCGCATATTCCATTAACTTCTGTCTTTTTACTTTTATTCATCGCCTCAAACGCATTGCTTCACAAACATTATTGAGTTACAAGTCCCTGTGTTCGACCTTTGATCATCCCGAGAAACTTGTGTTCTCGTTATACTTGGTGAGGGAGCAATAAAACTTATGACAGGAACGCATGGTCATTGCATACATGCTTAAACGCATATTGTATATTTTCTAGTCCAACGCATGACCATCGACGCATGGAGATCAACGCATAGCATAAGACAAGCATATTTATTTTCCTCTCCCTTTCCTGAACGGAATAAGTTTTTGGCGCCGTTGTTGGGGACTTGGCAGCTAATAGTTTATTAAGTTTTGTGTATTCGTAGGCACCCTTTTAGTGTTGGGCGTATTGTAGCTTGTGCGACCAAGTTTAAAACAATATTTGGGTAAAGGCGATGCGTCGAAAGCCAATATTGACCCCGAGATAGAAAGACATATTGTAGCAGTCTTAGGAGCATGTCAACCAACATGCGACCAACAAATGCTAGAAGCTCCAATGGTCAGGACAACGAGTCTCTTGACCTAAGCAGTTGAGATCAATCTCCTGCGTGGAAGACTCCTTGCGGTAGCTTCACTCCAATTTCTCCAGGGACGTCTTCTACTCAATCTTTACTTTTCTTTCCTAGTTAACTTTAGTTTATTTATTTGATTATTGTCATTTTGGATTTACGGCTGCTTTCTTGGATGAGATGTGCATTTGCTTCTTGTGGGTGCGTTAATAATTCCACTTGGTGCGATGGTTCGAAAGAAGAATCTTTTCCATCATTCAACGTATGGCTATGTCCTCTACATGAATTCTAAAGTATTGATGCAATTGTTATCCTGCTCGTAGGTTCTTTTCTTGTTATCTTTTATGCATTATCCTTCTGAAATTCTCTTTTGTTCGCTTGCTTTCTTTTGCGTTAAAAGATTATCATCCATGATGACACTTATAATTCACTATACCCACTAACTAACACTGCAGGGCTTACCTCACCTTAGCAACTCCTTCAAGGTTTGACAGTCTTAAGTTTTATTATGTGCAAACTTCTGCTCAAACATCTTTTACCGCATTCCTAAACAAGTTTATTTTTAGCTTTTTGGCAAGGACCCTACCAATCTCTAAATTTGGGGGTGGCAGTGGTCCGGGAAAATGCGTCCATCTTATATATTGTGGTGATTAATTTTAAAAAAAAACTCTCTTAATAAAAGCTCGGCTAAGACAGAGAGGAGGTAACCAGCTTTTACCCATCACTCCAGCAATGGCACCGAAGATGAAACAGAAGAATTCCGTATGGGTACAACTCTTATTTGCATTCCTGTCTTGCTTGACGGGAGTCCAAGCTGATAAGAGTTAAAGTTGTGAAAGACACTTACCCGAAGTTGGATACTTCGCATGACACCTATGCAGGTAAGCCAAAAGGAAAGTAGGTGACCAGAATCAACGCATAATAAAAACTCCTCTATCTGGCGCAACCCAAATAAGCTAAGGCAAGAGTTAAGTTGAATATGGCACGCAACCGAAGTTGGATGCCCACATGACACCCATGGGGGCAAGCTAAAACGAAGAGCGTAACCAGGTTCAATGCCCTAATTCAATATTGTATCGAAAAGCTTTGAATTGTATTAAATGGACGCATTGTAAAAAGCTAAAAGAAAAGTTGCTTGAAATGAGTAAATTTTTTGAATGGAGGCTTGCCAAAATTAAACTTAGAAAAGCTCTCTTAGAAGAAATAGCTAATTTTGAAGGGAGTACTGCTGCCAAGGTTAGAGGTACAAGTGAATTATATTTTGAAAAGCAGGTCAACGTATAGGAAAAACCAGAGGGTAAGTTTTGAATTTCCTAAATATAAGACATGCTTGAGGACAAGCATGATTCTAAGTTTGGGGGTGTGATAGCTTGTAGAAATACAAGCTATTGTAGCCTTCTTCTTAGAATTATGAGAGCCAATAAGTAGAATATGCGTCAATAATGACAAAAATTTATGAGGAAAAGTGAGCTTGCGTCGATCAGCACAAAAAATCCTCACTAACCTTATATCATGCGTTATTCCGCATCAAAGTGCCTATTTTTGTAGATACAGGAATTGATCGCATGCGCCGGTCCCAGACCACCGCAAGGTTGACCGCAGGAGTTGGTCATCATAAAGATTAGTTCGCCGTATGGAATGTTGCGTCCATAGAGTGATAATTGTGATAGAAGACTGCTCGCAAGGTAGATGGAATGTGTTGACACTTCAGGATAAATAAGCTTGAATACATACCTTGGGAGTATCAACAAGATAAGGTGATGTTGACATTGTCCATACCGCGACAAAGGTAGCAGTGAGTCAGAACGCAATCATCAACGCTGTCTGTGTTTGAGCTCTATAAATAGCGCCTGTGAGCTTCACTTCAAACCATCCGAGCTTCTGCCTTAAGGCAGATCCTTGTGATAACAAATGAGAGCATGAGCAGATACTCTTTGAGGATTCTCCGCTGCCACAGCCCCTTCCGAGTGACGATCGGAGTTACACCGGAGATAGAGCTCGAGAGTGACTTCTCCACCATCCATCCATGGCATTTTTGATGAAAAGCAAGAGATTGTTTTCATGTAGCCTTCCACCTCTCCTCTTGTCTCTGTATTGTATTACATTTTGGCTTAAGACATTAATACATTTTGTAATCAATGTATCTATTAGTTCCTTGAGCTTCATCTTCTTCATCTTCTTCTTTTTTTTATCATCGTTTACATTCATCGTTTAGTTATCAAAGGTAGTCGCATACTCAATCGTGCAGCTTAGAGATAGAACGCATGTAGCAACCCATCGAGAGGTGTGCGTTGCGGGAGTAAGTTAATCTTCTTCGCTTGGTGTGAGGTGGTAGCAATGCTTGTCTATGAGCCATTGTAATGCTTGTCTATGAGCCGATTAGCCACAACTAACCGCCTAAGAGGGTGGGTAATGGAACACACTAAAGCAAAGTATGCATTGTTCCTAGAGATAGGCATGATCTTATGTTCGACGCAACCATGCATTATAGAGATATAGGCATGCGACTGCCCAACGAAAGGTGCGATGCGTTAGTGTGGCAAGCTGGGATTACTCGGGTGACCTAACATAATAAACATTATTATGCGTTAAAACTGCTGCATCTCTATCAATTCTCATAGTTAAACTTCCATTGCTCAATCTGTTTAGTTAAGAGTAGGAGTAGCGCATATATCATTAACTTTTGTTTTTTTACTTTTATTCACCGCCTCAAACACATTGCTTCCTAAATATTATTGAGTTACAAGTCTCTGTGTTCGACCTTGGATCATCCCGAGAAACTTGCGTTCTCATTATACTTGACGAGAGAGCAAGAAAACTTATGACAGGAACACATGGTCATCGCATACATGTTTAAACGCATATTGTATATTTTCTAGTCCAACGAATGACCATCGACGCATAGAGATCAAACCATAGCATAAGACAAGCATATTTATTTTCCTCTCCCTTTCCTGAACGAAACAATAACACTTATACAAAACCTCAATGAAACAAGAAAAACATGCTTTCATTCACCCTTAGACTATAACACTTAGAATAAAAGGATGATGCATGAGAATGCTCATTGCATGCAAAATATAACTCTTATATTTCATGATGCATGCGCATGCTTTCAAGTAATTTCTTCATGCAATATTATAACATTTATAATACATGATGCATGAATAATTGCACAACCTAAGGTGGGTTTTAACTATATGGCAAACACTTTGGCATATAAGTACCATATATCACATGTATAAACAACCAATGTTGATTAACCGGGTAAAATTGTCTTAAAATCACAAAAATAAAGCTAATTATTACAAAGACAAGGAGTCTCCGGTTCAAATAGGCGAACCGAATCTTGAACTGCTCGGGCAAAGCATCGCTTTTCCAACCATCGTGTACTAAGCACCCCGCGATCGTCTACACGATAAAATAAATGCTTTGCTCTATCGCTTACCAGTGCTCCTAGAGCTGAACGATCGTTTAGCATTAACTACACAATCGTCTAGAAAAATCTAAACGATCGTTTAGCTATTACTACACAATCGTGTACCTTTACTAAGCGATGAAGCCTAAGGTACATGATCTTCATCTCATAAACATATAAACCATAATTCCTTTTCTATTCCATGTACTTGATGTAAATCTCATTTACATCAATCCTCCACTAGATGTATCTCATACATCAAACTGATTATATCATATATAATCAAAATACTCTTGTCAATTTGAACATTTGAAATCAACACCAAGAAGTGATCCTCAACTGAATCCATTGAGCTACCAAGGGGCCTCATGGACCTGTAGCTCGAAGTTCCAACGGTACATGAATGACTGACTAAACTCTTTAGTCACAGGATTGACCATCCATTAACTGCCAAGCAGTCCACTAAAGACCAACAGTTGAATTCTCCTACTACAAATATATTATATGTCTATCTTAACCAATCAGCAGTGCGACAACCCTTCACAGATCGCTCGTAAGTATAGCTGGGCTAATAACCGTTATGCCCCTGTAGTTATATCTGTCTCCTTAAGTACCACTGATCTTTCTAATGAACATAAGTCATAGTCTACTATGACTGAGTCTTCTCTTCCAAACAGAAGTTGTGGCCACTGTGTTCA